>NW_020837946.1:4656163-5016271 GCF_003676395.1 Aethalodelphis obliquidens
GCCAAAGCAGCTTCGTTATCTTGGTCGAGTTTTCTATGTGTTATCTAAACTGCGCTCTAGGTTTTATTTAATTTAATAACAGCATCTTGAGAAAGAAAGACGAATCAAATTAACTGGCTTGTTTTCTGAGCCCGCGTCTTCGTCTTACCATGAAACTGATCCCACCCAGCGACTCCAAACTTGGAATGGGGGAGTGTCCTTAGAAGTCCAACTGACTCTGCGAGCCTCCATTCGCTAGGGGTTCCTGGTGACAATTTCAGACGCACACACCCTTAAGAGTCTGAAGTGATCTTGAGAAGACAGTAACAGGAAGCATCCCCTTGCAGTTAAAGGATTCTTTCTCTGGATTTCCAGAGCAGACGCTGTGCAGCCAGTTTCTCGATGTCTACCTTAAAATGCACACTGAGAAGAAATGAAGCCTGACTGTATGCAGAAGGGTAGGATGTGTGAGCTGAAGCTTCGCAGGCAAGTTCCACCTTCTGAAAAGGCGGCAGCCCAGGTCCACCACAGACCAGGCGCTGATACACTCAGTTACAGAGACAACGCCACGGACCTGTGGGTTCCTTCAGTCCTCCCCCACCGGCTGCTCTGCTCAGCTATTCTGCCCCTGCCATCAGACCGCACGGCTATCCTTCCCCAGCGCGGGAACCACCGATCTTTAGAAACACCTAGGTTGAAATCCACCATCACTTCTTCCTCCTATGCCTGCATCTCCTCCTCTCTACCTACAATGCAGGAGGGAGGGGGACCCCATGAGCCCAAGCCAGCCACTGCTGACGGCCCCCGAGCCCCTGGGGAAGAGCGGAAGCAGGCCAGGAGGGGTGGCAGTGGGCGGAGGGTGGGGTTGAGACTTCACGGACCACAGAGTGAGTAAATCTGGGGTCCAGAGGCATCGCTGATATCAACTTGTAGGGAACTTTCTCCGTCTGGGTGGGATCAATGTTTGGCCCACTTTCCCTCTCATTTCCAGATGATCACTTCGTATGATCTGGCCACACACAGGCAATTCTACTCCACTGCCCGGAGAGGGTCTCTCCTCCCTAAGAGAAGTGTTTAAGGTTTTCAACAACAGGAAACATGCCTGGGGTGAAAAACCTTCCTTCAATGATGTCTATCTGTGGTACAGGGAAGGCTTAGGGACACCTGTGCTACAGAAATGGCAGAATGAGGCCAAGCTGTGTGTCAGAGGGACCAAGGATTTGGGGCCCCTAAATAATCTGTGTAGGAGCTGAGATGAGGCTTGGGGTGAAAACCAGAAAGACACGTCCGGGATGATGCCATCGAACTGGGCCGACTTTGAGGGCTTGGGAAGAAGATGTGGCTGGGAAAGGGTGTGCCAGAAGGGAACTCTGAAGCTGCGGTGACCAGTGGAAAGTGATGTCCTGGGGACACCACCCGAGGTCCCTTTCTATTAATCCTGTGCATGTGAGCTCTGAAGGGGACAGGCCATCCAGGGGCACCAGCGTCAGACTCCCTGGCAGCTGACCCATTCCAAGCACTCAGTGAACTTGGTCTCACACCAACCCCACTGCCGGCTGCAAAGCTGAGGCCCCCCAGTTTCATGACTGCCAGCCTGTTTCTTAAGCCCCAGTTTCTGACAAGCCAGAGCATGTCATCCTGCTAGGATTCCACAAGCTGGGCACACAGCTGGGGCCACCCACTGACTGTTTATTTTGTCCAAAGGCTGGGTCTGTTTTCTACCCCACCAACGCGTGCGAGACATCTGCTGGGATTGAAACTTGTGGTTCGGGTCCAAAGGATGATCTTTACATAAACACTTCCACAGACACCTGTGTAATGAGGAAACCGTATCTGTTTCCCTCAATAGAAATGACCTCTTCTGGGAGATCTTTTTTTTTTTCGGTATGCGGGCCTCTCACTGTCACAGCCTCTCCCGTTGTGGAGCACAGGCTCCAGACGCGCAGGCTCAGCGGCCATGGCTCACGGGCCCAGCCGCTCCGCGGCATGTGGGATCTTCCTAGACCGGGGCACGAACCCGTGTCCCCTGCATCGGCAGGCGGACTCTCAACCACTGCGCCACCAGGGAAGCTCCCCTTTTTTTTTTAAAGGAAGTGGTCAGTCTCCCGCTTCCACAGCGCCCGAAGTAAGTTAAAGGTAGAGCCCAGTGCTGCTGGAGCATCCTGTCCAAGGAAACATCTGAGAAAACCATCATTGCTGGCAGCCCAGGGGAGCTGAGGGGGTGATGCAGCAAGGCTGGGGAAGGAGAGGCTTGTGGGGCAGGCAGCTCGGGCCAGCAGCAAACTCCGTACCCTGTCATAAACTCTTGGCCTTGCCTGCCTGCCGGTCCAGGGACACTGGTCAGGGTGGTCACCTGGGATTTTAAATCGGCTAGCTAACGAAGGAGCCGTCTAGATCAGCCCCTGCAGAGGGGGTCCAGCCTTACAGACCACGCTCTCTGAGGCAGGCAACACTCTGCAGGTGACGCACTTTGACTGCAGTAGAACAATTCAGGGCCCTCACCACGCTGGCCTGTTTCCCCACAAGCTTGATTCAGTCGTTTACTCTTGCTCCAGTCCTCCTGGTGTGCAAGACCCCGCCGAGATCCTTGGGTTCAGCAGGACACCACGTCGAAGGTGACTCGTGATAGAGTCAGGGTCCAGCCTGATGCAGTCCGTGTGCAGTGCCTGTGCGCACAGGAAATGAACGCCTGTCCACCAAGAGGATAGCCACACGGCCACAGGTAAATGCTGGTTTTGAAGGGGCCGCTGGGGCTGCTACAGGCCCCACCTAACATCTGTTTGAATGATACACGTTTTGTGTATCTCAAGCCTATTGCTCTCAGACGCCCAACCCCACCCCATTACAGGCGCATTACCTTATTGGAATCCCACGCTCCAGAAAGCATGCCAGTTTCCTTTTTGGTAAATAAATTACCTCATCGTCAAAAGTTACGAGGATACACGGGAGCTGGCACAGCTATTCCACCAAAAGGACAAACACAATCTTTGTAGAAAAGTATCTGAAAATGTCAGGCTGTTTAGCCAAGTTCTTTTCCTTGGCTCCCTGGAGAGGAACAGGCTGTAGGTTCTGCTACTTGAGATCAATGCAGGTCCCCTGCTCCATGGCCAGTACGAGGGTGATGACCGACAGTACTGAAACCCAAAGCCACCAACCTGGGCAAGATTTCCCCAACATTTAACCACTTAGGTCCTCAGCACAAGTAGCCAGTAAGCTTAGCGGTCCTCCTGCCATAATACATCTCGGAGATAACCCAGGGAGGGAGTGATACAGTGTGATCAGTGTTGGAGACCACCTGGTTCTATCACCTTTGAAATTTTCCAGACCCGTTCTCCATGATGCAGAACTCTGGGACGTGAGTTAGCCACACGTCTGCATGCTCCCAAATTTCTTATTAAGGAAAGTCAGGATTCTGCCCTTGGACATCCCCTTGAATACCTCCTCCCATCTGGAACCAAAGAATGCCAGTCTAACTCAGCTGCTGCGGATCTGTAGCTCCCAACAACTTCGACTAGAACAGATCCGTTCCAGGTACCTGCCAGAGAATATACCTGAAACTCAAAACTCAAAATATATCTTCACCCAAAGCTTAGCTGTATAGACAAAATCGGTGAAGGATTACAATGAAGGTCATGCCACCCCGTCATGCCCCAGTAATTCAAATCCACTTCCAGATTAAGCCACTCCCTTAGGGAACTGTGTCCCTGCATCAATAATTCCAGTTCCCAAGAGACTGGCGTTAACTGAAATGCACTTTAAAATGACACTGGCTCTTGCGTGCCCTACAATTACATAACAAAGCCCCACTGTGCTCCTTTGCCGGATTCCAATAATATCCATGCATACATAGGAAAAAAAAAAAAGACGGCACTGAGGGCCGTGAGAAGCAGCAGACTGTGTGGGAGAATGTTTGAAGAACCGATGCTGATTACATCACCAAGCGGTTGAGATGAAAAGTAAGTGGGCATCAGCTCTCCTACAGGAATGTTCCAGTACCATCTTTTGTTGTTATCATCTTTCCCCCTTGGCAAGTAGGAGCAAATGCCCCTCTGATGGCACGTGAGCTTAGCAGGTGAGCATAAGGTGACTTAAGATGCATCGTCAATCAGATCTCACTTTATTTTTACTTCCCAGCAAGAAGATGGTGATTGCACGTCTCCCTCTAAGTAACATAAAGCAAATGGGTCAATAATTAGGCTTCGCTCTCTGACGGGGTCTTTGGAAGAACTACGCCAGTGAAAAAGGGCCGCCTCCTTGCTGATGGGGTAGCTCTGCGGAGAGAACCCCAAAGACCTGGAGAGGGACAGGACTGCCACAGGCAGGCCTCATGGGATGGTATTAAGTCTCTGATTTGGAGGTCACTGGAGAAGCAGGCGGACTCTACTCCCCAAATAACCCCAAATAAATCAAGCACAAAGGAATTTCCTCTGTAAAAGAAGGAGTATATATCTCAAAAGTCTACTTAATGGTGAAGCATGGGAAGCATTCCATCGACAGGAGAAACACACCAGAGACACCTAAAGAAACATGCTTTTGAACACGGTTCAGAAAGGTGAAGCCACTGCTGTAAGACAAGAGGGAAAAGGGCAATTCACCCCAGCAAGCAAATTACACACAGTGAGGGTACCGTCTGTTACCCATCCTATTGGAAAGGTTTCTGAAAAAGGGAAATGTTCCTGAGAGTGCAGGGGAAAAAGCCAGAGGAGATGAACTGATACCGTCTTTCCAGGAATTTGGCACTACATACCCAAAGCCCATAAAAGCATACACTGTTCAACTCAGGAAGGCTACGGCTAGGAATCTGCGGGAAATGGATGAGGACGCAGAAGTGTCAAAAGAAGACACTGATTAGAGTTACTTACAACAGCAAAAATCATTCAAAATGTAAATTTCCTGCCAGATGTCTGTTCTGGAGATGCTGTTAAGTCAATTAGGGCACACGTGCAGAATGAATGCTATATAACTATTTAAAATGGTGGCATACATTTGCTGACATGGGAAGGTGCCTATGATCTTGCATCGTCTAGGAGAGCAGGCCACATGCCATGTGCACAGGGGGGCTGCATGCTTGTGGAAGGAAGAAGCACAGAGTGTAGAAATGGCTGGGGACATACACCCCAAAACGCGAGCAGTCACGTTTTCCAGGGGGTATTTGGGGATTTTCATCTTCTGCAGTACGTTTATTTCTAACTTCTTGCCAATCACCGTGCAATTTTTTTTAAAGTATTTAAAATGAAAAGCTTGACACTGTGATATAATCAAACAACCAGCTAATACTATACATTCTAATCTACGTCTTTGTCTACATCAAGGCAGGTAAACATCACGCAGGATTCAGGGAATGTGTCGTTCTGGAATAGGCATTACACCCCGTCTTCAGGTTTTACCACTTTCTAAAAGAGCTCTCCGTGGGTGGAATGTCTGCTTTCCCCCAATGATGAAATTAATTGTCTTTTAATCTATCTTATAAAAATCACCAGTATGAGAGATTCTATTACAGAGAGAACGAACTTGCCTCACAAACTGGTATGTGTTCTTATCGGACAATAAAAACCGACTCATGAATTGCATGTAATTCTTGTTTTGGTTCTCAGCTGCTCAAGCGGACCCTGGGTTCCCTAGTCTAGATTTTCAGACAGATCTCTTTTTTTTCTCCTTTCTCTTTTACCACTTGCTCCTGTCTCTTTACTCTCACTTAACATTTTTACTCTCATTTAAATACTACTTCAACCTCCAACAGAGCTGAAAGGCTTGACGGTGACTGTGCGGGGACCCCCTCTGCCCCTCACAGCCCAACACCTGCTAATTTCTCCGAAGGAGCAATACTCACGTGTAAACTTGGATGATAGGTCAGCAAACCATTGTCACACAGGGTGACGTATTTCTTTTTCCATTCTTTGTTCAGTGATTTGCCACTTCGCTTCAGCAGCATGCCCTGTAAGGAAAAAGGAGGCAGACAGAAATTAATAAATGTAAGTTATAAAGTCCTGGGTCCATTTTTTAAAAAAAAGAGCAGGCACATAGGTAATTTTTAAATTGTTAAACTTTCATTTTCTCTGTGCCATCTTAAAATGGAAATGACACATTTTTAGCGTGGTCATTTGACTTTCTCCTTTCTTTTTCATACGATATATTTATAGTCAACCAACTTCCTTTTGTGTATGTGTGTGTAGAACCTAACTTTCTGCCATTAATGAGTGCTAAGATACGCCATTGGTTAAACAAATATGATACAAACCATCCTATGCTACATCATACCTTTTCTTATAACTAAGTTACAAGCACATGGAGCCCCTAAAGGTATTAAAAAGGAACCTGCATTGCCTTTTCTAAAAATAAGACAGTAACCATATTCTTACCTTATGATATTTACAAATAACATTTTTTTATAGTTTTTCATTTCAGATCTGAATTTATTAAAAATGAAATTCCATTTGCAAACTTAGCAACGGCATTCAATAGATGAACTGTGTATAATTTCCTTTAACCCATTTTTAATGAAATCACATTAGGGCTTCTTGAAAACCATTCAAAACTGGAAACCAACACGCTTCTGAAGTATATTTGATCCAGTCTTCCTTAGATGACTTACGAGAATTTATGCTTGTTTTAACTACCAATTCCCAGCAAACCTTCTGCCTTGTTTGTAGGTTTTCCTGAGTTAAGAAAACCGAAGGCAGCCCTGAGCTCTGCCAGGCCCAGCACCTCGACTTTGCACTTCCTCTTTCCCTTTTGGGGCTTCGCGCCTTCCGTACTCAGTCAATTTCAACTTGAGCTTTCACATCTGGGTTCGTCTAACTCCTGTTCACGGAAAAGAAGGAAAACAGAAGAACCTCCTTCCTTGCCCTTCCTCTTGCTGCCCATTTATAAACCTACATAATGATGATTATGACTGAGAACGCATAAGACTAATGCTAGTGAATTCACCCAGATGGAGGCAGAAAGAATGTTGTAAGTTTGAGATAGAATCCGACACCTTAAAGAAGCAGAGGCATCCTGAGTCCCCTTGGGAATTTTTACCAGCCTCCATCCACCTCCTGACTCTCTTGATCGGAACCAAAATACAAGAAAAAAATCAAGTAAGCATTTTTTTATGCAATAGAATTAAGTTCCAATTAACTACCAATATTGTGACATTAGTTTTACACCAAAGTTTACAAATATAATGGATTATGAACCAACTCGGGACTCTGACCACAAACGTTTATTGTCGCTGAAAGAAAATATTTCAAAGTTTGAGGCAACCCACAAGTAAACCTTTGGAAGAGCATTTCTTTCCAAGTTCTTACTTAAAGAAAGCACGTGACATAAAGCTGCAGACCTTGATTTCTTGGAATCTCAACCAATATACACCAAACGTGGCACTGAGACCAACAAAGGGAAGCAGGCCCAGAGGAAAATTTTACTTACAAACCAAGGCGACGCAAGTTCCAGGACATAGTAAGAACCAGTGGGAGAGGGATGGTCACCACTGGTGACGATGAATTAGTGACGATGAAAAAGCAACACTTAAAATCATCAAATGTCCCTCCCTGGTGGGATTTCTAAGATATTAAAACTTAGCATAATAAAACGTGACACAAGTTCTCCTGCAGGCTCACATTCTCCCACCACCATCCATTGTAGCTGGAATCCCAACAATACCAGGCGCTGGGGTTACTACGTGTCACTGGTGGCCGAGAGCCGCCCTGGGCCTCAGAAAGCTTTTCCTCCAGCTGCAAACGAAATGCAGGCCTCAGGTCACACCCCGGGGCTCCGTGCAGAGGGACGTACGGAAGTCTCTCAGCTAGCACGTGGGCACTTTCAAGAGCAAATCCTACGCTCCCCGGTGAAAGGTATAAAGACTTATTTCTTAAGGGAATAAAGGGAAAATTTATCAGGAGGCCATGTGAAGAGACGACGTCATAGTTTTCTGGGAAATTAAATTAGGCCAATTTGTTTGGTCCTAGGAAAACTTAATGTCTTGTTGAAAAAAAAAAATCCAAGTCTTGACAAATCTTGTTGAAAAAAAAAAATTCAAATCCAAATCTTGATTATTCAAATGCTGCACCATTCAGCAGACCTGAACACCCTGGTGGCCTAGGAACCGTATTTCTGCCCTTAAGTCTTGGCCCCAGCTGGGTTTATTATCCCACCCCTCACAGCCCACCCCAAGGCTGCAGTAGAGACTGAACCGATTGGCCGCCTGGCTCCCCACGTCATGCTGCACGCAAGATGGGGTCGCCGAGCTGCTGGTCTGGGAAGAGCTGGACCAGGGAAGGCACACTTTTCTTTCAGTGGCTTGAGCGCTAGCAGGTGCTGATGCGTTTCTAAGTGTCGTCATTTTTCTCTCTCTCACTCGCTCCCCATAAGAAGCAGGGCAGGGGTAGCAGAGTTATGACGGCTCCCTCGTTACAGACGTGTACTCTGACCACAGAGGTAAGGGAGCTCGTTAGTGATGGGAAGCGACAGGACCAGCCTCCGTGCTCTCTTCATTCCTGCCATTACACGGGGCTGCTAAGTTCCGGCCTGTGGGCAATGACCACAACGGTCAAACTGACCAGTGTCCCCACCACTGCCTGGCCTACAGCCTTCAGTCTCGAAGCACCAGCTCGTCCTCCCAGGACACAAAACCCAAACCTGAGAGCGGCGGGTCACCCAGGATCCTGGCAGGCACCTCCAGTTCGGCTCCTCTCTTGAGAACACACTGAGAATCCAGGATTGCAAGGGAATATAAAATACCAGTAGCACTCGGGCTGGTACTTTACATTCACGCAGTGAAAGAACGGGTAAGCACCATTCTAACGTGAACAAATTCAAATCTGTTCCTGAAAATATGTTGTATATGGATCCAGAGGAAGGGGTTTCTGTTTGCTAATCTTAAGAGTACCCTGAAAATGCCCTAAACTCTGAGTGTCCTGGAGAGAGGGGAGACCGGGACGAGGATTTATGGAAGCAAATCTCCAGCTTTACTAAAAGATCCCAGGAAGCGGGTGGTCAGGCTGTTGCAAGTGGAGAAGGCCAGACCTCTTGATGGGGTGGAGAAGGTCAACGACGCATAGCGGAGCCAACGGTCCAGGAACGGCGCCCTGGACTGAGCAGGGAACGCAGGGTCCGCATCTGCGTTTCCAGATTTCCTGATGACCCAAGAGAAGAAGAAAAACTGGAGCTTTAAGTGACGGCTCCTTACTTTAGAATGTCAGCAACGGATTATACACCATCTGCGTGTAATTCAGGCCAAACTTGACACGTCTGCAGGCCAGACGCAGGCACCTCTGTGTCTGCGACCTCCGGCCAAGAGTTAGCAGAAGGCGGTAGCGGGGCCTGGACCAAGGTGCTGGCCCTCCCACGGCTGGGCCACGTGGGACCTCCATCCTATCACCCAGACGACAGCCATCCACAGGCTTGCACTTCCTGGAAGGGGAGTCCCGGGAAAGCCCAGGGCTGTGGATTAATGCCCACAGCTCTGGACGTCAGGGTCCACTTCTGCACTTACATGTGTGAACCTTTAGAAAAGGTCATGCAAAACACTAGGAGAAACCAGCAAACTGTGTGGTCTCTCCATAAATAATAAGACCCCATCCTGAAAAACACGATGAGACGCGAGGTCTTTGATGAGTCGAGGGCGTGGGAGGCAGCAAAGCAGGGTGAACTTTTGTAATCAGAGGTTTACCTGAAGTTCAAATGAGGAGACTCAGGAAACAGCTTCTGTGGATTAAAGATGTGTTTCCTTTTGCTTTCTTTCCATTTTTTTTCTTAAATTAATTCTGAACCCTGATTTTTAGAGAGTATTTGTATCAAGTGGGAATCACAGAATTTCAGAATCACAGGAGACTCTGGAAGTCAAACCATTCCATCCTGAATCTGCTAGACCAATATTTGTGCTTGATCCCTGCCCGGGGTCACCCTGCTCAAGAATCCCTGGGGACAGTGAACCCATGGGCCTGGACCCCTAGAGCTGCCCGAGCAGGGCTCCGCTGCCCTCCGGGGGGCGAGCCTGGTCTGTAACTCTGGAGTGCAGCCTGCCCCCAGCATGCCCTTCTTTTCAGGGACCAAGGACAGTTGCCACAAAGACCCAATGAGATTATCACATAGCTACACAGCCAAGCCCGTTCTTAGCCCCAGACTCCTCCCAAAGCAAAAGGTTCCAGCGCTCTGACATGGTGAGACTCTCCTCTTGAGCACAGGTAGCATCCCCCAAAGTGCTGAAGGGAGAGAACCTATCACCTCCCTTTTGGACAAACTTCTACCGATGAAGCAGGATGCTCTAACATGCTAGCAGCCCCTCACTGCAGGCTGAGCCCCTAGACTGGATCCCCCATGCTTCTGCCATCCCAGACTTACACAATTTCTACTCTAACTACCAGGAAAATGGAAAACCCTAAAAATAGTTCATTTTAAACTTTTGAAGGACACGAAGCCCTGATCCCACAAGCTAGAAGATGACAGAGGCCGGAAGGCGCTCTGCCAGAGACACACGGGTGGGCAGCTCCCATCAGCGAGTGTAAATGGCCCTTCTGATTCTAAGTCTCTTTGATTCTGTGTGACCCAGGGCAAAACCACACGGCGGAATGTCAAAATGTATACTTGGTCTATCTTTCAGATGCCACTTTTGTACATGTAAAAACGATTTCCTGTTTAAGATCGTTTCTTGTGGACCAGCTATCCCAGCGTAGACGTCAATTACAGTTAATGCTTTATTTGAATTTCATATGGCTTATGCATGTTTTTAAAATTTTTTATTTCAAAACAATATTGGGCTCATTGTGAGCCAGATGCTGCTCTAAGAGCCTTAGAGGTAAGTATTAACTCACTGAAAGCTTATGATGACCTGATGGTAATTACTATGACTATCCCCATTTTACAGATGAGGCCACTGAGGCACAGAGAGGCTATGTAACTTGCCCAACTCACACAGCCAGCTTGGTAGCTGATTTCAAGACAGCTTCCAATGCACCAGGCTTCGTGTCCCTGTGTAAATCAGCCCACACTGACTCAGGGGTGCCTGAGACTCACTCTAACCAACAGTAGCAGCTGCAGTGATGCTACCTACACTGGGTTTAAACCTTAAGAAATCCTGGCAGCTTCTGCTTTGGGGAGCTCTGACCAAGAAGCCATGCTGTGCTCTGTCCATAGGTCTGAACCACAGAATTATGAGAAATAATAATAGTTTTTTCAAATCATTAGGGATTGGGGTAGAGTATTAGGCAAAAATAGACTAGAAAAACAGAACTAGCGTCCTGCATTGCTGTAACAAAAATCAAAAACACATGTCACTGGCTTGGAACCAGGCAGCTGGCTGAGGCTGGCAGGGACCGAACAGCTGGAAGGACCGTGAGGAAAGTGCTCCCTGAGGTTGGAGAAAAGGGTCCGCCTTGTGTGCTGGCAGGACGGACAGTCAGCAGACCTGCTCCCTGTGGGAACGTGCAGCACAGCCAGGATGCGCAGTGAACCCCTGCACGGACCTGGCTAAGATTTCCGAGCAGAATGCCAAACACGCTAACTGCTCTGATGAGCTCTGATGAGTCTGGGAGGAGGGAGAGGAGATCAAGGTAGTTTTCAAGCAGAATTAGAAAAAATATTTCTGATTTAAAAACCTCACTGGACCAGACCACGAGAAAAACTGTTTCTCAATCCCAGCTTCTCCTGCAGTAGAAAACTCTGAGAGTAAGAACTGGCCTCAGAACAAAGATCGAATCCAGGGAATGGCAGGGGATATGATCTCAGAATAAAGACCCCACCAAGAGTGTGGCAGTCAGACCCCCTTCTTGAGAACTCAGAAAGATTTCAGGTAGACCTTTCCCATTACCAGAAGACCTATGGATTAGAGACAGGAACCTGGGGATTGGCTTTTGCCTAATGGACCAAATTTGTAATTTGATACAAAGGACACCCACAAGGCTTTTAAAGGAATTACACCACTTTGGATTAAAAAGCACAGAGGGGACTTCCCTGGTGGCGCAGTGGTTAAGAATCTGCCTGCCAATGCAGGCGACTCGGGTTCAAACCATGGTCCAGGAAGATCCCACATGCCACAGAGCAACTAAGCCCGTGCGCCACAACTACTGAGCCCGCACTCTAGAGCCCATGAGCCACAACTACTGAGCCTGCGTGCCACAACTACTGAAGCCCGTGCACCTAGAGCCTGTGCTCCGCAACAAAGAGAAGCCACCGCCATGAGAAGCCCGCGCACCGCAACGAAGAGCAGCCCCCGCTCGCCACAACTAGAGAAAGCCCGCGCACAGCAACGAAGACCCAATGCAGCCAAAATAAACAAACAAACAAATTTATTAAAAATAAAATAAAATAAAAAGCACAGAGAAAAGAGGCCCTGGGCTTTCAACCCAAGTACAGGCTGAGAAAACTATATAGCTGTACACAGGCCATTTCTTATGGAGAAGGAAGGATGACTCAGATAGCAGAGCCCAGGGCCAAGGAGGATGTCCCTAGGAGCAGAACATACCCTGTGCTGTGGACCACTGATATCTACAGGTGTTCTGTCCCTCTCCTCCTTTCTGGAATAAGGTACCTGCTGTGGTTCTCCTGCGCCGGTGTCAGCACCGTGAGTGTGTGCGTGTGTGCGTGTGTGTTTATGCGTATGATAACTTGTCCCTTGAGTACCGGGTCTTCAGATGGAAAGGTCATATCCCAGAAGCCCCATCTACATGTGTACCTGATGTAGATGACAATCTTGGATTCAAGCCTGAGCCAGATGCCATGATGGAATGAGACTTGGTGAATCTGGGGACAGGGTGAGGGTATTTTGCACGTGGGAGGGCAGATCGAAGTAGCTAGTCTCCAAAGATGACCCTCAAAAACTCAGCTCACTCTGTCACCCCAGGCCCTCAGACTCAACTCAACTAGTAGAATATGGTGGGAATGATGCTACTGTTCCGGCTGAAGCCTCGAGAAGGCCTGGAAGCGCCTGCTTTTGTGCCCTTGGGAGCCCTCGCATCCTTGGAAGAAACTGGACCACTTTTCTAGGAAGACAGTGAGAAGGGAGAGACCCTGAGACTACATGGAGGAGAATCGGGGTCTTGGATACACGACGGTCGTCGACCTGCTGGCGTCAACCCCCAGCCGTAGGAGCCACGTCTGCTGAGGCACCAGATGTGACTGAAGAAATCATCTTGTATGCCTCAGCCCTAGAAGGCATTTTGTGGAGCAGAAACGAGCTGTCCCCAACATCCCTGCCACAAATTCCTGACCCACAGAGTCATGAGCAATAATAAAATGGTTACTGCTTTAAACCACTATGATTTGGGTTAATTACCAGCAACAGATAACCAGTGCAGTGGGGTGAGCCGGGAGCGATAGTCTATACTCATAACTGGAAGGTACACCACCTCCCAGTGAGTCATTTCACCCTCCAGACCAATTTCAAAGCTTTAACATCTTATACTAGTTTGCATAGTAAGAAATTTAAGGGCTTTGTGACATCTCAAATATTCCTCTTCTCTTACTTAGAAATGGCAAACGTTGACCTAATTCCTACCACCTCATTCATTTACTGATGCATCAGAAAGACTGATTTTTAATGATCTACAACCAAAACATCAGATTCTAGGCAGGCATTTCTTGCTTTTTTGGCTCAGGGAACTTTTTCTATGGTGGAGCAAAGAGTAGAATTGTCTTTTGGATGCAATCTCTTTATTAGTCATGTGTATTCTCTGTGTAGTCCCAAGCGGTCATTGAAAGCCAAAAGCAATGTTATTAAGGGTACAAGCTTTAAATAACTTACAAAGTTAACGTAATGAATGTAAGTGCTACCTGAAATCCATCACTCAGTGCCCGCTGCAGCCCCAAGCTGTGATAAAACACCACTCATAAATTTATATTAAAACCCTGTTCGATAGCAATTATTTACCAACAAAGATTTACTGATTGCATTAGAGACTGGAGGTCTGAAGCAGGCAAATCAGTCTTTGTTTTGAGTTGCAGGGACCAGTGGTGTTGGCGTCTGCGAGCACAGAGATCATCGCGACACCGGGGGAACATTTAACAGCCAGCCAGGGTCCTACGAGGCAACGGAGGACCAGCCAGCTGCAGGCTGCGCCACGGCAAGATCAGCCCATCGACAGACACGAAGCACTGATCTTTGCTCTGAGGCAGCATTTCTCATCTGCTTTAACAGCCACTGGAGGCCACGCATGCATCTGACTGAAAGCAAAGGAGAGGCCATGTGTGATTCAGCAGTGATATAAATTGAATTATCCTGCTGCACTTGAGGGGGTGCCAACAGCTTCCTAATTACCAAGTTTAAAATGACGATAGTTTTTCCAGGGTTTGAAACGTTCCACACAGGTTCAGAAATGTTTAGCATTTCTGCTTCTAAAAAGGACGTGCGGTTTGAGTCCTTCTTTGGTTCTACAATGAACACTTGTTAAGGGCGCCTCGGTGACTTCATGATTCGCGTTCTTAGTACTTTTGAGTAGATTCTCATGATAGCAGTTCAAGGTTTTCTATGGAATTTCTAAAATGTCGCAGAGAAAAGCTGGCATCTTTACCTGAGATCCAAAGAGTAAGATCACCAATCATTCGATTTTCACATTTGCATTTAGTACTTTTATTCCCATCAAGATTTTTCCTGTAACATGTATTATACTTGTGGTTTACTTATGCTTTGTTGACTTAAAGAAAGAAAAAAACAACTAGGAAAGGGCATCTGGGTGAGTGGTCCATTTCATCATTAGAAACTGGGGAAGCACAGGAGTCGGACGACCATACAAGGGACAGGGACATTCTCCTCCCCTGTCAGGGGCTCCTGCAGAAGCCCCTCCGGCTGCGTGTCACTCCCTGCTGTGTCTCCGCCAACAGCCCACCCTTCCAGCATGAAACTTCTCTCTCCATCCTGTTCCTGCTCTCTCATTACGCTAAGCTGTCCCTTGCAGATAACAAATACACACTTTACCAAGAGTGTGCCTGGACCCAAAGGAGTGGAAATTCACGCACAGAAGTGTCTGTTGCAGGGGGTGAAGTCTGTGCCTGCCTCCCCTCACATCCTTCCATCACTTACACATGGGACCGAGACGACATCAGCAAACTCCCTGTTAGGAGCGTTGGATGTATAATCCTGAGCGTTGGGCTCATCCCCATGTTAACAGGAATCTCAACGCCAGTGAACCCTACAGAGACTGCTAGCGCTGGGAATCCGGCAGCACTGGGGCTGGCAAAGTCTGGCCTGTGGGCCAAATCGAATCGTCTGCCTCTTTCTGTAAATGAAGGTTCATCGGAACACAGCCGTGTCCATTCTTACACAGGCCTGCTTTCACCCAGTACAGCTCCGGAGTTGCAGGAAAGACCGTGTGACTTGCAAAGCATAAAACACTAGCTATCTGGCCCTTCACAGAAGAAGGTTGCTGAGCCCTGCTACAGGATCTGGAACCATGAAGAAGCAATTGGCAGCCACTGATTTAATTTACTTTATTTTTTAAAAATAAATTTATTTATTTAATTAATTTATTTTTGGCTGCGTTGGGTCTTCATTGCTGCGCGCAGGCTTTCTCTAGTTGTGGTGAGCGGGGGCTACTCTTGGTCGCGGTGCGCAGGCTTCTCACTGTGGTGGCTTCTTTCGTTGTGGAGCACGGGCTCTAGGCACGCAGGCTCAGTAGCCGTGGCTCGCAGGCTCTAGAGCGCAGGCTCAGTAGCTGTGGTGCGCGGGCTTAGCTGCTCCACGGCACGTGGGATCTTCCTGGACCAGGGCTCAAACCTGTGTCCCCTGCACTGGCAGGCAGATTCTTAACCACTGCACCACCAGGGAAGTCCCAACTGACTTAATTTAAAGTTGACAAATTCTGTTCTTTTCCCCCAAGTTCCCATCTTGCATCCTCCCCTTACTCCTGCTGAAGACCCCCTTACACTCTAGCACTGTATGGAAGCTGGGCTCTGGGCTTGCATAACCTCTGCTGAAACAAGCATCACCTGGACCCTTAGAATAATGGTTGCTCTGGGCTGAATTGTATCCCCCCTAAATTTTTATTGTGAAGTCCTAACCCCCAGGACCTCAGAATGTGACTGCATTTGGAGATACAGGGCCTTTAAAGAACCTATGGCTAACGAGGCCTGTAGGATGGGCCCTAACCCAGGAGGACTGATGTCCTTATAGGAAGAGATTCAGACACAGACACACATGGAGGGAAGATGATGTGAAGACACAGGGAGAAGATGCCCAACCACAAACCAAGGCAAGAGGACTCCAAGGAAGGACATCACCTTGATCTCAGACTTCCAGGCTTCAGGACTGTGAGAAAATAAATGCCTGGTTTTTGGTTTTTTTTTGCGGTGCGTGGGCCTCTCACTGTTGTGGCCTCTCCCGTCGCGGAGCACAGGCTCCGGACGCGCAGGCTCAGCGGCCATGGCTCACGGGCCCAGCCGCTCCACGGCATGTGGGATCTTCCCGGACCAGGGCACGAACCCATGTCCCCCGCATCGGCAGGCGGACTCCCAACCACTGCGCCACCAGGGAAGCCCTAAATGCCTGCTTTTAAGGCTCCCAGTCTGTGGAACTGTAACCGAGCAGGACCCTATGGGGCCTTCCCGGGACAGATGCCCTCCCGCTCCACATGTCCTCCACCTGCCCCTTGTCTGTAGAAAAACTTTAATAAAAGTTTTGAATAAATTTAATCAGAGAAGTGAGGAAACGCAGGAAGAAAACAGTCAAGCAAGACCAGGTAATAGTTTAGCCATTAAACAAAGTCAAGGACCTTTAATTCCTGCTCAAGGGCTACAGATAATATTCTAAGTCTTATCCTTTGAGCTGTTTTGCAGACACGGAAACCCACACCAGGTGGGAGAAGTTAACTGCATGCTGCCCACCAGCACACAGACCCCAGATGGGCTGGAACCAGAAGGCTGGTGATGCTGACTCCCGATGACCTCACCACCAACCAATCAGAAGAGTGTCTGTGAGCTGATCACACACCCTCCAACCCCCCTCCCTCACCCCGTCTTTAAAAACCTGTCCCTGAAAGCCAACGGGGAATTCAGGCCGTTAGAGCACCAGCTGCCTAGACTCCGTGCTTGGTGCCCTGCAATAAACGCTGCCCTTCCCCCTTTGCCACAACCCGGCGCCAGGAGCCTGGCTTTAGTGCGGGCAAGGGGACCCGGGTTTGGTTCCGTAACAGTACTTTGTTACGGCAGCCCTGAAAGACTAGTACAACGGTGTGCAAACAGGTTGTAAGCTGCCGTAGGACAGAGAAAGGGTCTCATCCACCAGCACCCAGCACAGCAGGTAGTACAGCCCGGACCTCACCACGAATGCCCTGCAGGTCCCCACGTCACACAGCATCTTCAGCTCTCAGCTCCCTGCTCGCTCGAGTCTCACTTTTCCTCCCCAGTAGGACGCGTTCCCTGAGTATCCATCAGGCACCTCAAATACAGCACATCCCAACAGACTGGGAATTCTGGGGCGCCAGGTCTGCCTGCCGGGGCTGGCATGCGGTGAGTCCTAAGTAATCACGCCCATTTACAGACGTGCCTGGTTCTAAACTCTCTCCCCAAATCCGGAACGTCTCCAGATAGCCGAGCAATCCATCGCAAACCTAAAACCAAAAACCAAAACGCAGGGAGGGTGTAGCAACCCGCCACTCAATTACGACGCCACTGAATCACATCGGGATGAGGGACCCACCTGCTACAGGTTTAACAGGAAAAAGCAAGTGGGACAAAAATGACAAGACTGTACACCGTGGATCAAAACAGCTTGCGGTTCTAGACGCAGAAAAATACTCTTAAGTCAAAGAAGAAAGTCAGTAACAACCGTTCATTATATGCAAGAAGATAATTCCTATGAAATGGTTTCCCCAGATGCTCCTCAAACAGAACAATTCTAGCAAATTCATACACGTGAGGCTTGGATGTCAGTGTTGGTAAAAGGAGATGGACCAGTTCGACCGGGACCTGCGAGCTCTGCCAGGACTCCACCATTTTAACTTTCCACCTAGTTTAGAATGTTTCCATAGAAACAGCGGGAAGCCCCTCTTAGCTGAGCTCTTTTTTTGGAATGGTAATATCTGCATCCCTAGCCCCCCATCCAGAGGATCTATTATCCCACAAATGGAAGCTTTGCTCCAGCCGGTGGAGGGAGTTGGGGGACGAGGCCAAGGCACCAGTGAGGATTCTGGATCTCTAAGCAGCTCCCTCGCGATGCCCTCCCCTTTCTGGTTAGTAATATTTCTGTCATTCTGCCAGGTTGTAGGGTACAAAGGGTTCCACTTTAATTGAGCTGTCAGCATCTCCGACAATCCTATAAAGCCTCGATTATGCACGGCGGGGTTAGTGACACACTTGTTATTGTGGATGCCCTATTTGCGAAACCCAAGCCTGCACCACGCGCGGGTCAGCTCACCCGCGCGACCTTCCTGTCATTAGCCGTGTCGATTTCTACCTCACCGCTGAGAAAATCACACGGCGCGGCTTCAAAGCGCCGGCCGGGACTGGATTCGACCAGGAGCTAATCACCCACAAATCCAGCTCAAATGGCAATAATTGGCTAAACTGCTCCCCTCTCCAGAGCTCAGCAGTAATTTGGGATAATAAAGAAAAGAATTATTCAGCCAACTGCCCCGGAATGGATGCTTTGTGACCGACACACTTCACATTTTAATAATGATGGACACAGAATCCAATTTAATTCCGTGTCAACTGAATAACGAGACGGAGAACAATGATGGGGAAGGGAAAAATAGTTTGTTGGTTTTTTTCCCCCCTTTTTAGAAAAGCATGTTAACCCTGAGGAACGCTGAAGAGATGTGGACTTCACGTTAGGTCTGGCTGAATTATGAAGTCCCCACGAGGACCAAATGAATTCTAAACAGGGGCGGAAAAACAAAACAATGAGGCTGCTACATATTGGGATAATTTAAAACAACAACCAAAAACACTCCCCTCATCGAACGGAAAGAAAGGAAACGAAGAAGAAACCGTTGCCACCAGGATGGACAGATCCTTCTTGATTTTTCTAGTTAATATCATCTCTTGATCACTTCGTCTGTCTTCCCTCTTACCCTGCCTCTTTCTGCCACCAGGGTTGCGGCAGCTGGGATGAGAGCTCTGCCTTGACGGCAGCCTGGTGACACTGCTGCAGTCACCCCGCAACACTGACTGCCGTCCTGGGGCCCAGCGGGCGCGCGGCGTAGCAGGGCTGCTCCGTCATCATCCCGGCCCTGACCTGTCCTCCCAGCCAGACCACCCCTGGAGGCGAGAACCACAAACAAAAACTGCGGGCTGGAGATGGACGCCACTCGCTCGGAGCCGGTGAGACTTCTTTTACTAAAGAAAATCAAACTGAATTCAATCCCCCGCCTCGGAAGCCAGGACACCCCAGTGTCCAGCCAGGTGACAGCGTGAGGCCAAGGATGGAGGGGCCCCTTTGTGCGATGGGGGGGCATTGCCCCAAGTACAAACTGTGGGGCGACACACGCGAACGTGTGTGTGCAAACATGGCAGAGAGGAATTCCTGGACAAGCAACAATAAAGAACCTGTGGCTGCTTCTTTATTCAAGCAAATGATCCCCAAACCCAGTCATCAGCCCCCACAGGACACCCACCAGGGCGACTGTTAGCGTGCGTGTGAGCAAGGTGTGCGTGGGACATGGAAATTACCTGGTGTGAGACACCAGGTGAGCTGTGAGGAGATTTCACATCTCCATCAGCTAAGCGTTAGTCTTCTGCAGGGGAGATTCGTCTTTTCTCCCCTAACCAACACTTCTAAACGTGTTCTCCTTGGGATATGCTCTGTTCTCACGTCCTTCTCGTTTCTCTCCTACCTGTCTGCCAACTGCTCACCCACCTGCCTCAGATGCTGCCACTGCTGAGACCTGGTTTCTTTCCAGGTTACACTCTGCCCCTAGAAAGTCACCAGCAGCTGTGGGGAGCTCTCCCAGGGCACCCCAGGTAGTTCCTTCCCACCGTGTTCAGGCTCCCCATCACTCCCAGACTGGGCAGCACTGCCAAACTGGTGAGAGTTGTCACCAACTGTGGCGCCCCTCCCCCTGCCTCTCCCGCCTCCTCAGCAGGTGTCTCCTAGTCAGCTTAAGTCCCCTCAGCTCTGGGCCTGCTCTGCCCAGCAGAGTCACCACGAGCCCCGGGTGACAAGTGAGGACTCCACCTGTCCTCAGCTCTGAGGCTTGCTGTAGGTGTAAACCAAAACCACACACCAGATTCTGAAGGCTTAGCAGGAAAAATGGGCAACTTTTTAAATTGGTTACATGCTGACATGATTTAATTTGGGATAGACTCAGTTAAACAAAACATTATTAAATTTCATTTCACTTGTTCTTATTTACTCTTTCTAATATGAATACCAAAAGAGGGGTGCGATTGTATCTGTGGTTCACATTCTGTTTCCATCTGACACTGCTGCCTACCCAGATCACATCTGCTCCCCCCTGTCGGGCTCCTGGGCTTCTGTAGCAGCAGCTTAACCAGGGAAGAGGCCATTCTCGTCTAGCTCATTTTTGTTTCCTACAACCTAGCACACAACAAGTGCTCAAGAAAAGGCTGTTGGACAAATGAACACATAACTGTATGACATAACCATCGCCGTGAACGGTAAAAGGTTTCGTGGAGATTAAATAATCGTGCGACGTAATATGGCCAGTGAGGAGTAAAACGCAAATCTGCACCCACGTTGTCTGTAGGGCTCCAATCCTCTTACGGTAACCACATGCCTTGCACCACACAGCAAAGGTGAATAGAAATCACACGCTCGTAAGGAGATCGCATCAGACACCGAATCAGTACAAATCATCTTCCTGTATGCATGGTAAGTGTAAAGTGCTGCTTTGGATACAGGGAGGCATAAAGAAGAACACCGCGCGGGGCCTGCCCCTCGGGATTCTTCTATTTTGGAAATGAAGATGTGGGCACAGGCAGAGGAAGGCAATTCAAACCTGGATTAGAGTTTCTACCGGAGAAATCAAAGGAGGGAAGGATGACTCACTTCGCTCCTGGTTAAGAAAAGAAGAAAGTTGGTGCCAACAGCCATGTTTCGCTTTTAAGCCAAGACTTAAACCAGGGGTGGTACCCGCTTGGCGGGCAGGCTCCCACTTCGCCACCCACTAGGCACTTGCGAGGGCGAGCATCGAGCTTTCTCAACACAGCCTTCCAGGCAGGCTCTACTGTGGATGAGAACCGGCACAGAACAGGAATCCACAGCCGTCCCGCCCCTGATACTGCTAAGCCCTGGTCTCCAGAAACATTCCACATGCCATCTTATTTATTTTTTTTAAATGTTGAACCTTCTTTTAATTTATTTATTTTTATTTTTGGCTGTGTTGGGTCTTCGTTTCTGTGCGAGAGCTTTCTCTAGTTGCGGCGAGCGGGGGCCACTCTTCATCGCCGTGCGCGGGCCTCTCACTGTCGTGGCCTCTCTTGTTGCGGAGCACAGGGTCCAGACGCGCAGGCTCAGTAGTTGTGGCTCACGGGCCCAGCTGCTCCACGGCATGTGCGATCCTCCCAGACCGGGGCTCGAACCCGTGTCCTCTGCATTGGCAGGCAGATTCTCAACCACTGCGCCACCAGGGAAGCCCCACATGCGATCTTTTTTTTGTTTTGTTTTTGTTTTTGTTTGCATTACACGGGCCTCTCACTGCTGTGGCCTCTCCCGTTGTGGAGCACAGGCTCCGGACGCGCAGGCTCAGTAGCCATGGCTCACGGGCCCAGCCACTCCGCGGCATGTGGGATCTTCCCGGAACGGGGCATGAACCTGTGTCCCCCGCGTCGGTAGGCGGACTCTCAACCACTGCGCCACCAGGGAAGTCCAACACATGCGATCTTTTTATGAGCAGCACAAATATTTCCTTCCACGACTATCTTCTATCCCAGTGATGCCGATGATTACTATGACCACTATTACTACTACTAAATTTCTTGGAAACTGAATACTGTTGTGAACTGATTAGAAAATAAAAGAGACAGAGACAGAGACTGCGTTTCTGGAAAACCAAAGTGAATCTAGTCAGCGCCACGTCCTGGGGCTGTGTGTATACTCAGTTATCACTGAAGGCCCAGGACGGCAGGGTCTCTATAAGCTAGTGGGTGAGTTTTCATTTCAGACCATTACCTGCCAGGTGCTCAGTTACTAGGTTAGTCTGGCTGAAGGGGGCACCCCTGCTCTCAGTCTTTGCCTAAAGGCGTGAGTTCAAACAAAGATACCCAAGACACCCAGGACAGGGTGCAAAATGATTCTCTTCCTCCCAAATGGTCTTGCTGTCTTACATCTAAGACGTCAGGTGGAACTTTTCTACAGATTCCAGTGTCTTCCCCAGCAGTTTCATTTGAGGAAATGTCAGATTGCTGAAAACTGCCATCAAACCGATATATGTGCTTACAAGTGTAAATAGGCATAAAGAAGGTAAAGGGCCATCCCTAGAACTACTCCCTTGGTGAGCGGGAACAAGCATGCCCACCCATCCACCAGCTGCCCACCAGGGTCACTAGTGGGTCGTTTCACAGACAGCTCACGTGTCTGAACATACCTGGAAGTAGAGGGAAGATAGCCGTCAGCGTGCAGAGCCCCGAATTGCAGGCAGGGGCTACCCTGCTGAATACACACAATGCATGTGGGCGACAGAGGTTATGGTGACTGTGGGGCAGGTCGGATGTGCTTCTTTTCTACCAAACATCCTCTACCAACGTCTTCTGTGCTCCAGCTTAGAGGCTGTTGCCATCAACGAGAAATGTGCTCCCTAATTACGGAGTAAAATCCAGTGGCGTCCATCACACCTTACTGACATCAAAATTCTGGATAAAATTCTCAGCAGTCATCAAAAATGTGCTTAAGGAAATGTCCACATAAAAAAGACTATACCTTATTTCACGCCAAAGTCCTCAAATAACAAAATTTAAAACATAAAAGAGGGTGAAGTCATGTTCAACCAATCCTCTGATGCATCACATTAGAAAAACAATGACTCCAATGGTCTCACTCTAGAAGGTGATTGTTAATCAGGGCAATTTAATGATGAAACACTGCAAGTATTGTGTCAGCAAGTTAAAAATGGCCTTGTTTCAATACAAGAATCACTCGGTATATACTATATATGAAGTATTGTATTTCATGCCCCATTTACTGTAACACATTAGTGGGTTCAATCATAAAGTAACAACTGTTTCCTTGCCAGGTTCAGATATTGGGGGGGGGGCGTCTGCAGTGGGAGAAGAGCCCCTCTAGGCTCAGAGGGCCGCAGGCACGTACAGAGGTTTGGTCCTGTTCATTTTATGGGCCCTTCAACAATAGTAAATAATTGCACGTCTAGATTTTAGCAAATAATAGTCTTAGTGAATGCTTGTTTTTTAAACGCCAACTAACTGAAACACTATTAGACATGTTGTTCTTCATTGAATTATTTAAGATCACACAGAAAGAAGACTAGACAGCAGAGCCTTCCTGCAATGATGTGACTGATTCACTTCACTATGAAAATGTCACAAAGAATAAAATAGACGGCAAGAACTCTCTGCAAAGCAAAAAGCTGTACAGTCTTTAAATATGAACTGCTTGCAAACTCCAGTCACTTCTTATGTTAAAAAAAATCCAAAACTGAGACTAAGACAGGATATTTCACAAATCGGATTCTCTTTGATTTAACACTATCCTAGATACTATTCCTATTGATCTGTGACGTGACAGAAGGTATGGGGAGACAGTGGTGATTGGAAACCTATGTGATTAGAAAAGCTCACTCGTATACTGAATCCATAAACTATTTCCTTGGGGGGGGGGAAAGAACAGCAACCACGGTTTCAAACGGTTGGTTAAGAGGTTTACAGGAAATGCCGGGCACTCGCATAATGACTCTCAACAGAGCACAGATCTGTATTTTCCTTTTCACCTTGACTGCCAGGATGCTCAGAGATGTTACATTTTTCTGAGTAGGTTTTCTGGTAAGTGCCTTTTCCTTCGGTGCCCAGCACTTTACTTTTTATAGTTTTCACAAGTGTCTGTGTTTCTTTTAGTGTAAGATAAAGTTGAAAGAAAGAGAAGAAGAAAAACACTTGAGAGGAAGGTTTAGCCCCCAAACTCAGGCCATAAGAAAGCAGTTAAGAGACTGGTTTGGGAGGGAAAGGGAGCCCGTGTGGCTGGTGATCGCAGCCTAATTCCCCTTCAAGAGGCACCCAGGGGCAGTCACACAACCTCTGCTCGGTGGTGTCCGCCTGGGCTCCCAGGCAGGACCAGAGCTGCCCTCGAACCTGAGCTGTTTGTTACTTCTTGCTGCCGAAAAGAGGCTCGGAGCCAGGGCTGAGGCATTTCAGTCTTTGAACTGCTTTCAGTGCTGTGAGGGGCAGGCCAACGGCTCTCCAGACAATAGTTCAGAACTTGTTCAGCAAAGGTTGATTTTTTTGCCTTCAAAGGTTGAAATTTGTTCTACAGATAAAAGTAATGCCTTCAGGGAAAATAACTCTAAGGCATTCCTGACAAATTCAAGTCCCTCCGAGCATCAAGCTACTATTGTGCTAAGGTACAGTCAGCTACGAAATACAGTTAGAAAAGGAAAGCCAGAACGTAAAAAAAAAAAAAAAAAAACTGCCCAGGAAAAACAAGCAAGTAGAAGGCCTGATGCTACTTGGTTGTTTCTATCTGAAAGCTGGCAGACCCAAGAACATACACGTTTATAGAGGTAACAGGCTCCCATGTTGAAAGGGGAGGGAACAGAAAAAAGAGATGTTTGTAGATTTTAGGATGTGGGCTCTAACAGGACAAGAGCGAGCTATTCTTCCTCAAGGACAGAGAATGGTTCTCTAGCCTTGGCAAGTATTTTCTCCTATTTAACTTCTTTTAAAACTTCTCATGGGTGGCGAGGGAGTTAATAAAAGAAACAATATGTATAAGAAAGTGCAAGGTGCCCAGCATACGGCTAATAGAATTTGATGCTGGCTTTAATTTTAATGAAGAAAGTTGCCAGTAGCAACAAAACTGTCAGCAGCCGCTGAGGACCATTAATAAAGACGGAGACGACATTAGTGCCCGGCACCAGTACAAAAGGTTCCCCTCGCTCCATGCTGTGCTAAATTGGCTGCCCAATTTTTCTTAAGTGTCCATTCTATTTAGAAGACAATTTATTAATTTTTGCCATTTATTGTCAGTTGACAGGCCATCATTTTGTAGCCCGAATTTTAGATGAAAACTAATTGAAAAGACTGGCAGTATTTATGAGGGGTATTATTTGTCAATTACAGCGGCAAATACTCCTTGCTACCACCGAGTTTGATGCCCCAGCTCCCTGGGTGTGAGGACTGGTATGGCTGGCATTAAAATATGAGTGAGTCTCTCCCAGCTCATCAGCTCATCAATTTCACAGGCACGGAGGGAAACCACCTTCACGTTATAGGGACCTTTCATGGTAGATGGATATGTTATAACTTTTGACAAAGGGGAAGTACACAGCAAGTAATGAGAACAGATAATTGTGCACACAGAATGTAATTCACTGCGAAATAATTCATATTCACTACTTTTTATCATCTCTGGATAAGAGTCATCATAACTACTTAAACAGTCTGCTTTCTTAATTTTATACATTTTAAAGTAATTTCCCCTAAGTTACTATATTTCAAACAAATCCAAGTAGATGTATATGTTCTGCCTGTCGATTTTCCAACTTGAAGGCTCAAATGTCTTTTTTTTCCAAAAAACACTAAGCCTTATCCTTTATAAGGAAAACTGCTTTTACTCAGTCCAAACCCCTCCAGAACCTTGCAGCTAAAATGTTTGATAAATATGTATCTCTGAAGATGTTATGTTCATATGCTACAGTATTATCTTTTCATGTTTTAACTAATGTTTCCAAAACCTTGGATACAATGTGTTGAAGCAGTGAACAGTAATTTGCTTACCAACTAAAGAAAAGTTAAATGAGTTATAATTTTATGTGCCCAACTTAAGTTTCCTTTCTGTAGTAATGTTGATGGTGGAATTTGTTAAAGATTGCTATATTGCCTGAATTATGTTCCATTTGAATTTATACAAAGTTAAAAGGTTTTAGCAATTAAGATAAGCATTCTCCCCAAACGGCAATACTAAATTAAATGACGTACATGGCGTCTTGCCAATTACCCAGTCCTCTGCCAGAAAAACGAGAATTCCCTGGGATCACCCAGGCAGCCGCGCGGAGGGTAGCTATGCTCACCTAAAACATTCAAACGCTTAAACAAAAAACATGGCACAGATCAAAAGAGATATTTCAGGATGAACTTCAGTAAACTTCTGCATCCTTCAGTGCTTCTAACTGGAAAACCTTTCTTTGTACCCAATCGATTCCCAAGTGACATCTGTGCTGAATTCTCGGAAATCAGTTACAGGCATCCATAGAAAATGCTTGTATCGGTCTTTCCTTATCAGTAACTGACTGTATTTGCTGCCATCTCAAAGCTGACCGGCGGGCAGAGGGGAGCTCATCTGTCAACTCAGGTACGGTGCACACACGCAAAGAGGGACGACATGTGTGTGACACGCAAGCCATGTTTTTGTGCGCATCCACTTTTGTAGTTTCTGGTTTGAAAGTAACGGCTGTGGGACTGCCAGTGCAGGGGACATGGGTTCCAGCCCTGGCCCATGAAGATCCCACATGCTGCGAAGCAACCTGTGTGCCACAAGTACTGAGCCTGTGCTCTAGAGCCCGCGAGCCACAACTACTGCCTCCCGTGCACCTAGAGCCCGTGCTCTGCCAGAGAAGCCACTGCAACGAGAAGCCCGCGCACTGCAGTGAAAGAGGAGCCCCCGCTCGCCACAGCTAGAGAAAGCCCGCACGCAGCAGCAAAGATCCAACATAGCCATAAATAAATAACTATATATATATATGAAAAAAGTAATGTCTGCGACCAGGGTGGTGTGCCCTGGTCTCCTCAATGGACGTGCTATGAGCAACCCAGGAGGGTCGGGGACAGGAGAGGGGAGGGACCACATCCGAGGTCCCCGTGTGATGCTCAGGGAAGGCTCCGAAGAGCAGCGTCCCAGGGATGCGGTGCCTCTGCACTGAGCTGCTGACTGCTGATGCAGCATCTGGGTGGGCTCCAATGAGGGCGCTCCCCGGAGGGCTTGTTCCCATGCAAGCAACTCTGGGCCCATTACATGGGGTGTGATTTGAGTCTGTGTGTCTCTCTGCACGTCTACAGCAGACTGCCCTCGAACACCGAAGATGGCCAACCAGGCTACACTGTCGGGACCAAGTGGCTTCCCAGATACCACACGGCATGAGCTGACCCTTACTGAGGAGACGTCCCTGGGGTTTAGCCTCAAACACGCAGCACTGTCTGAAGTAGTTTATCTTCTGGTTTCATTGAGAAACAATTGACATAGGTCACTGTGTAAGTTTAAGGCACACAGCATTGTGGTTTAACTTGTATATATTGTGAAATGACTCCCACAGTAGGTTCGGCTAACATCCGTCTTCTCATATACATACAATAAAAAGAAAAGAAGGACAAAAAGAAGGAAGGGGGGGGAAGCTTTTCTTTGTGATGAGCTCTCTTAGGGTTACTCTCTTCACCTTCCTATACACCACAGAGCAGTGGTGACTGCAGCCATCATGCTGTTCCTTACATCCCTAGTACTTGTTTATCCTGTTAACTTATTAACTGGAAGTTTGTACCTTTTGACCACCTCCCTCCAGCTCCCCGAGCCCCTACTGTTCCCCTTTGGTAACCACAAATCTGATCTCCTTTTGTATGAGTCTGGTTTTGTGTTCTTTACGTTCCACATATAAGAGAAGTGTTGGAATTTAATGGCAACCCCGGCAGGGACACTTATTGGTGACCCTCCCGCACTCACCCCTATTCTCATTTCGGCCGGTGTATGCGGGGTGCCCTTGGTCAAGGTCACTGCCTTGCCAGTGCACACTGTGTCCCTGACTCATGGGGGCTGGGTCAGAATTGGACTGGCATTTGGTCCACGTGAACAGCACTTGGGGGAGTCTTCTGTTTGAGGCTACTGCTGGCTTAGACGTGGTAACCACAGGAGGGCCCGGGCTTCAGCACACGGAGCACGAGAACACGCAGGGCCTGAACCCAGAGAGGTCAGAGCTGGGAGATGCTCCCTGGTGCCGCAGTTTGGGGTTGCCCCTCTGCTTCCTGGCTGCCACCAGGTGAGGTGACTTTTCTCACACACACACACCCCAAATCATTGTGGGTGAGCCACCAAGGATGGGGACAAACCTCAGGGAAAGAGCCACGGCCTCAGCAATGCTAGATTAAGATGCAAATTTTAAATATCTTCAGTACTTCTGAGACAAGACTGGCCTTCTGGGAATGCAACAGCCTCTGTGCCTCCAGAGACCCCCAAAGGGTCCCTCCTCCCTACCCAGATGCCTGGTCCTCCACGTACCAACAGGCCTCCCAGTTTCCAGCATCATGGAGGCAAGAGAAGGAGGTCTGGGTTGATGTGTCCAGACAATATAAAAACCCAAAAGTTCAGGGAATGAGTCTAAAGGACAAGAAGACAGATACTCTATTGCTATTTAAACCTGGAATCACTCCATTTTGAATTTAGTGTAAGTCAACTTTTAAAACTTCAAAAATATATCCAAGATAAAATAAGCTTACAGTTAGGTTTCTTTTTTTTTTTTGCAGTATGTGGGCCTCTCACTGTTGGGGCCTCTCACCGCTGTGGCCTCTCCCGTTGCGGAGCACAGGTTCCAGACACGCAGGCTCAGCGGCCATGGCTCACGGGCCCAGCCGCTCTGCGGCACGTGGGATCTTCCCAGACCGCGGCACGAGCCCGTGTCCCCTGCATCGGCAGGCGGACTCTCAACCACTGCGCTACCAGGGAAGCCCCAGAGTTAGGTTTTGATAAACCTGAACAATGATAAACCTGTAACTGACTTAATAACTAGATCTAGAAATTTTGATGATGTTTAAATAAAGGTGAGCAAAGAGAACTTAAGATTCCAGGTGGCGTTTCCTTTAGAATAAATACACTAGTGATTCGGAAATGCCTGCCACACCACCACAAGCCCCCTGATCCAGCCGCATCACCATTTTCCATAGACTTTTGCTGACAGTCGCCCCTCCGGCCAGACTTTCCTTTCCATTCCGGGCCCAACACACAGCAGCTCACACATCAGCAAGGCCAGGGGCTACGTGATACACCTGAGAATATGGTTTGTTGAACATCACAAAGGAAGGACTTCACCTTTTCTTCCTTTCAACTTTTTCTGCTTTTCTTTTCTTTCACAAAACTAGGTAAGGATCCATTAGTCATCGTAGTTTAAAATAAATGATGTTGAAATTTCAGAAGTAACAGAGAGAGAAGAACTGAAAGCTTTCCCGCTGGAGCACCCTCTCGGGATGAACAGGTCACACCGTGAGAGCTGACCGATGTCCTGGGCCCTGGCTGCGGCAGGGAGCTAAACGTAAAGGGATCGAAACTTCCCGGGATACCGGCTCCAAAACCAAGGAAGACTAAAGAACTGTTTCTCGTAATTTGCTCTATCAACTTCTATGCAAAAAAAATAATAAAGTAAAGCGGGGGAGAGGGGTATTAGCCATTTCTGAAACCCTACATCGAGACTACCTGCCATTCACCCACTCAGGGGGACAACCCACAGCTTAACAGATGACGCAAGTAAAGCTTAATTAGGCTGGTTAAGAAACTTCCTCAAAGCATGGCTAACAGGTGGAAGTGTAGGCACTAGGTGCTGGGTTGGCCTGGACTCAAAGCCCCTTGTGCCCTCCATCTCTCTAGGCCCTGAGCTAACTTCCCCCACGGGGAGTCTGTCTGTGGCTACGACCGACCGCATCTCAATCAGCTGTTGGAGAGTCAGCTGATGGTTTGCAGCTACAATAGCAGTTCAGGGCGGGCTGAGAAAAAGGCTGGTTCTGCCTCTCTGATGAAGGGCAGGATAAGGGGGATGGGAGAAAAGGGGGAGGACGCACCCACCCTCTCTGCCTCTTGCCACGTGGTTTGCCGACAGGGCCGTGATGCACGATTCAGCTGGAAGCAGAGAAGGAACGTTGTCTCCTCCAGGCAATGTTTTCTATCTGTTGACCCTGATCAAGAACCGGGCCTGAACTGTCTCAGCTGTGACAGAAGCCGTGCTCGTAGGGTCATACGGATTTTTGTGGGCTTCATACTCGCTTAGTTGGACGTCACCCCAGGAATTCTGGAAGGGAAGGGAAGGCTGGTTGGGTGGAGTGTCTGCTCCACAGGGCAGTTCCACTTCCTCCAGCTGAGTGAGTAATCTGGACTTCACATCTGGGTCTCAATCATCCTATGAACCTATGCATGTGATTCCTTTTTTCTTCCCCCAAAGAAAGCCCAGAACTGGCATATTTACCATACGTACTTGCTTCATGAAAAAACTGGAGTCGTTAGGTACGGCTCAGTTACAGCATCTAGTATTTCTATACTGGAAGGTGATGAAGGTGATCGGCATTTACTAGGAATTTTTGTTAATAACGTCATTTCCCAAATTGATTCTGAGAGCAGTCGATGTTTGTTTCTAACCGAACCCAAAACAAACAACCATTCTCTCCCCCATCACAATACACCAGACTGGGGGTTTCTCATTTCACCCCCCCCAAATATGAACTCGTTTGTTCTATAAATTTCAGCACTTGTAAATGCACTTATCATACTTTACTCCCTAAATGAGGTTGAATAATATATCTGGTCTGATTAAATTTTCATTAACATTCAAAATCATTATTCAGTCATATTGTCTGGTAAAACACTCTGGCTTTTGAGTCCCCAAATAACGACCAGAGGGTCTTGGAAAGTGAAACCTAGTCTTGCTAACAAAGGAAAACAAAATCGTCTCCTAGACTACCTAAAATAGATAGCAACTGCAGATGGAAAGAAAGATCACATCCTCTTATTCACCATATCCCTGGGGTATTGAGAGATTTATGTGTACCTGCTTGGGGCTTAATTAGAAAAAGAAAACAACTAACATCACAAGGAAGTTGACATTACAAGTCCAGGATTTTTCTAATTCAGTATCGGAAGCCTTAAGAAAGGCACAACCTTGTTCCTTAAAAAACTCCTCCCTGAACTCAACGCTATCACAGGATTTTTAATCTTTAAACAGAGAATGGGGAAGGTTTCCCCCTCATACAGTCTGTAAAATGCAGACCTGACACAATCTTTGATTTTAATGCCTTACATTTGCACTGTTTATTGCTTGTCCTCCGAACGTGTAAAGCGCCAATAAATGGAGGGAGAAATGAAGAAGCAGCAAAGGTGCTCAAGGAAAGAGTGGAAACGCTCATTCATTTCCCTCCTTTGCGGAGCCAATCGCCTGGCTATAGAAATTAAGGGGTATTGTGTAAGTTGCCCAACTTTCCGGAGGAGCGATCCATCTCTACCTTCTGTAACCTCTTTGTTGGAAGACGTCAAAGGTCTATCAGAGATGCGCTGAAGTCGGGACCCACAGAAGCAGCCTGGGAGCTATCAGGCCGATCTGGAGTCCACCTCTGTGTTCACTCCCACCGCTAATTCATCATGGCCTGGACAGCTGGGCTGATTGCCGGCCTCCTAGCACAAAGCAGGGCCGGCTGACCACCCCTGGGCCCTGGCCGGGCAGGGGGAGGGCTGCCGGCCCGGCACGGGCGGCCCTAGATAAGTGCTGGCTGTCAGTGCAAGGACAAAGAAGGGCAGGCCCTGGGGAGAGAAAGGAGATAAAAAAAAATTCCTCACAACTGCTTTATCTGATGAGGGTTATGGCTAATTAATTATAAACTCAATTACCTAACCCTTACTTCAGCAGTCTCTATTCATTAAGAGATAAAACATGACTGACGGCTAACTTTCCCTCCATGCATACCCACACGGCAGGCTTGCTTGCGTTTATATTCGCTAACACCCCATTTCCTAGAAAGATGTCCGAAGGCAGCCATACCCGTCAGGTGCCTGTCACAAGCTGGCCCGGGTCGGGTACCCCCCTTCCAGCCCCGGCTCCCTCTGCCGCTCTCCTTTCCCATGCTGGGCCCAGCTCTGTGCGGAAACACCCAGGCCCCAGACAGTAGACATTATGGGCACGCGCCCCTGTCTCTGCTGCATTTTACGGGGTCCTGTAATTTGGGTGTAAAACTGGGGAATCGGCTGCAGCGGTTTTTCCTCCTTCCGAGTAAATCTCCCCAACCAGGAAAAGGGAAGCGAGGGCCAGGCAGGCGCTTCATATTTTTACATGTCAATTTCCACTCCCCCCCCCGCTCCAAAAATTCTGGACAGGCCTGACCTTCTTTTCAGCAGCTCACACCTCATTTCAGAGCCCGCAGCGGCTCACAGGCCCACTTCATCAATAGGCTCTATTCAGCGAAGGTTGTTAATCTCTTTCACCCTCTCCGCTTTGCCCACTTTAATGTATTTTCATGTCTATAAGTTCTTTTAATAAGCTGGGAGGGTCTGGGAGAGAAATACTTCAGGTTTCCTTACTGCTTGTCGCCAAAATTACCTCTGGTGTTCCGCGGACGAGATGAGCGGGTTGCGCATCCAAACACCAGGATCTCTTTCTTTTCTTCACAGGAGGCGACCGGAACCCCCAGCTTTCAGGTTGGCGAGCGGTCAGGACGCGCTTCCCCCCCTATTCCTCGTTCACATGCTCCTGCACTTGGACCTCCCGGCGGCCTCCTGGGTGTTCACGGTGCCCACGGGTGACATGTGGCTGCGGAACCCCACGCCCCGCCCTGGGCAGCCTGGCCTCGGCTGCAAGTGCCCCGAGGTGGGGAGACCGAGGGATGCTGCTGGCAGGGCAACGCCACGTGCAGACAGCGCACCCCGCCTGAAAAGTGCCCCCAGCCAGCGTGGTCCCCTCACACACCCCCACGGCCCCTCCTGGTGCACGGGGCGAGGCAGTTTACGGGAAGGCGTGGAGCTTCCTCTGCCTTCCCCTCGAGCAGGCCCTGCCTCGCGTGTTCACCTCTACGTGTCCTCCAAGCCCAAACCGCAAGTTCATGGAGCCTCTCCTCCTCTCGCCATGAGAGCAGGGGGGCCCCGGTGGAGGCTCACACACGGTCAGGACCGACGGGCTGATGGGCGCTGAGCACCGCTGGCGCCAGCATTCCAGGCTGGGCTGGAGCTCAGAGATCCCAGGGAGGCCGGCTGGTGGGCCCAAGGCTGACCAGCCGGGAGGACACGTAGAGGCCAGGTCTCCTGGACGTGGGAGGGCCCTGCGAAGGCCGACGCAGCACACACTCTGCCCAGGAGACCCCCATCGGGTGTGGCGGGGAGGGAGCACGGTGCACGGTGACGGAGGCTGTACCGAGGGGAGAGACCCAGAGTCAGGGACGTCCCGGGCAGGGCCCCTGCCCACAGCAGGCGATGGTCCCCGCAGACGGACACAGACCTGCAAGCTCACAGATCCCCTGGGATGGACTTGGTGGGAGTGGGCTGTGGGGCAGCCATGGAGCTCCCCGACCTCGCTGTACAGCTGTCACCTCTCCAAGTCCACGATGGTACAACACCCATCGCGCAGAGACAGTGAGAACACAAAGGGTGATGGTGAACGCGAATACTCTTTGCAAAGCAGATATTTTTTTCAGGAATACACAGCAGCTATTCCAAGTCGCCCCAAAGTGTTTCTCGTCAAAGGCCTCCCTGCCAGCAGCCTCAGGTAAAGGAACGCCTCACCATCACTTTCCAACGTGGGCTCTGAACGAAAGCTGCTAGAATAATGTCACTGCAGTGAGCGAGTGTTGATCTGAGACCTCGAGGTCACAGGTGCCGGCATCCAAGGAAGCCAGGTGATTATTTTTAGAGCTTGAGAAACGTCATCAACTTTTAAAGTAAGATTAGGAAGAGGGACGGCGGTTAATAACTGTGGCTATTGACAGTTCCGTCGTATTTAAATAAGGCAGAACTTCCCACGGCTGTGTTTGAATTCTGTCTCTACAGCGCAGGATGTGTGGTTCTTTCTCCATGAGTCTCCACTCCTCTGGCTCCTGTGCAGCATCTGTGTTTTCTTCTTGGTCACACTATTCACCCGCCCAGGCTTGCTGCCATCTCTGCACTGTAAAGAGCTGCTGCTGCCGGCAGTGGCCCAGGGGCCGGGATGGGGAGGTGGACAGGAGCGGAGGCAGGTGTACGGGCCCTGCGGGCGAGGGCCGGGAGGCGGGGAAGCCTGGGTCTTCTCAGAGCATTCACACGTCTTACTTCCTTTCCAGTCTGCATCCTTGGGGATCCTTCCTTTCCGTTAGCATCCTCCCTGCATGCTAACGGGGAACAGCAGCAAAGGAGACCGAGGTGGAGAAGCCAAGGGGGCGGGGCAAGACAGGTGAGCCTGGAGAGGTAGAGGTTGCATCTCAAGGAGAGAGACGGCCTGTGTGCCACGTGCAAGAGGAATACGGGCACATGGGGTGCCAAGAACACATCTTCCCACCCAGGAGCAGAGGGTGTGGGGCGTGGACCAAGAAGTATGGAAAAACCCTGCGTCCTGGGGAAGGGTGACGCGAGGGGCCAGGTGGGGCCGGAAACTCCAAGCCCGACAGGTAACAACCTGCATGGGGCGGTTACCCCACCCCGGCAACCTCAGAGCAGGAGAACGTCATCGGGATGCACTCGGGGAACCTCTCCCAGCCACACGCTGTGAAGCTGCTACCCACCTGGGACGTGATGCAAACCCACACCATGGACCAGCATGAGAGCAAAGACCACTGATCGAAAACTCCGTGTCCGCATGTTTACATCACCACCACCACGCCCACAGAGGAATCACTTTGAAATGTGACTGGAAATGATGACTACTTGGAGAGACGTTCAGAAAAACCAGTTAATTAAATTGTCATATGTGTAGTCATAATTGGGCCTTGCTGGCCAACAGAAGGAAGACATTTGCAACTTTTCCCAGGAAATTATATTCTAAATCCTTCACGAGGTGGACCTCGTCCTTTTTTTCCGAGAAAACTTGATGGCGGTCTTTAGTATTCACTGGCATAATTAGGACTGCAGTTAATTTCATTAAATTCTCTTGCTGCTAAATGAAGCAGATTATGAGACATCTTTTATTGCAAGGCGTGAAATTACAGCCTGTCAGCTGCCAATGGTGGGGTGAAACTAATGAATTACAGGGTAAATAACACCAGAATTAACCAGCCAATTTAACACAGCGCCACAGAGCAAAGTCATTTTACTCAGAGCCTTAAGAAGTAACATGGGCTTCCCTGGTGGCGCAGTGGTTGGGGGTCCGCCTGCCGATGCAGGGGATGCGGGTTCGTGCCCTGGTCCGGGAGGATCCCGCGTGCCGCGGAGCGGCTGGACCCGTGGGCCGTGGTTGCTGGGCCTGTGCGTCCGGAGCCCGTGCTCTGCGGTGGGAGAGGCTGCAGCGGTGAGAGGCCCGCGTACCGCAAAAAAAAAAAAAAAAAAAAGTAACATGGCCAGGACACCTCTGAAGCACACGTATGAACAGGGAGCCTGCCCATCCGGACCCCAAACACTGAGAGGGCAGCGAGGGGCAAAGAGAAAGGAGCCATGGATGTGACTCTCAAACCGGGAAAAAGCATTAAGAGCCCAAATGAGAGAAACTCTCCCAAATATTCACAAGCTGGGGAAAAAGTTAAAGAAAAAGATTATCAAGGTGCAACTGAGTGCTTCTCACTCACTCTACTTGTTAAAAGGATCAGGAAAACTTCATCTGTGTGCTGTGTTGAATGGCTACGTTTGGACATGCCAAATAGGAGATTTGGGAAATACCTAAGAACTCTGAAACTATCAATAGTACCTGACACATGAATTACATGATCAGTATTAGTCTCATGAGTAATGATCTCATCGTGAACATCACAACTAATGGATTATTATTTTCATCATGAATTATTTCCCCTTTTTGCTAGGTCCAAAAATTTGTTAATAACTTTTTTCCTTTTTTTTTTTTAAAAAAAGAAAAACCAGCATCTGATATGGCAAAGGCAGTATACCAGCTCCCAGTATTAGAAGGAAGCTGTCTGCCTAAGAGTATGGCTGTATCCACAATTCAGGTACCAAGCGCAGACTCTGTCTCAGGTGCTGTTCTGAGAGGAGGGCGGGGCAAGCAATATGGTGACAGGGCTGTTCCCGGAAGAGCTCAATGCCGCTGGGCGATTCTGATAGGTGAGCAGACACATGCAGGTCTTAGAGGAAGGACCAGAAATTGATGTTAAAGGTTTTAAAGCCCCCGCCCTGATGTACCGACCGGTCTATGAAACTCTAGGACCTTATAATCCTGGAGTGGAAAGTAACTTCAAAGGCCACCCGGTAAAGTCCAATTTCTCATTTTGATGATGTAAAATGTATGTTGGGAACGAGATAACTTCATGGGGTGTCTGCCCTCCTCGGGAGAAGAAACAGAAAGTAGAGCCCTGGGGAGGCACGGCTCAGGCTGCAGCTTCAGACGAGACACAGAGGTCAGGTGCAGCGGTGTGTGAGGGTCCCTGTCTCAGCAAACGAACCCAGAAAGGCACGTGTCAGGATCTAGGAACACCACTGGAAGGGTAGGGATCATCTCTTTAGGGATGCCGAACACACTGCTTAAGTTATGACTACTCAAAAATAGTGTGAGTTTTTGTTTGATAAAAGGACAGATTAAATGAGTTCAGTTAGAACAGGTTGACTCACTTCAACCCTGTTGTACCTTTTCAAAGATGTAAGTTTCTCTGCAGAATAAACGTCAAGCTAAATAATCTATGAAGAGGTTCACTTCACTTACGAATTTAATCCGGAGTATGTATACTGTGCAACAACATCATTTCCACTGGGAAGCGTTCTTCTTTTGGACAAAATCAAAAGCAAGAGTGATGTGAATGGAAACAGGATTCTGAATCTGAGGAGGGTGTGAAAGGCCAGAACGGCCACACTCCAGAGGAAAAAAAGATGGTCCAGGGTTTTTCAGTGCCAGTTTCCTTTCTAAAGCAATGCTTTTTTTTTTTTTTAATGGAATTATCTTTTCTTCCTCAGTTTCCGATGCTGGTAACAAACCATCGTCCTTACAGGCTCCTATTCTCAAAACCTAAAGTCTCACGAGGCGCTCCCTTCCACACTAGACTGGAGACCCCACTGGGCCCTGGGCGCTGGTCAGCCTGTGTGTCCCCCACCCTCCAGCACCCCCTGCCTTTGCATCAGCCTCCAACCTTCTTGTTCAACATGTTCAACCTGGGACGTGTCAACCCCTCTGCAGTTTTTAACTTCATGGGATGAGGAGAGGGGAAGGCCACAGCCCTTCTGAGAGCCGCGGCCCCTCTTCTGAGAAGGCGCTCTTCCAAACTCTTCCATCCCACTCGGTTTCCAGGGGTCTATGCATTTACCAACGGCTTTCTTCAAAATCTCTTTCTCCTCTGAGTCCTAGATCTATATTCCCAACTCTCCAGTACACCGTTTAACAGGATGCGTCTTAAACGCACCAGCTTCTGCAAAGAAACACACCTAAACACATCATCTCAATAAAACACGGCAATGGAAAGTAGCTCTGAGTGAACAGTGAAATGAAAACTTCTAGAAAAGAGGAGGCGGAATGTAGCTTGGCAGACTCAGTATGCCAGGGGCCCCCCAAGCCACCTCCTGGCTTATGACTCATACAGCAAAAGGACACAAACCACAATCAGCAAAGGGAAAAGGCCCCTGCGGTGACGTCCAGGGGAGACCAGGCCTGCAAGGGGCCCCTCCCAGCGGAGCCACACAGGACGCACTCAGTTCCCGCCCCCGTGAGCTGTGACAACACGCGTGAAGTGCTGTCCACCAGGGACACTCATCAGAGACTCAGCACTCAGGGCTGGTCCCAAAGGCACCCTCTGCCTGGCACGGACCCCAGTTCCAAACTCCCCGGAGGACAGCAGGTGGTTGCGCAAACAGTGCAGGTGCACAGAGCTGCTCTAATCAGTCCAGGGAATGCGGGCACCCACCCCCCGACATCCCAGTTCCCAGACCAGCCAAGGGCCACCCCGTCAGCAGTCACGCCTGCGTGGGATCTCTCTCCTGCACAGCCGGCGGGGAAAAGGGCGGGTGGGTGGGCGAGGGCATTCTGGTGGCGGGAGGCCTGGGTACAGGAGCACCAGGGCCGAGCCAAGGTGCAGGCTCCTGAGGGGCACAGAGCGGACATGTGACAAGACCAGGCAGAGTCCCCAGTTCCTGACTCGGGGGACTCTGCAATGTCACCAAGATAGACATGCACACACAGGTGCTCAGGAAAGGAGGAAACAGAGGAAGATCCCTTGTAGATCAGCAGGGCCGGAGGTAGCCAGCAGGGGCCTGACGAGGGTCCCGAGGAAGCCCAGGCCCAGGGCTGCCCAGCCCCCGAGCTGGCCCCACGTGCCGTTCTTCTGTTAAGGAGGGTCGGGCACGGCAGGCGTTTCTGCATCGTCATCTGTAACCACCTGCATTCACGGAAGCAGCACAGTGTCTGACTTGGCTCCGATGCCCCTGAAGTTGTCATAAAGGTGGTCTGACTCAGGAGGCGGCTGGGGGTCTGGAGGTCGCCCTGCACTCCCTTGACCCCTTCTGAGATGCCGGGGCATCCCAGCTGTCGGTCACCCCTGAGGCTCTTGGGACTGAGCTTTGGTCCAGGGCATGTTTTTGTTCCCGTTCAGGTGGCCCGCCTGGCCTAATGCAAGGCCCGTGGCCTGGAGGCTGCCTTTTCAGCTATTCAAAAACAGAGCCCAGTGGGCAGGCTGCGTCCTGCTAGGTCCTGGGGACCCCTCTGACAATAAGTTGTAACTGCTGAATCATTGTCTGTGGGGGGGCGTGGAAAAGATATCATCCATCATCAGTACCCAGTGTGACAAGCACCACCGTGTTCCTGTGCAGAAGGCTGTAGGAAGAAAGCCAGGAAGGCTTCTGAGGGGTGGCGGTGCTGACACCAGACTTGGGCCAGCAGGACGAGCCAGGTGGAGGCGCGATGGTCGATAAATGCTGTGTGCAAGGGCACAGCAGTCAGGTGGCACCTATGCCTGGGGACACGGGTGGTGGGCATGGCCGAGACGGACAGAAGCTGGAACGGGAGGCCGGAGACGGGCCGAGCCGGACCTGTAACACTGCCGAGATGGCTGAGCTTCTGGGGAAGCCTGGGAGAGGGTCTGAGGCAGAGACCCACCCTGGCGGCTTGGGGGGCCGTTTCCAGCCTACAGATACCTTCACATCAGCCCCTATGAGCGCTTAATGTTTTCCGAACTCAGTTGCCAGCATTTAAAAATGACAGGATTTGATACGCAAGCCCAGATTCCTGGCTTCCTTTAAAAACCAGGACCATCTGGGAACATGGGGGCCACAGAGTAAGAGGCATGTGGATGGGAGCGCCGGCTGCCCCGTGGTGGGAGCTGCTCTCGTGTGAATCAAACTCTTAGCCAGCTTCCCATCCCAGGACGCACTCATCACACGTGCCTGCTTGGCCGCTGTGATGCACCGGTGGTGTTTGTAATTCCTGCACTAAGCATTTTTATTCATTTGGCCACAGGCAACACAAGTCCACACCAACCACTGACATCCTGGCGTCAGGCGGAAAGGTCCCACCAGGAGCTGGATTTATGAGACCAAAAAGACCCCAAGGGGTACGGATCCTGGGAGAGGGGGGAGATCTCTAAAAGTAGAGATCTCTGATTCAGGGCAGAATGCCAAGAGCTGGAAGCCCAAGATGATGCTATTTACGGGATAAGACAAAGCGGGAGGAGATGCCGCAGAGACAGGACACCCAGAGGTTCCGAGAGGAGAGTGGAAGCGAGGCATGGAAACCCCAGAGGAGAGAATGTCACGTGGGAAGGAGCTCTGACCGCATCACTCCCTGGAGAGAGGTCAGGGCACTGCTTCTGTGGAAATGGGAATGTCACTCATTGGCCCCGGGAAATACAGTCCCACTAGGAGAGGGGCCCGATCCAGAGGCACCGAGCAGGTAAGCAGAGGCGGCTGCAGCGCTGGCGGGCACAGGAGCAACCCTACAATGTCCCTCAGCAGAGGGAGAGCGCCCAGTGGGGGTGGGGAAGCGTGGATCCAGGACTGATCCCACCAAGGGGCGGGGAGTGGGGGGGGGTTGGGGGGGAGGGGCCTGGGGCATCACCAGAGACCAGACAGGTTCACGCGGCCTTGAAGGGAGAGCTGGACCACAAGCCTTTTCACTCAGTTTTGAAGACCCATGTCCTTGATTTTATATAAAATTTTACATGAGATAAAAACACATTCCATTTACAGAATTGACTGGGTAGGAAAACATGAATCCCCAGGGAGGCTTGCTGGGGGGGTGCATCCCTCTGGGCATTTCCTGGAGGATCCTTTCTAAGAAAAATGTCTTTCAATTCACTGGAATACAAAAGATGGTAGAATACAAAATATTTTGATCGCTGCCAACTAAACTGAAAGGCGGCCATCTAAATATTTGTAAAGCGTCTACGGCAGATAAAGTAAACAACGCGACTCTTCGTTACCACTTCAAGATCTAGCAGGAGAGCTGGTACCCACCATACTTCCAAAGAGTGGGAGTGTAGGCCACTCATCAAATTATCTGTGACAACTGCCACGTGAGGTGTAACAGCCACGATGTCTGTGGGTGACAGAGTCCAGGATCCGCTACTGCTACTGCGGGTTGGTGTCTAGATTCACGTTTCCGGGAAATGCCAAATCTCGGTGGACGTTAGTAGAAATGAAGATGGATTTCCCCCACCCGCATTCTTGGGTCCTCGAATTCTATCTGCAGAGCCCGTTAAGAACGGTTGCTGGAGACCGTCTACTCTGGGCTCGGGAACTAAGCCGTCTCTCTGGACCAAGCCACTTGCCAGCTGCAGTGGCTCGTGCGTTGGCATGACCTCCTTGATCTGGAACGTGTGGTCCTTGTTCTTGGTCTAAGACATGGAGGATGGGAGGGAGGCCCACACCAGGAGAACATGGAGGGGGGCACGTCGGGGGGAGCGCACGCCACACGGCAGCACCTCGTACAAGGCGGGAAGGCAGGACTGTCATCGTGGAGTGGCGACCACAGATTTCTTTTAAATATGGAGATGTCTGCTAATTCAGTGCCTGAAGTTCTTTAACTCCCTGATGAGTAGAGGTTAAGACTCCACAAGTAATAATGGAAGTGGCACCCGGAGCTTTTGAGGGAGAGAGTGGTGGGCATATGGGTGAGGAAACAGGAAATCATGGGAAAACGACACCAGGATGAGGCTGTGAGGAGGGATGCATGCTTGAAATAATTTCTTCTCTCAGCGAAAGCAGAAGGGAACAGCATCTCAGAACCACCTGGAAGGAACTGGCCGTCAGGAAGGTCAATGCGTTCATAACGCAAAGCCAGATCACCGTGTCTGGCATGTGGCAAGTGCTGGACGAACACTGGGAATTGTTTATAAGTTGCGAAATGATAAGCAAGTAACTATTTTTAAAATAAATGTATGTCTAGTCAAAAGTTTCCTAAGGAGTGAGACTGCTGGCAACTTCTGAACAGAAACTCACAGCAATACGTTATTCCATCCTTTGCTGTTACACATTAATCAGTAACTTAGACCTAGTTTCCTCCTTTCCATCGCGGTCAGGCTTGCTGAAGTGTTGTCTACACTCGCTGTCCCCTGAACCAAAGGATAACTTTTGGTCCGTTTCCTATTTGATCTCCTTTTAAAAGCCACATCCTCTCTTCCCTCTGATGGCGCAGTCTCCTAGTCCTTCTCCTGTTGCTCTGGTCCTGTTTCTCAGTTTTCTCCATGGGCTTGTCTTCATGTGCCCGTTCCTGTAACATTCATGTTCCTCAGATGCCACCCCAGCCCCTCGATCCCATTCTGTGCAATTCATTGATCTCACGCGCTCTTATGTCTTCAATTGACATTTCTGATAGTATTAATGATCCCCAAATATACATCTTCAGCCCAGGTTTCCCTGATCTAGAAAAGCATCCACCAGTTGGCTTGCTGCGGATGGTCCACAGGCTCCGCAAACCCAGGGCGCCTAAAACGACACTCACTGTCTGCTGTGGTCTGTCCTCCCGTTCTGCTTCTCATCTTGTGACTGGACCAACTTGTATGAAGCTGACCAAGCCAGAAATCTCAGCATCATCCCTTCTTCCTCTGTCTCTCTCATCCTCTACATCTAACCAACCAATCAGTACTGCCCATCCTACTTCCATAAAATCTCCCAGACACATCCGTTTCTCCCCATTCCGGTAGCCACGACCTGCCTGAGCCCAGCCGGCTCTCGCCCGGATCACTGCTCTACCCACCTTCTGTCAGAGCCCCTGGTGCCTCTGATAGCTACAATGACAATGCTGTCGTACATACTTGAATGCCACTAGTAAAACCTGGACCAACGGATGTGGAGTTTTAACCCGTCCCACGGCAAAGCTTCCAAAGGGGGTAGTTAGAAAGGAAGACGGAGAAAGAGGCCTAAAGACAGGCTGGTTCCAACTCTTTCTGGGCACAGGTGACAACACGGCAGGGAACACAGTGTCTCCTCTCTCTACACACGTCACTGTGCTGTGTCTCAAAGCCACTGCTTTCCTTAAACAGCATCACAGTGGTTGAAGCCATCAGGATCGGCGCCACTGGACACTGGCTGATCGTCCTGAAAGACCGACCGTCAACAGGTGTGTGGCCTCTGAGGAGTCCGCTCGGTGCTTACCCCACGGCAGGCCCAGGAGCAGAAAAACTCCAGCCTTGGGCTGCAAGGAGATGGTGAGTCCCCCAAAGATAGCAGTATGATCTGATTAGGACCATTCCTCTCAAACGTTTCGAGTCAACAGCTAATATACTCTTAGCTGGAAAATTATTTTGCTCATAAATTATTTCAGATTTTAATTTTCCCCTTTTCTGGTTATGCCGCCTCCCTTCATTGACTTTCTCATTTTAAAAAGAAGTTCATAATTCTTTCTAAGTTTCTCTCGTCCTGTGCTGGTGACATCTATTTCTGAGTGGAAATCAAGCTACAAAAATGTCTTTCAAATGACAATCATCTGCAAATAAGGAACCATTTCATGTGTGAAAAGCACAAACAACCCCTTTCCTAGGACTCCGGGACAGGAGGCAGCAGCAGCCTCCTTCATCTTTGCCTTGGGTTTCCCTAGAGTAGTGGTTCTTTTTTTTTTTTTTTTTTTTTAGAATAGTGGTTCTTAATGGGGTGGAAGTGGAATCGCTGGGAAAACTGGTTTGAAACAAACCTCCCCTCCCCGGGAGCCCAGTCACAAGGCCTAGGGTCTGGCTCCTCCGACACTGTTTTGCTGGGTTTGTGTAAAAGCCTTCCAGGTGACGCTGATGAACAATCTTTGAGAATCACCTAGAGAATATCACCAGACTCAACCCAGACCAAATGAATCTGGATCTCCGCGGAAGGATGTACGTGAGCATCTATATGTGTGCAGAGACGTGAACAGATGTGCCTCCGAGATTGAAAACCACTGGTGCAGAGGCTTTTGGGGAGTCCCTCGTGCAATATGTAAGTGGAAAAGAACTGCCTTGTGTTCTCATTCGACACTTTATTCCAAACCCCTCCTTTCGTTTGTAAGCTTTTTCCACAAAAGATTGCTTCATACTAAATGCAGACAAGTCCCTGGGGAGAGAAAAACCATGTTCCTGTCTTCTGATGTCTAGACCTTGGTCACATTAAACACCCAACATGGTTAATTTGCTAAATACGGAGACACCAACAATGTGTCTCAAATACATCCCTTGTTCATCGAGGGCAGCTTAAAGAATGGCTTTATATCTTAAATTCCTGATTGGCAAAATTTAACCGCAAGTCTTAGAAATGTTCACTTTAAGTCCACAAAAATTGGGTTCACTTCTAATTTGTGCTTAAAAAAAAAGTCTTCAATCAGTTAGATTCCAAAAGAAAAGGCTTCCTGTTCACTAAATATCATCTATGGGAAACACTCACAAGATGAGGATGCAGTAGATAAAATATTCCCTTCTGGTCCCCTGGCCCTTTGTGCCGCAGCAGCCAGCGGAGTCTGGTACATCCGGGACCTCCTGAGATAATCCTGGCTTTCCTGCTGGGAGTATAGCCTGTCTCTCGTTCAAATCACTTTCCTTTTTATAACTAATGATGGTGGCCAACACGTACATGGGTCAGCAAAGGCCACCTGAGACGATCTGAGTCAATGTGATCATTTCCTAATATTCTGGAGCAAACTGTCTTGAATTCATTACGTTTTCTAAACACTTATCCATGGGCAAAATTGCAAGAAAGAATGAATACTTCAGGAAGCACAGTTCCTATTCTTCCTCCTACTATACGAAGGGTTAGAGCGAAGAACGTCATTTTTTAATGCAAATGATATCTTTTCCATTTTTAATACAATTACTTTGAAGGGCAAATATTCACCAGTGGCAGGCTGCTCATGATGGCAGGCTGTCGGACGGCTCAGCTGTCGATTAAACGCGCTAAGCAAACATTACAGGTTTGTGAGATAACTGTCACTCCATCCTGACACTTACGCTTGGACCCTCCACCTACCACGTTTATGTTCAACTTTTTCCCTTTATCTGAAATTAAGAGCAATAAACTTATTGATGAGAAAGGAGAATCTCCTCCCATATGTAATTACCATGATCTAATAAAGTTGAATAGATGGTGTCTCCATATATATTTACTTTTACGTGAATGCAGACATGGCGATAGCAGTCACCGTACTTCCTGAGCTGTTGATTAGGTGCTGCCTGCTTTACGGAGGCCATCTAGCATCCTCTTCATCCACCCACCAACTCTGGAAGAGGGCTGTTCTACCAACCCTATTCTACAGGTGAGGTACCTGAGGTTCGGAGAGAGGGTTGGGCGTTTGCCTGAGGTGCACAGCTGGTAAGTAGGGTTTCATTCCAAAGCTGGGATCTTTGCACCTTCCAGAAGGTCCTGTCCCTAACACTTACTAGTATATATATATATATATATATATATATATATATTTTTTTTTTTTTTTTTGCGGTACACGGGCCTCTCACTGCTGTGGCCTCTCCCGTTGCGGAGCACAGGCTCCGGACGCGCAGGCTCAGCGGCCATGGCTCACGGGCCCAGCCGCTCCATGGCATGTGGGATCTTCCCGGACCGGGGCACGAACCCGTGTCCCCTGCACCGGCAGGCGGACTCTCAACCGCTGCGCCACCAGGGAAGCCCACTAGTACATTTTTACTTTAATGTAAGGCTGTTATCATCTTTAACCTGAGCTATTCTCAAAACCCTTGAACACATTACCCCTCTGCCTGCCCGATCCACGACCTCCAGTTTATACCGGCATCTGAGGTCTGGGCAGAGGAAGCCATGAAGACCAGCGTTTGCTGCTGCAACGCTTCTCTTTTCCCTTCTTTCTGTGCTCACGTTGCTCTCGGCTTGGTTCCATTTCTCTGCCCGTTAGCGCTAACCACGGAGGCCGCGTTACAGAAAACGGCAAGGGCGCTGCTAGGATGCAAACAGGCCCGTCTTATCAGCGAGGCAGGGGGCTGCCTTCTCCATCTCCCTGCAAAGGCAATGAGCCCTGAGCTTCTGGAATCACCCATCTTAACCCGTTAATTTTAAATGCGTGCTCTTCAAAACGGGATGCACATCACCATGGTTTGAGATCTGAGACTCCCAGAGGAGAACACGTGTGATGGACAACAGGTTTCATCTCTCTGGCCAAGGCCCTGCTGCACGCTGGCTGGAACTGAAGCATTATTACCTAAGGGCCAGAGTTTTGCGGCAGCCCCGGTGTTCCCACAGGGACTGGACGTGGTCCCCACAGGACCACTTCTCTGGCTCTTCTCCCGAGTCAGGTCCCTAACCACTTCCTCGGGGCACCATCACAGCACTCGGGCCGCCTGCTGCAGGGCTCTAATTTGACTATTACTCTATGGATATGGCGTTTGATCGCTGTACCTTTACTAAAGAATTAAGGTAACAGGAAATGTACGACAGTATTTACAGCATCCGAAGTTTGCTTCATTCAGAACCAGCTGAAGGGCTCGAGCTGCTTGCTGTTCAGTTTACTCTTCTGATTGCTTTGCTACTATGTAAATCAATTTGTTAATGTTCCTTACAAAATGCATGAGCCAGTTACACTGACAAACACACAAAGCTCATTCGTAATTAGCGGTTAATTAGTAAGAAGGAACAGATGCTGTTAGAGCTTCAGCAGGCGAACAGGTTCTGTAAACAATGCTTATAAATCTAAATGAATTTATTAACCACAATACAACTGTCAACATTTTGTTGGCAACCATACAAAATATGGCGGAATCCCCAAAATGTCTTTGCAATGTATTAATAATCACGGTGACAGCCAGGGCCCTTCCAGCCACCGGCTGGCTGTTCTCAGCCACCTCCTTTGTCTTCCTGAGATGCGGTGGCTTAGTCATTCCTTCTTACCTTAATCTTCCGTACATACTGGTTAGTAACAACGTTGAATGTGATGCAAACTTTCTACAACTGTGGCCTGGTTTGGACGCTCCAGCAGGGCTACAAGTCAACGGACTCAGAACTCAACGACCATCGGGAGGGACACATGTGCACTACTCCCCACTCCCACAAGAAAAAGCTGATGTAATGTGCCAGGCACTTAATAAAGGGCCATGGGGGTGGGCAGAGGTGGGCCTGGGATAAATATGGAAGGTTTCAAAAGAGAGGGGCTGCCTGGGCAGCATCTTAAGGATGAGAAGTTTAAAAACCAGATAAGGTTGGTAAAGAGCAAACAGGCTACCGGCTGAAGAACCTCCCTGTGGGACGTGGGGAGACGCCAGACACGCTATATTTGGAAACCTGCAAAAGTTTATGGGGTGGCGGGAGCTCCGGGGAGGCTGTAGGAAACCAGATCGGCGCCGGGTGGTGGAGGGCTCCTGCCCTGCCACGGGCTTTGGCCATCTTGCTACAGGCCGTGGGGAGCCATGGAAAACTGTAAGCTAAGTGGTGACAGAATCTAACTGGCATTTTCTGAAAGCAACCTTTGGCCTCAGTGTAGGTCAGGGATGGAGGGGGAACGGGCTGGGGTGGGCACTGGCCCGCGATCCAGGAGAGCAGGGGAGGGCGGGGCAAGGAGGTGGGGTGGGCATGAGAGGCAGGCAGGGGTGACACCAGCTTTTGAGTTAGTCTCTTCCCCATCTAGTTTCTGGAAGTCATTACCATTCACCATAATTAACGAATCAAATGTTCCCGTGATATTACACACATGATGCTGGAAGGGCTGTGACTCTGCCCCGCTTGCCTGGAGCAATCCCGACGGGCTCCCGCACGGTGGTCCCTGCAAGCCAACCCTCCGCATCCTGCCCAGGTTCCCGGGATGGAGCCTTCCCTCCCACCAGCCTTCTCGCCAGCTGCCCATCTGCTTCAGAGCTGTTCCTTCTTGGGTGACCTTTTATTTAAATGGCATTTTCCCGTCCTCTCGTGGGGACCTCCTTCATAATAGTCTCTGCTAAATGAATAACTGGCCAGCACAAATGAGAACTCCAGCAGACAGGCCGCCCCCGCCGCCCCCCGCTTGACATTCCAGATAAAACATTTTCTCAAGGCAGACACAGAATGTGTGAACTAAGAGCTGGAACGATGGGCTCGGCCTCGGAGACACGTGGGAACTCTGCTCTCCTGGTGCTCGTGGATGTGGCCGCACCCAGCAAGGTCACACCCCTCCACAGCTAGTCTGCAGCTGTTCCGACGGGGCCGAGGTAGAAGTCAGGGCAGGACTGGCCTTGACACGCCAATACCTCCCTGGACTGGCCGGGGCCCTTCACACTGACAGGCCAACACTGGCCAAGGGGCCGATGCTACCCGGAAGGTGTCTTGAAGAAACGTGTGTCACGCCAAGCAGCTGGTCAGGAAATCACTGTAATGGGTTGTAACCGCACTTGTCAAAAAAACAGGGCAGAAGAGAGCAGGCTGGAGCGCAATGCACTTAATAAGCATTACTTCACAGAACTCAGATTTCAGTTGGGCACATATATGCACATACACACACACACTGCATCCCAGGGTGAGATATATTTCCTACTCTGTGAATTCTGAAACGTGTCGCAACAGCTGGTAAAAGGTCTGTGGTGACTTTTGCAGCAATCACAACATATACATGTGGCCGAAGTGAGCTCATGTAGTCAATTGCTCTAAGGATATTCCGGAGAGTTAAATGCAGATGAATGTGTAACGTGAGGAGCGCGGGCCGCTGAGGCCTCGGACAGAACTCGCTTCAAAAAGCAAAGGGAAGAGTCTAAAAACCAGCCCCTCCAAAGCCTTAACCTGCAGGCATCAGCAGGGTCTTGCTCCCCTGGCCCCTGGGACCTGCAGGGTACAGGCTGCTGCCTTCCTAGATAAGGCCGCTCTCTCCTCTGCCTGGACACCCCTGAGAGCTCAGCCACCAGCCTCTGCAGACCAGGTTTTCCAGGGCCTCTACCCAAACACGATCATTTCAGCTGAGCTTCAGAGACCCCAGAAGGCCACAGTCATAGGGACTGGGTCCCGGCCATGACCCAAGAGTGGCCGGTGACCAGAAGACCCTGTGGTCAGATTATGCCCCAGCTTCACACAGCCCTGTCCTCCTGGCCACTCCCACAGTGGGAGCTGGCAGGGATGGCCCCTGGCCACCCTTGTGGCAAGTGACATCACCTCTGTGCACACCCCTCGAGCTTCTCCCCAACTCAGGACTCTGCAAGGACCACACAACAATCTAAGTAAATTGGCAACAGCGCCCAGCCCATAGCAAGCTCTCCACAACCATCGGCTATTAAAGCTAATAGTGTCTTACATTCTCCACGGAACGTTCTCACCCCATGGAAAGCCAACAGCCTTCCCTGATAGCTGGCGCCTCCCACCCATCCCTTAGCGACAGAATGAAGGATGGGGCAGCCCAAGCTTTACTCCCCAGAGCCATGTGCAAACCATTCCTCTCCACCGTCTGTAAGAGCCCTTCCTGAAGGAGCTCTCCTGCCTGATCCTAAAGCTTAGTTTTAAACCTGCAGAAAGGGACCTGATGGAGTGCAGCACGGACAGATCCTGTCCTGAGACACTGAAGTCTGCCTAATTTGGTAACGGTGGCATTCAGATCAGTAGAGAACAGATAAGCTCAATTGACGAAAGAGCTTAACTACCTGGAAGAATCAAATAGCAAAACAGTGAAAGGATGAAGTTGTAGGAGGACTTGGGAGGACAGAAGACCTTCAAAGCATAATTAACAAAGGAGGCAACACAAGATGAATAAGACTTTACACCAGAATTTTTAGAAATCTTCTCAAGGTCAAAAATTACCGCAAATAAAGCTGAAGTCAAAAGATAAATACGGAACACACGTGTATAACATAACGTATATAAAAGCAAAGGGCTTGGGCTTCCCTGGTGGCGCAGTGGTTGAGAGTCCGCCTGCCGATGCAGGGGACACGGGTTCATGCCCCGGTCCGGGAGGATCCCACATGCCGCAGAGCAACTGGGCCCATGAGCCATGGCCGCTGAGCCTGCGTGTCTGGAGCCTGTGCTCCCCAACGGGAGAGGCCACAGCAGTGAGAGGCCCGCGTACCGCAAAAAAAAAAAAAAAAAGCAAAGGGCTAACATGCTTAATAAATAATGAGGATTAACAGGCCAATGCTGAAGATACCAACAGAAAAACGAGCCACCACTTAAACAGGTCCTTCACACAAAACAACACAGGTAGCCAATAAAAGTGTTTTTAAAAACTGGTAATAAATAAAGACAATAAATAAAGACTTTTTAGAACAGTAGGGTGCAATTCTAACACAGAAAACTCATTAAGATTAAGAAACACATATGTATATGTATGTGTACACACACACACAAATACCCACATGCAGATGAAAGTATGTAGAAATATCACTTGTAAAGGAGTGAATTCATGTATTTTCTCTACAGAAAAATTTGGAAATATCTATCTAAAGCCTTAAAATTCCTATGCCCTTTGACTAAGCAAATCTACTGTTAGAAACATACACTAGGGAAATCAGGAAGAATCAGCATCAAAAAGATCTGGCTCCCTGGCTGTCACTGCAACCCTTCTGTCCTCCAATAATAGGAACCAGGGGTTCAAACGGATCTACTCAGACTGCCTCAAAGATGCCTTCGAGGCTCAACGGCTGGCACCCAGAAGCAGGTTCCAAATGCCTTCCCTATACAGTGTGATGTATACTCAAAGACACACTGTTACTGTTTCTTTCATTCATTCAAGAAACATTTATTGAGCACCTATTATGATATTAACTGTAACCAAGAGTCAAGATTTCTTCTGTCCTGGAACCCAAGGCAGGTGAGGCCAACCAGGTGACATAAGTGCTCCAGGGACGACCAGGGTGACAGGGATGGAAGCAAGGGGGACCTCTCAGGGAGTGGGTGGGCAGGTTAGAAGAGGGTTCCACACACAGTGAACCTGAACAGGAGTCTGAAAAAACGTGGGTTACCACGTGGCTCACGGCACCATGGGTGACTTTTCTTCTTGTCCTCGTATATTTTCTAATTTTACTACAATGAGCATGTGTTACTTTACTTTTGTTCTGTAGTTTACAAAACAATTCCACCCAGGCCCCATCCTGCCCCCACCCCTTTCTGGCCGCCTGTGGCTTCTCCCCGTCCCCAGGCATCCTGGGCTTCCCTTTAGCTGCAGTTCTGCCAGGCAACCACCCATGTCCCAGCGCCTCCTTCCTGGCTTCCCCTTCCCCTTCAAGCCTCACGCTCTACTCCTGCCCACCCCCTGGCCTGGGCTGCAGGTTGAGGGTCCTCCTGCAGCACTGCTCCAGTCCACAATCCCTCCACCCAACAGCCTGCTTGCTGACAAGCCCTGGGTCCTGGAGCAAGCCTTCTACCTCCCTCCAAGGACACCTGCTGTCTGGCTTCCTTGTTCTCTTCTGCTGCATCCCCCAGCCCATCAGCCCTTCCAGCCTCACTTCCTTGTGAGTCTGTGCCTCAGGAGTCAGATGTGACGTGGTCTCAGAGCAAAGGAAACCCTGCCTTGTGGGGAGGAGGAGGTTCCCGTCCTATGCCCACAGAGGAGGTGGGAGAGCCAGCTTCTTCCTGGCAACTGATCAACACCATGAGCTGGCCGCCCCCCTACCCCTTTATCCAGCGGGTAGATATCCTCCCTCAAGGCTCAGTGGGTCTCCACCCGGTTACTCCAGGCAATAAACACAGAAGCCAACCGTCAATTGACTACTCCCCCAGCTGTTAATTACAGACGTTGACACTGACACAGGACAGGGAGAATTATTACACCGTCCTGAATGCTTATTATTCTTATTAATTGGAATCAAGGTTTAGAATGTCTACACTGTATAACTTAAAAAATGTTTCAGCCATTCTAAATTTAATACGGTGTATCAAGTACTTGGAAAAATTCTATATGCTCCTGAGCAATTATGTAATCAAGAGTTGATGATTTTGAGGACCCGTTACATTCAGTGTATAATGGTTGAAAAGTAAGCAATAATTCTACTCAACTGCAAAGAAAATGCTAATCACACACTGTAGGCAAACCAAACAAGCCCAAGACTGAAATGAAGGGCACATCACTAACGACGGTCGGGAAGAGACTCAAGAATAATTGTTAGAAGTGGAAGAGGAATGATCAAGAGAATGAGAAGGCAAGACATACACTGGGAGAATTTAATATTGAAAGACATATCTGATAAAGGAATGTTATCCAAAACGTACAAAGAACTCTTAAAAATCAACGATGATAAACAAACGACCCAACTGAAATATGAGAATATCTGAACAGACACTTCACCAAAGAAGATGTACAAATGGCCAATAAGCACGTGAAAAGGTGCTCGGCATCACAGGTCATTGAGGGATGGCAAATTAAAACAATGACATACCACTAACACACCTACTAGAATAGCCGAAATCAGAAACACTGACATCATCAAAAGCTGGCAAGGATGTGAAGCAACGGGAACTCACATTCACTACTGGTGGCAATGCAAAATGATACATCTGCTTTGGAAGACAGTCTGTCATTTTCTCACGAAACTAAAAATATTCTTACCATACAATCTAGCAATCCCACTCCTTGGCATTTACACAAGTGAGTAGAAAACTTGTGTCCATACCAAAATCTGCACACAAAATGTTTACAGCAGCTTTATTCAAAATGCCAAAACTTGGGCTTCCCTGGTGGCGCAGTGGTTGAGAGTCCGCCTGCCGATGCAGGGGACATGGGTTCGTGCCCCGGTCCGGGAAGATCCCACATGCCGTGGAGTGGCTGGGCCCGTGAGCCATGGCCGCTGAGCCTGTGCTCCTCAATGGGAGAGGCCACAGCAGTGAGAGGCCCGCATACAGCAAAACAAAAAAAAAGCCCAAACTTGAAAGTAACCAAGACATCCTTCAATTGATGAAAGGACAAACTGTGTTACATCCAGACAATGCAATATTATTCAGTACTAAAAAGAAATGTGCTAACAAACAATGAAAAGACATGGAGAAACCTTAGATGCATATTACTAAGTGAAAGTAGCAAATCTAAAAAGACCAGATACTGCATGATTCCAACTATACGACGTTCCGGAAAAGGCAAAAGTATAGAGACAATAAAAAATGCAATGGTTGCCAGTGGTGGGGGGAAGGAGGGATGAACAGGCAGAGCACAGAGGATTTTTAGGGCAGTGAACCTACATGCCGTGACGCTGTAATAATGGATACATGTCAGTGAATATCTGCCCAAACCCAGGGGATGTGCAACATCCAGAGTGAAGGGTAATGTAAACCATGGACTCTGGGTGGCAGTGGTGTGCCGGTGCAGGTGTACTGGGTATAGCCAAGGCGCCGCTGTGGTTCGGGCTGCCGTGAAGGAGGCTGTGCGCGTGTGGGCAGAGGTTATGGTGGAACTTTCTGCTTAATTTTGCTGGGAACCAAAAACTGCCCTAAAAAGTTTAATCTACTAATGGAGGAGAAGACTGAGATGCTCATGACCAATCAAATGAAAGTCCCGGGTGTGAATCACCGACAGCTCTAACCTCCAGGGAGAGCACCCAGGAGGTACCAGCACAGCCCAGAGTCCCACAGGCCATGCCCCTTCCATGGGGCATCCTGTAAATGCACGAAATGCCAGCCTCCCAGAACTGCTCCGAACTCACCCATGGGGATGCAACTCCCATGGGCATCCCATCAAGAGTCCCCATGCCTACTTAGTTGTGGACAACTGACAACTGAGCTTTCACTGGTTAACCGCTGGACTCACCGAAAGGTGTATCTGAGACGACTGTGACTGTGAATGGCATCCGGTGTAAGATAAATGATTTTTAAAATTCCAAGGAAGAAACGTGTTGTAAACACCTTCTCCAACCTGCTGCCAGGTAAGTCGTCTGGGAGCGGCTTGTTAACGCTGCGGCTTCGCACGCTTGGGGCCGGCAGACCTTCCCGGGCTGGCCTGGGCACCTCTGCCCCCTTACAGCACAGCTTCTCCCCAAAATGAACCCTGACTCCCTGTGACTTCCAAGGTATCTGACAAAGAACGTCCAGCATGCAACGGCTACCCTGAGGGAATTACATTCTTCCTTTTTTTTTTAAATTTTTATTTAGTTTTTGGCCGTACCTCACGGCTTGTGGGATATTAGTTCCCCAACCAGGGATTGAACCCAGGCCCGTGGCAGTGAAAGTGCCGAGTCTTCACCACTGGGCCACCAGGGAATCTCCTTCTTTAAAACTGAAGTATAGTTGCTTACAATGTTGTGTTAGTTTCAGCTGTACAGCAAAGCAATTCAGCTATATATATACTCTTTTTCAACTTCCTTTCCCTTATAGATTATTACAAGATAGTGAATATAGTTCCCTGCGCTATACAGCAGGTCCTTGTTAGTTATCTATTTTACACTTTGTAGCGTGTATATATGTTAATCTTTACCAGCGGCTTTCTGAATTCTGCAGTGTTCACTGAAATGAACACCGTGAGGGAGAAACATTGAGTGGATGTGACCACTTCGATGCCCTTACAATTAGAACACTCCCTGGGCTTCCCTGCACTGGAGGGAAGGCAACTGCAATGCTCGCTGGTGATGAACAGCACGGCTTTCCTCACAGAAATTTCCAAAGTGCAAAGAAAAATGCAATCTACTAAATAATTAAGTAGCCTTGTTAAGCACACCGATCCTCCCTGGCCACCAAGACGGCCGACTGCAGGCCCATCTCCCAGTGTCAGGGAGAAATTCCCCGGAGCCCAGTCCCTCCTCGTCCACACCTTCCTCCCGTGGGCCCCCTGCTCTGTCCTCACCCTCTTTCCTGGGTCGCATCACAACGGCCTTGCACTGGGAACTACTCCTCAGGCCCCCTGCCTCTGTCTGTCAAGATGGAAAGCAGCCGCATAGCACAGGGAGATCAGCTCCGCATAGCACAGGGAGATCAGCTCGGTGCTTTGTGACCGCCTGGAGGAGTGGGATAGGGAGGGTGGGAGGGAGGGAGACGCAAGAGGGAGGAGATATGGGGATATATGTATATGTATAACTGATTCACTTTGTTATACAGCAGAAACTAACACACCATTGTAAAGCAATTATACTCCAATAAAGATGTAAAAAATATATATATTTAAGAGGATGTTATAGATACTAATAAATTCTAAATCTAGATGGAGTGATGTTTTAGGAGTGTATACATATGTCATAACTAATCAAATTGTGCACTTTACATATATGCAGTTTTTGTATGTCAATTATGCCTCAATAAAGCTTTCGATTAAATAAAAAAAAAAAAAGATGGAAAGCCGCGCAGCTGCCCTCGGGCTCTGCTGTCCATGGTCCTGACCCCAAGCTTCTTCCTACTGTTGCCAGAGGAAGTATCCAGGTACCTGTCACCACAGACTGCTGGTCGTTTCCTGAACCCCCTGCTCCCCCCGACCCCACCCCAACCATTCTCTGTGCTCCCGCTGCCCTCGCCGGTTCCTGCAGACGGATGTGTCACCTCGCTCCTCCTGGGAGAGCGTGGTTGGCTCTGTCAGCACTTGCCACACACTCAAGCTTTCTGCCCACCACCCTGCAAACGCCTCAGGGCCCCAAGGGAGCCTCTTGTCCACCTGCACAGCCCAGTGCAGAGTGTACCCACCAACTCCAGGACGGATGTCGCCATCACGACAGAGGGAGACCAAACCCTCGTGCAGCTGGAAGGACTTCCCGCAACGAAAAAGATGCAGAAATATAATAGCATGAAAAATGAAAAAGCATTTATCATCAACATTAAAAAAAAAATTGCATGGCCCAGCATGTCCTCAAATGGTCACCCAGTGACCTCCAAGGAATGCATGGACAGTCTTGGAACACACTCTGGGAAACGGTAGGCAAGGTGAGCTCCCAGAATTCTCTCCTTGACCTTCCACTCTTGGGGAACAGGCTCTCAAAGTGAACATATGCCCGAATTCTACCCCACACTGTCCTCTAGACTTCCGACCCCAAAAGCTTATATTCTAAGGTTATACACACTCCACCCCATGGGGCAACTCCTCACTGGCTCTCCCAGGTTCTTCCAGAACAAACGTGACCCTAGGGAAGCCCCACAGAGAGCTTAAGTCTCAGCATTCCCAAGCTGTGTGACACTGAACATGGGCCTTAACTTCTCTGAGCATTTATTCTGTCTAAAATGGGGATTACTCTGTTATCCCCACAATAAGGCTGTAAGATTTGAACTTTTTCATTCAACAAATATTTATTGAGAGCTTACTTGCTCTAGGGGCTTGGGACAGACCAGTGGCCAAAGAGATTATTTTTTTAAAAAATGTCCTAATCTCAAGGCATTTACTTCTATGGGCTGACAGCCGGGGTGGGGGTGGGGGTAAGTCTGGCACACAGTGACACCCAGCCTGGGCTAGCTCTTATTTCACTGATCTCAAAATATTTCCTCTTCTGGCAAATCTTGTGCCAGGAAGGTCCCTGCCCACTATTGCCTAGAAACCTGACAACAAACGAGAAAACATTTGTTCCCAGAAATGTAAAATTTGCTATCCATACTCACCTTTCTTTGGGATACTTATCCTAATCCTGTCAAAACACACCATCTTCCTGTGTAAATACGGCCTTGGGTGATCGGTACCCAAGGTGGCCTGGGTAAGCCTCGGGCGCTGGGAGGTCTCCTGCACGGAGCAGGAATCCTGCCAAGCCTACTTGCTCCAAAACTCTGGCATTTTCTTTCTTTCTTTTTTTTTTTTAACATCTTTATTGGAGTATAATTGCTTTACAATGGTGTGTTAGTTTCTGCTTTATAACAAAGTGAATCAGTTATACATATACATATGTTCCCATATCTCTTCCCTCTTGTGTCTCCCTCCCTCCCACCCTCCCACCCTCCCTATCCCACCCCTCTAGGTGGTCACAGAGCACCGAGCTGATCTCCCTGTGCTAAAGGGCTGCTTCCCACTAGCTATCTACCTTACGTTTGTTAGTGTATATATGTCCATGCCTCTCTCTCACTTCGTCCCAGCTTTACCGTTCCCCCTCCCCATATCATCAAGTCCATTCTCTAGTAGGTCTGCATCTTTATTACCGTCTTGCCCCTAGGTTCTTCATGACCCTTTTCTTTTTTCCCTTAGATTCCATATGTATGTGTTAGCATATGGTATTTGTTTTTCTCTTTCTGACTTAGTTCACTCTGTCACACTCTAGGTCCATCCACCTCACTACAAATACCTCAATTTCATTTCTTTTTATGGCTGAGTAATATTCCATTGTATATATGTGACACATCTTTTTTATTCATTCATCCGATGATGGACACTTAGGTTGCTTCCATGTCCTGGCTATTGTAAATAGAGCTGCAGTGAACATTGTGGTACATGACTCTTTTTGAATTATCGTTTTCTCAGGGTATATGCCCAGTAGTGGGATTGCTGGGTCGTATGGTAGCTCTATTTTTAGTTTTTTAAGGAACCTCCATACTGTTCTCTATAGTGGCTGTATCAATTTACATTCCCACCAACAGTGCAAGAGGATTCCCTTTTCTCCACACCCTCTCCAGCATTTATTGTTTGTAGATTTTTTTGATGGCGGCCGTTCTGACCTGTGTGAGATGATGTCTCATTGTACTTTTGATTTGCATTTCTCTGATGGTTAATGATGTTGAGCATCCTTTCATGCGTAATCTCCAAAATTTACCAGCAGCTCATGCAGCTCAGTATCAAAAACACAAACAACCCAATCCAAAATGGGCAGAAGACTTTTCCGCAGACATTTCTCCAAAGAAGATATATAGATTGCCTCTGGCATTTTCAATTTCTGGAAGCTTCTATGGGGGGCCTCAACCCCCGTAGATACTAGCAACCCCCCCAGCTGGGCCTCTGCATTTGGCGTGGGATACAGCCCCCCTGCCATCTGCGAGGCTTACCCTGACAGATCTTTGAATGCAAACCATTTTTAAGGGAAATCCTCCACGGCAAACGTTGGAAGTGCAATCCAACCCCTCTCGCGTCATTTAGTGATGAAGCTTGTTCTCAGAGCCGCAGCCGGCACCCACTTCGCAGCTCACAGGCGGCAGGGGGGCGGGTCAGGGAGGGGCTCAGCACTCCAGCCACACCACTCCCCCCCTTCCTTCGGGGGCCACTGCAAAGTCCTGGCAGACCAAAGAACTTTTAAAAGTCACTGATAAGGCTCATTACTGTATCAAAATGTCACCTACTCAGTGTGAAACATTAAAAAGTATGAACACGAGTATTAGTAGAAATAGTCATGAAAGTGCAGAAACATCATGGAGGAACATTCGTCACCTTGGCGCTTCAGCGCCAGCACTGACTTCCTGCTCCAGAGCCCTGAGCCTGGTACGGCAGGGGACGCACCCTATGCTCTCAACCCAAGACCCTCGGATCAGAGCCCTGGTAAACCCCTGGGTTTGCAAAGTCCTGACATACGTTTGAAACCACGGCACGAGGCAGGTCAGCCCTTGGTGGAAAACCAATTTCATTCAAACACGTGGGAGACACGAAATCAACAACTTAACTGATAAATAATAGAAAACATTCAAACACAAGATATGTTTATGGAGCAGAAGGGAAAAGTCACATACATTTTTCAAATAAAATGTTTACAGCTGTGACCTTCTATCCCTCAGGGGGACGGTGTTTTCTCTTCTCTGCATTGTGGGGAGAAACACAAGCCCAGACTGCAGACCTGCCCAGGGCTGTAAACTTCCCCTCCTCCCAAAACCGCCTCAGGGTCGGTGATGAGATTCGGTTCTAAATTCTCCAGCAGGGAAACCACCGTGCAGGTCATCTGAAAACTGAAGGCAGATTGATCTAACTCAATCAACGTTAGCAGTAATAACGGAGGGGGCTATAAAACCATTGCTTCTGGGGTTGTTAAGCTAAATGTTGGTGTTTCTGAATCAATCCACAGAGAAAAGTGATGGGTCCCCTCCAAAAGAACTTTTGTGAAGTACCTTTCAGGAGAGCTAGTTCTGTGAGAAAACACTTAAGGTATGAGGAGTGGAGAAACGGAGATGGAATCAGAAATGATACAACCCAAGGGCATGACGATGAGGCTTCCACCCAAGCTGTCCTGTATCCTCGGTCAGATTCCACATCTGCCCAAGCAGCATCTCTCAGCAGGCCAGAGGCTGGGTCTTAACGGATCCCTGCTAAACCATATTAATGAGGAAAATGCCAGCAATCCCATCTGGGGGTAGCTAGAAGGAATCTATCGGCGTGAAGAGCACAGAGTGTCCCTTCTCTGCATACTGCAGCCCAAACTAGCCAAGCAGCTGTTTCACCCAGGAGCTGGGTACCACGTGAGCCTAAGCTAGCTCGCGTGCCTCTTCTGCTCCTCTGCACCCAAAGTCGGGATGGCTTCGAAAAGCCCGACTAAACGTTACTTTTTACTGTATATACTGACCAACATGCAAACATAGTTAGCTTGGTAAGTGAGTAATTGTGCCAAACTTGTAAAGAATTTGTTCTAGCCAGAACTTTATACTTTTTAATAGATGCAATGCTAAGTGCAAACATCTTCTGCTTTTCCTAACTGAAAATAAGATATTACCATATATTTTTAAGAGTAGGCATTGAAATAAACACCAACTTCCCTAAACTGAGCAAAGCATAATGACATTTATACGTGTAGGTGATCGTAGGGGAAGGCAAAAGAAGAAAATAACAGACTGATCTAAAATTAATGTAATGATATATATTTTTTAAAAAGTCTTTTTTCACGCCATACTTTTCACGCCATAAGCACAGCCAACAAGATGTAAAAATCGTATTCCTGGGCTTCCCTGGTGGCGCAGTGGTTAAGAATCCACCTGACAATGCTGGGGACACAGGTTCAAGCCCTGGTCCGGGAAGAGCCCACATGACGCGGAGTAACTAAGCCCGTGGGCCACAACTACTGAGCCTGCGCTCTAGAGCCCACGAGCCACAACTACTGAGCCCACGTGCCACAACTACTGAAGCCCACGCACCTAGAGCCTGTGCTGCGCAACAAGAGAAGCCACCACAATGAGAAGCCAGCGCACCGCGACGGAGAGTAGCCCCCGCTCGCCACAACTAGAGAAAGCCTGTGCGCAGTGACAAAGACCCAACACAGCCAAAAATAAAATAAATAAATTTATATATATATAAAACAAGTATTCTTTGCAATGAAGCTGAGGCTTCCATGCTGGCAGCTGTCCAAAGGGCAGTCAGTGCTTCTTTCAAAAATCCAAAAGGACAGCAGTTCTTGCCCCCTTCACAGAAGCAGCACAAATACATGCATCAATCCCAATGTCGTTCCCAGTCTGTCAACAAGAAGGCAGGGAGAAGGCGGCCACAGCAAGGGAAGCCAGACCCCAGAGAGGCTCCCTCTGCCACCCTAGGGTTCACGGTTCTCTCCTCAGATCCACGCTCAATTTCAACGCAGAGAAACAGGTCTCATTTTCTTCCAATATCATTTCTAGGAGCAACTTGCACTTGTCTACAAATGGTGTTTTGTATGGTTATTCTTGCTGAATTGTGAACAACAAGGAAAGACTTTCATAAATCAAGTCTGCTGACTCTCTTCCTCTCTTGATAATAAAAAGAGGGTTTCCATTAGGAGAAAAAAAAAAAATCAGGGAAGCCTCCCTCCAACACGGGACACAAAAACATGCTTCCCTTTTGCCGAGATGATCCAGTCCCATGAACGCCCGGGTTACTGTGATGAGCACACATCACACAACAATATGCCTGTTGTGTTGAAGGCAGTTCCTTTTGTTGTTGTTGTTCTGTGAATATGAACGTGGGCAGTCTGATGTAAGGACATATCTGATCTAAGCGAGAAAACTATTTTTACTGCTTACTATTAACTGAATACAACAACAAAAAGAGGGGGGAAAAAAAGAGCATGCAGACCCGAGGGAATTACCAAATCAATTAACAAGTAATTCAGGAACTAATTTCTATATTGCCTCTTAGCACAAAATTGTATCTTTAATTTCTCCTGCAATAAGCATCTCTACGATGATTCTAACATACACTGCCGCTGTAAATGAGTTTCCAAGGATCTCTTTTTGATTGGCTCTACATTATTTCTTCACAGTTCAATGCTACTGTAGCCAAGTGCTCTGAAACATTTAATTATACTGGTAGCTACCAGTTACCAATTTGCAAGGCCCACAGTGAGTACAGTACATTTTAAAGAACTAGTAATCAACTAATTAAAACCACAGTGAACTCCAGATACTTCAATTACAAACAACTGCTGTGGAATACACTTAGAGGATGAAGGGGAAGGAGATCTTGCAGAAGGTCTGGCTGTAGCGTGGAGCGCGGATGCCACCCACCGAAGACCCAGCAGCACTGGTGCTATTAGGAAAACACATCTGCACTAGTCCCTGGGTGTTGCTCTGGGCCTGGATTTTTCATATCACATGGGAAGCCCAGTGGTAGATGAGGGCATTCAGTGTGAAGACCACAGGTTTTGGAAAGAGGCAGATTTGGGTTTGAACCTTGTCTCTGCCTCTTCCTGGCTTAATGAACCTATGTACGCTGAGCCTCGGCTTTCTCATCTGTAAAATGTAAAGAGTAACAGTACACGGCCTCCTAGGGCTGCTGGGAGATCAGCGAGCCTGCTGAATAAATGCATTAAAAAAATGCTTCGCGGGCGGAGGCTGCGGGTGGCGGAGCGGGGAAGCTTCGGAGCTGCGGAGGAGAGCACAGCAACAGGGGTGCGGCGGGCAAAGCGGAGAGATTCCCGCACAGAGGATCAGGGCCGGCCGGCACTCACCAGCCCGAGAGGCTTGTCTGCTCCCCCGCCAGGGCGGGCGGGGCGGGGAGCTGAGGCTCGGGCTTCGGTCAGAGCGCAGGGAGAGGACTGGGGTTGGCGGCTTGAACATAGCCTGAAGGGGTTAGTGCACCACTGCTGGCCGGGAGGGAGTCCGGGGAAAAGTGTAGAACTGCCGAAGAGGCAAGAGACTTTTTCTTCCCTCTTTGTTTCCTGCTGCGCGAGGAGAGGGGATTAAGAGCGCTGCTTAAAGGAGCTCCAGAGACGGGCGCGAGCCTCGGCTAACAGCACGGACCCCAGAGACGGGCAGGAGATGCTAAGGCTGCTGCTGCCGCCACCAAGAAGCCTGTGTGCAAGCACAGGTCACTATCCACACCCCCCTTCCGGGGAGCCTGTGCAGCCCGCCACTGCCAGGGTCCCGGGATCCAGGGACAACTCCCCCGGGAGAACGCACAGCGCGCCTCAGGCTGGTGCAGCGTCACGCCGGCCTCTGCCGCCGCAGGCCCGCCTCGCACTCCATGCCCCTCCCTGCCCCCGGCCTGCGTGAGCCAGAGCCCCCGAATCAGCGGCTCCTTTAACCCCATCCCGTCTGAGCGAAGAACAGACGCCCTCCGGCGACCTACACGCAGAGGCGGGGCCAAATCCAAAGCTGAACCCCGGGAGCTGTGCGAACAAAGAAGAGAAAGGGAAATCTCTCCCAGCAGCCTCAGGGGCAGCGGATTAAATCTCCACAGTCAACTTGATGTACCTGCATCTGTGGAATACCTGAATAGACAACGAGTCATCCCAAATTGAGGAGGTGGACTTTGAGAGCAAGATTTATTATTTTTTCCCCTTTTCTTCTTTTTGTGAGTGTGTATGTGTATGCTTCTGTGTGAGATTTTGTCTGTATAGCTTTGCTTCCACCATTTGTCCTAGAGTTCTATCTCTCCGTTTTTTGGTTTTTTTTTTTACTTTTTAAAAAAAAATTTTTCTTGGGCTTCCCTGGTGGCGGAGTGGTTGAGAGTCCGCCTGCCGATGCAGGTGACATGGCTTCATGCCCCGGTCCGGGAAGATCCCACATGCCGCGGAGCGGCTGGGCCCGTGAGCCATGGCCGCTGAGCCTGCGCGTCCGGAGCCTGTGCTCCACAACGGGAGAGGCCACAACAGTGAGAGGGCCGCGTACAGCCAAAAAAAAAAAAAAAAAATTTCTTAATAATTATTTTTTTATTTTAATAACTTTATTTTATTTTACCTTACTTTTTTTATCCTCTTTCTTTCTTTCCTTCTACTTTTTCTCCCTTTTATTCTGAGCCGTGTGGATGGAAGGCTCTTGGTGCTGCAGCCAGGAGTCAGTGCTGTGCCTCTGAGGTAGGAGAGCGAACTTCAGGACACTGGTCCACAAGAGACCTCCCAGCTCCACGTAATATCAAATGGCAAAAATCTCCCAGAGATCTCCATCTCAACACCACCACCCAGCTTCACTCAACGACCAGCAAGCTACAGTGCTGGTCATCCTATGCCAAACAACTAGCAAGACAGGAACACAACCCCACCCATTAGCAGAGAGGCTGCCTAAAATCATAATAAGTCCACAGACACCCCAAAACACACCACCAGACGTGGACCTGCCCACCAGAAAGACAAGATCCAGCCTCATCCACCAAAACACAGGCACTAGTACCCTCCACCAGGAAGCCTACACAACCCTCTGAACCAACCTTAGCCACTGGGGACAGACACCAAAAACAACGGGAACTACGAACCTGCAGCCTGCAAAAAGGAGACCCCAAACACAGTAAGATAAGCAAAATGAGAAGACAGAAAAACACACCACAGATGAAGGAGCAAGATAAAAACCCACCAGACCTAACAAATGAAAAGGAAATAGGCAGTCTACCTGAAAAAGAGTTCAGAATAATGATAGTAAAGATGATCCAAAATCTTGGAAATAGAATACAGAAAATGCAAGAAACATTTAACAAAGACCTAAAAGAACTAAAGATGAAACAAGCAACGATGAACAACACAATAAATGAAATTAAAAATACTCTAGAAGGGATCAATAGCAGAATAACTGAGGCAGAAGAACGGATAAGTGACCTGGAAGATAAAATAGTGGAAATAACTACTGCAGAGCAGACTAAAGAAAAAAGAATGAAAAGAACTGAGGACAGTCTCAGAGACCTCTGGGACAACATTAAACACACCAACATTCGAATTATAGGGGTCCAGAAGAAGAAGAGAAACAGAAAGGGACTGAGAAAATTTTTGAAGAGATTATAGTTGAAAAACTTCCCTAATATGGGAAAGGAAATAGTTAATCAAGTCCAGGAAGCACAGAGAGTCCCATACAGGATAAATCCAAGGCGAAACATGCCAAGACTCATATAAATCAAACTGTCAAAAATTAAATACAAAGAAAACATATTAAAAGCAGCAAGGGAAAAACAACAAATAACACACAAGGGAATCCCCATAAGGTTAACAGCTGATCTTTCAGCAGAAACTCTGCAAGCCAGAAGGGACTGGCAGGACATATTTAAAGTGGTGAAGGAGAAAAACCTACAACCAAGATTACTGTACCCAGCAAGGATCTCATTCAGATTTGATGGAGAAATTAAAACCTTTAGAGACAAGCAAGAGCTGAGACAGTTCAGCACCACCAAACCAGCTTTACAACAACTGCTAAAGGAACTTGTCTAGGCAAGAAACACAAGAGAAGGAAAAGACCTACAATAACAAACCCCAAACAATAAAGAAAATGGGACTAGGAACATACATATCAATAATTACCTTAAAAGTAAATGGATTAAATGCTCCCACCAAAAGACAGAGACTGGCTGAATGGATACAAAAACAAGACCCATATATTTGCTGTCTACAAGAGACCCACTTCAGACCTAGAGACACATACAGACTGAAAGTGAGGGGATGGAAAAAGATATTCCATGCAAATGGAAACCAAAAGAAAGCTGGAGTAGCAATTCTCATATCAGACAAAATAGACATTAAAGTAAAGACTATTAGAAGAGACAAACAAGGACACTACATAATGATCAAGGGATCGATCCTAGAAGAAGATATAACAATTGTAAATATTTATGCACCCAACATAGGAGCACCTCAATACATAAGGCAAATACTAATAGCCATAAAAGGGGAAATCGACGGTAACACATTCATAGTAGGGGACTTTAACACCCCACTTTCACCAATGGACAGATCATCCAAAATGAAAATAAATAAGGAAACACAAGCTTTAAAGGATACATTAAACAAGATGGACTTAATTGATATTTATAGGACATTCCATCCAAAAACAACAGAATACACATTTTTCTCAAGTGCTCATGGAACATTCTCCAGGATAGATCATATCTTGGGTCACAAATCAAGCCTTGGTAAATTTAAGAAAATTGAAATTGTATCAAGTATCTTTTCCAACCACAATGCTATGAGACTAGATATCAATTACAGGAAAAGATCTGTAAAAAATACAAACACATGAAGGCTAAACAATACACTACTTAATAACGAAGTGATCACTGAAGAAATCAAAGAGGAAATCAAAAAATACCTAGAAACAAATGACAAAGGAGACACGACGACCCAAAACCTATGGGATGCAGCAAAAGCAGTTCTAAGAGGGAAGGTTATAGCAATACAATCCTACCTTAAGAAACAGGAAACATCTCGAATAAACAACCTAACCTTGCACCTAAAGCAATTAGAGAAAGAAGAACAAAAAACCCCCAAAGTTAGCAGAAGGAAAGAAATCATAAAGATCAGATCAGAAATAAATGAAAAAGAAATGAAGGGAACGATAGCAAAGATCAGTAAAACTAAAAGCTGGTGCTTTCAGAAGATAAACAAAATTGATAAACCATTAGCCAGACTCATCAAGAAAAAAAGGGAGAAGACTCAAATCAATAGAATGAGAAATGAAAAAGAAGTAACAACTGACACTGCAGAAATGAAGAGGATCATGAGAGATTACTACAGGCAACTCTATGCCAATAAAGTGGACAACCTGGAAGAAATGGACAAATTCTTAGAAATGCACAACGTGCCAAGACTGAATCAGGAAGAAATAGAAAATATGAACAGACCCATAACAAGCACTGAAACTGAAACTGATTAAAAATCTTCCAACAAACAAAAGCCCAGGACCAGATGGTTTCACAGGTGAATTCTATCAAACATTTAGAGAAGAGCTAACACCTATCCTTCTCAAACTCTTCCAAAATATACCAGAGGGAGGAACACTCCCAAACTCATTCTACGAGGCCACCATCACCCTGATACCAAAATCAGACAAGGATGTCACAAAGAAAGAAAACTACAGGCCAATAACATGATGAACATAGATGCAAAAATCCTCAACAAAATACTAGCAAACAGAATCCAACAGCAAATTAAAAGGATCATACACCATGATCAAGTGGGGTTTATTCTAGGAATGCAAGGATTCTTCAAATATACACAAATCAATCAATGTGATACACCGTATTAACAAACTGAAGGAGAAAAACCATATGGTCATCTCAATAGATGCAGAGAAAGCTTTCAACAAAATTCAACACCCATTTATGATAAAAACCCTGCAGAAAATAGGCATAGAGGGAACTTTCCTCAACATGATAAAGGCCATATATGACAAACCCACAGCCAACATCGTCCTCAATGGTGAAAAACTGAAAGCTTTTCCACTAAGATCAGGAACAAGACAAGGTTGCCCACTCTCACCACTCTTATTCAACATAGTTTTGGAAGTTTTAGCCACAGCGATCAGAGAAGAAAAGGAAATAAGAGGAATCCAAATCGGAAAAGAAGAAGTAAAGCTGCCACTGTTTGCAGATGACATGATACTATACATAGAGAATCCTAAAGTTGCTACCAGAAAACTACTAGAGCTAATCAATGAATTTGGCAAAGTAGCAGGATACAAAATTAATGCACAGAAGTCTCTGGCATTCCTATACACTAATGATGAAAAATCTGAAAGTGAAATCAAGAAAACACTCCCATTTACCATTGCAACAAAAAGAATAAAATACCTAGGGATAAACCTACCTAAGGAGACAAAAGACCTGTATGCAGAAAATTATAAGACACTGATGAAAGAAATTAAAGATGATACAAATAGATGGAGAGATATACCATGTTCTTGGATTGGAAGAATCAATATTATGAAAATGACTATACTAGCCAAAGAAATCTACAGATTCAATGCAATCCCTATCAAATTACCACTGGCATTTTTCACAGAACTAGAACAAAAAATTTCACAATCTGTATGGAAACACAAAAGACCCCGAATAGCCAAAGCAATCTTGAGAACGAAAAACAGAGGTGGAGGAATCAGGCTCCCTGACTTCAGACTACACTACAAAGCTACAGTAATCAAGACAGTATGGTACTGGCACAAAAACAGAAATATAGATCAATGGAACAGGATAGAAAGCCCAGAGATAAACCCACACACATATGGTCACCTTATCTTTGATAAAGGAGGCAGGAATGTACAGTGAAGAAAGGACAGCCTCTTCAATAAGTGGTGCTGGGAAAACTAGACAGGTACATGTAAAAGTATGAGATTAGATCACTCCCTAACACCATACACAAAAATAAGCTCAAAATGGATTCAAGACCTAAATGTAAGGCCAGAAACTATCAAACTCTTAGAGGAAAACATAGGCAGAACACTCTATGACATAAATCACAGCAAGATCCTTTTTGACCCACCTCCTAGAGAAACGGAAATAAAAACAAAAATCAACAAATGGGACCTAATAAAACTTCAAAGATTTTGCACAGCAAAGGAAACCATAAACAAGACCAAAAGACAACCCTCAGAATGGGAGAAAATATTTGCAAATGAAGCAACTAACAAAGGATTAATCTCCAAAATTTACAAGCAGCTCATGCAGCTCAATAACAAAAAAGCAAACAACCCAATCCAAAAATGGGCAGAAGAACTAAACAGACATTTCTCCAAAGAAGATATACAGATTGGCAACTAACACATGATAGAATGCTCAACTTCATTAATCATTAGAGAAATGCAAATCAAAACTACAATGAGATATCATCTCACACCAGTCAGAATGGCCATCATCAAAAAATGTAGAACAATAAATGCTGGAGAGGGTGTGGAGAAAAGGGAACCCTCTTGCACTGTTTGTGGGAATGTAAATTGATACAGCCACTGTGGAGAACAGTATGGAGGTTCCTTAAAATACTACAAATAGAACTACCATATGACCCAGCAATCCCACTACTGGGCATATACCCTGAGAAAACCATAATTCAAAAAGCGTCATGTACCAAAATGTTCATTGCAGCTCTATTTACAATAGCCCGGAGATGGAAACAACCTAAGTGTCCATCATCGGATGAATGGATAAAGAAGATGTGGCACATATATACAATGGAATATTACTCAGCCATAAAGAGAAACGAAATTGAGCTATTTGTAATGAGGTGGATAGACCTAGAGTCTGTCATACAGAGTGAAGTAAGTCAGAAAGAGAAAGACAAATACCGTATACTAACACATATATATGGAATTCAAGAAAAAAAAATGTCATGAAGAACCTAGGGGTAAGACAGGAATAAAGACACAGAGCTACTATAGGATGGACTTGAGGATATGGGGAGGGGGAAGGGTAAGCTGTGACAAAGCGAGAGAGAGGCATGGACATGTATACACTACCAAGCGTAAGGTAGATAGCTAGTGGGAAGCAGCCGCATAGCACAGGGAGATCAGCTCGGTGCTTTGTGACCGCCTGGAGGGGTGGGATAGAGAGGGTGGGAAGGAGGGAGACGCAAGAGGGAAGAGATATGGGAACATATGTATATGTATAACTGATTCACTTTGTTATAAAGCGGAAACTAACGCACCACTGTAAAGCAATTATACTCCAATAAAAATGTAAATAAATAAATAAATAAGCTACTTTTTTTTTCACAAAAAAAGGTTCATATTGGGAATCAGATCCTTTCAAATACAATGATTTCTATTTCTTCTCTTCCTCCTTTTTAAAATAGATCCAACAGTATGAAGCTGAAGGATCCAACTTAGGGAAACATGGCCAGTCACAAGAAAATCAGAATGTCTGCAGACATCATTTGTTATTTCTATTCTTTTAAAAAAAGGTCCAAGGAAGAAGAAAATGCCCAAGATGTTTGGTGTTAATAGTGGAAAGGGCACTGGGGTGAGCAGCTGAATGATGGATCCTGGATCCTGCACGTAACGAAGTGTAACGTTGGGTAAGTCATTTAACCTTCCTGGGACTCAGTTTCCCTATCTGTAAAATGAAAATCCTTTCCAGCTTTAAAAACCAGTATGTTTGTTGTCCTAAGACACTGTAATTTCAGGATGGACTCAAGGAGAGAATTTGGTTATTTGGGCAAAAATGGCATGACCACAGGGAAAAATAACTCTTATGGTTATTATTTAAAATTAATATGTTAATATATTATAAAAATATATACATATCAATATATATATATAAACACACACATATATATTCTTCATTCTCTGAGATAAATTACTTAAGAGAAATATGTAAAATTTTGAGTAGAATTTCAATTTTCAAGCAGAAGATGATTGGGGACCAAACTGAAACAGATCTTGGTTTGGAGAAGTACCTTGGGAAAGCTTCCCACTTTACACCAACCCAGTACAACCCCGGACCCCAGCAGCACTCAAAGCATAGCTGCTGTTTGATAAACAAGACTGACCAGTTTTTAAATGAAAGAAGCTGGCAGCTGTTGGTGATTCCTTAGGATTTGCTGAGAATCCACCATGGGCCCACATTCCAAGGCCCACAGCCTCCGGTCAGCCTTGAGTTTGGGAGCTGCCCGTCCATCCTCAGATCTGTCTCGCCAGGTCCACTCACCCTCCCAACCTGGTGGCCCCCCTCCTCTCCTGGACCCCTCCTCACCCCAGGTCCTCCTCAAAGGCCCAGCAAGTTTCACAAGTGTCCCCCTTTGCCCCTTTCCCCCAACAAAGGAGGGGGCTAAACAAGCACTTAATTGGTTCTCAGATGGTAAATCAATGGAAGACTAAAAGGAGAAAAAAGAAAATCACACCGGGAAAATATTAGTTGTCCTTTCTTTCAGACTATGAAATATTCCTGAGTTACAGATACTACTATGTTAAAAGGCTGATAAGTACCTGAAAGCACTAGTTTATGTATAACAACTACTCTTGAAATTCCTTTGATCAGGAGAGGCCTTTCATGGAATTCAGACTTCTAATTCACCTGTTACAGAAGAGGGGAAATAAGCTTTGTTCCACTTATGTACTCACGGCACCCGGGGCACTTTGCTCAAGACTACGTACATTTACCAGAAGGAAACTCTTCATTTTTAAAAACCTACTTATTATTGAACGCAATTTATATCATTAAACATGTTTTTACAGAGTACCAGCACAGTGTCGAAGTATCCCCCTAAGATACTTATCAGTAACTTCCTCTAAAGGAAGAACGGTAACTGCCAATTGAGAAACCCGCAGACCCCACCCTAACCAAATGACCAAATGACACTACCAGTAATTAGATATTTGGAAAGCATGTGCTCCCTGTTGAGGGCACTGGGAAGGGCACAACGCTTCTTGTGTTCCTGCCATAAATGCATAACCTCAATCTATTCCAGACAAAAACGTCCCAGTGCAGAAAGAGAGACATTCTACAATACAGCTGATGCGTATTCCTAGATGGTGTCAAGGTCATGGAAGGTAAGAGAGACTGAGGAATTGTGTCAGTGTGGAGGTGAGGAAGTCGACACAGCAACTAAATGCAAGGAGGGAGCCTGGCCTGCATACCGGGATGGAATCCAAGATGAGTCTGCAGACAGAGCAGTGTGTTATCCGAGTCGTCTCCTGCTTTGATACCTGTTTAGGGCCATGTAAACTGTTCACATTAGGGAAGCCAAGTGCAAGGTATACGGGAACTCACTGTACAATTTTTACAAGTTTTGTACAAGTCTAAAATTATTTCCCAATAAAAAGTTAAAATTTTTAAAGTTCTCGGGCTTCCCTGGTGGCGCAGTGGTTGAGAGTCCGCCTGCCGATGCAGGGGACACGGGTTCGTGCCCCGGTCCGGGAAGATCCCACGTGCTGCGGAGCGGCTGGGCCCGTGAGCCACGGCCGCTGAGCCTGCGCGTCCGGAGGCTGTGCTCCGCAACGGGAGAGGCCGCAACAGTGAGAGGCCCGCGTACCGCAAAAAAAAAATTTTTAAGTTCTCCTTTAATCCCACACCAATTTACTTGTTTGTGTTCCTATTCATCCACTTTTATACCGAGTGTACATATATTTTCATGTGCTTATTATAAATACAGTTTCATGCTTTCACTTAGCATTTTCTAACACTTCTCACAGCTCTAAAGAGCCTTCCAATTGACCATTTTAGAGGCTTTATATCCTACTACTGGTTAGTTGACAGTCACTAATTTAACTTCTTGGACATGTGTAGTTCCTGGAATTTTAGTATTATAAATAAACTTGCTATGAACATTTTTGTACACTTAAGATATTGTCCCTTTCTCCGAGTAAATTATCCCATTGGGATGAACTTCTAGGAGAAAGGGAGAAAGATTACTGGGACAAAGTGAATACATTTTTTTATGTCCTTTATATACTGCTAGATTATCCTCCAAGAGGGCCGGGCCAATTTTTAGTAACACAGCAATGCATTTCTAAAACTCTGTTTTTCCCTAATTTTTGCTAAGAGTAGGATCTTATCATGTTTTGTTATTAATAGTTATAAACCTAAGTGTAAAATTATTTCTCATTGTTTTAAATTTCTAACAGTTTAGGTATGAGCAAAGAAAACCCAAACGTCCATCCATGTTTATTTCCTTCTTGTGTTCTTCATTTCCAAATCATCCCTTGTATGTTACTCATATCCCCAGTAGTTTGTTAGTGTAGTTGGCATATTTATATATTTCCACAAAATTCGTTTTTATGCATATTAAAACAATGTAAATCATTTTTCTGCAGAAGAACTTCTTGATGATAAACATATTCTTCTTTGGGGGACAAATTACAATCACAAAGGCTATGGTTGATGTAGGCTGAATAATGGGGTAAAAATCTGGCAATTATGAAAACAGTCAAGTGTTACTAAAATTTGCTGGTTTGATGTGAAACAATTTTTATAAACAAAATTACATAATGAAGACATCTACTTACGGACTTCCCTGGTGGCACAGTGGTTAAGAATCCACCTGCCAATGCAGCGGACATGGGTTCAAGCCCTGGTCTGGGAAGATTCCACATGCCTCGGAGCAACTGAGCCCGCGCGCCACAACTATTGAGCCTGCGCTCTAGAGCCCGGGAGCCACAACTACAGAGCCCATGTGCCACAACTACTGAAGCTCACATGCCTAAAGCCCGTGCTCCACAACAAGAGAAGCCACGAAAATGAGAAGCCCGCGCACCGCAATGAAGAGCAGCCCCCGCTCGCCGAAAGCCCGTGCGCAGCAACAAAGACCCAACACAGCCAAAAATAAATAAAATAAAATAAATAAATTTAAAAAAGACAACTATTTAGACGCAATTTCTTCTGTAGTAAAGAAGTTTTAGAAGAAACTACATTTCTAAAATCATTTAGGTCACTGACAAAGGTTTTACTCTTTGAGGATTAAAAGATGTACCTCTTGTGTTTCACCTAAATAGAGTATTCTATGTATATATGAATCAGAGTTCAGAGAATGTTGGATTAAAAATTATTCTGGGGCGAGAGAGAGGCATGGACATATATACACTACCAAACGTAAGGTAGAGAGCTACTGGGAAGCAGCCGCATAGCACAGGGAGATCAGCTCGGTGCTTTGTGACCGCCTGGAGGGGTGGGATAGGGAGGGTGGGAGGGAGGGAGACGCAAGAGGGAAGAGATATGGGAACATATGTATATGTATAACTGATTCACTTTGTTATAAAGCAGAAACTAACACACCACTGTAAAGCAATTATACTCCAATAAAGATGTAAAAAAAATTTTTAATAAATTAATTAATTAAAAAAGTCAAAATTATTCTGGGGCTTCCTTGGTGGCGTGGTGGTTGAGAGTCCACCTGCTGATGCAGGGGACGCGGGTTCGTGCCCGGGTCTGGGATGATCCCACATGCCGCGGAGCGGCTGGGCCCGTGAGCCATGGCCGCTGAGCCTGCGCGTCCGGAGCCTGTGCTCCGCAATGGGAGAGGCCACAACAGTGAGAGGCCCGCGTACCGCAAAAAAAAAAAAAAAAATTATTCTGTATCTTAAAATATAACAATGTAGAGTATGACTTCTCCAATGTAACATATTCTTTAAAAGAAACATAACATTGTTTTGGGGGAAAGAAAAACATTTCACACTACTGACCTATTCCATCTACCACATATACTTGCCTACCTACTCGCTCTGCCCTGTGGACACTCGGGAGAGAAACACTGTCAGAAGAGGCAACGCCCCTCCCCTCCCACCCCTCCCCCCAAAGCACGTGGGAGTGGGGGGCATGAAGGATGCACGTGTCCATGCATCTGGGAAGACGGAGGCAAGATCCCAAGGCCTGACGAGGTGTCAGGGGAGGGCGGAGAGAAGACAGCACATCTCCTTGGGGACAAGGTACGTTTTCCTGGAACAGAAGGCATGTGACATGGGCCCTGAAGACAGGAAGACTGTGACAAACAGAGACTACAGGGACCAACCGAAGCTGGGAGCCCTATGTGTGCAAGGAAGGAAGGGAAGCAGCCCTGAGGCAGGGGTCCCTGACCCCCGGGCCATGGACAGCCTGTTAGGAACCGGGCCGCAAAGCAGGAGGCGAGCGACGGGCGAGCAGGTGAGCCTTCATCTGCCGCTCCCATCGCTCGCATGACCGCCTGTACCATCTCCCTCATTCCCATCCGTGGGAAAACGGTCTTCCATGAAACCGCTCCCTGGTGCCGAAAAGGTCGGGGACCGCTGTCCTAGAGGACTCCCGGGTGTGAATTCCAGCACTGCCACTTAAAGCTCTGTAACCTGGGCTGTGTGACCTGACCTTCCTAAGCCTTGGGCTCCTTATCTGTCGCTGGCAGTAAGTTGTGTCTGAGGCTGGTGGAGAATTAAGTGAGGTCATGTGATTAAAGCATCTAATATAGTAACTGATGCACAATGAGCACCCAGGGGGATCGCCAGCATTCTTTTAATAAATTGAACACACAGCAATCTGGTCAATTGTGATGACTTTCTAAGTAGATGGAAATGTCACGAGCAAATATAGTGGGGTGTGGGTCTGATGAACTTGGGAAGGCGCTAAGTTGTTAATAGTATTTTTTAAAATTGAAGTATAGTTGCTTTACAATGTTGTGTTAGTTTCAGGAGTACAGCAGTGATTCAGTTATACACACACACACACACACACACACAGAATATATAACATATATAGATATTATTGTTCAGATTCTTTTCTCTTACGGGGTTATTCCAAAATATTGAGTATAATTCCCTGTGTTATAAGTAGGTCCTTGTCGGTTATCTCTTTTATATATAGTAGTGTGTACATGTTAATATCAATCTCCTAATTTATCCCTCCCCCTGCTTTCCCCTTTTGTAACCAAGAGTTTGTTTTTTTTGTCTGGGGGTCTACTTCTGTTTTGTGAATAAGTTCATTTGTATCTTTTTTTGGTTTTTGGGGGGTCAGATTCCATATATAAGTGATATTTTTAAATGTTTCTATTTCACCAGTCTATAAACATAACTATAATCTTAAGTGCTTTATAGAAAATGTTTAACTGCAAACAGATTTCTCAAACCTACAAATCCTTCCATGTCTGTTTTATAATATTTCAGCAAATTTCTAGATATTTCATTATGGCTGTCAGCTTTGGTACCAAGGGTTTGAAAACGTGGCCATCGGTACCTCCGTTAAAAAATAAATTCCCTGGGGCTTCCCTGGTGGCACAATGGTTGGGAATCTGCCTGCCGATGCAGGGGACACGGGTTCGTGCCCCAGTCCGGGAAGATCCCACATGCCGCAGAGTGGCTGGGCCCGTGGACCACGGCTGCTGAGCCTGTGCGTCCGGAGCCTGTGCTCCACAGCGGGAGAGGCCATGACGGTAAGAGGCTCCCACAAAAATAATAAAAATAAATAAATTCCCTGAGTGAGATGCAGGAAGGCAAATATGTTTTTGCTGCTCACATCTAGCAGATAAAATGTCGCTGTCTGATGACCTTCCTGAGAAGGGGATGGTGAGGACGTCTGAGGACGTATCCTTCACAATTTCTGGGGCCAAAGGCTCTGGAGTGAGCAACCGGTGGAGCAAAGTCATGAGAAGGGAGCCTGGGTGAGAAGCCACGTTCTCCGGTTTTTGGAAAAGTGTCCAGTCAAGCAGCCAAATGTCTCAGAGGGTTCCACTGTTGCTGTTTTTACACAAAACATGACATTTTAAAAAAACTGAAGTATAGTTGATTTACAGTGTTTCAGGTATATAGCAAAGTGAGTCAGTTATATATATATATTTTTTTTTTCATTTTCACATTCTTTTACATTATTACAAGATATTGAATATACTTCCCTGTGCTGTACAGTAGGTCCTTTTTGGTTATCTGTTTTATATATAGTAATGTGTATATGTTAATCCCAAACTCCTAATTCATCCCTTCCTCCCTTTTCCCCTTTGGTAACCATAAATTTGCTTTCTATGTCTGTGAGTCTATTTCTGTTTTGTAAGTAAGTTCATTTGTATCATTTTCTTTTAGATTCCACATACAGGTGATATCATGATACTTGTCTCTCTCTTTCTGACTTACTTCGCTTAGTATGATAATCTGTAGGTCCATCCATGTTGCTGCAAATGGTATTATTTCATTCTTTTTTTAAGGCTGAATAGTATTCTATTGTATACACATACCACATCTTCTTTATCCATTCATCAGTTGACGGATGCAAAACATGACATTTTGACCGCCCGTATGATGCTTCCTGCCAGAAAGTGAGGTGCTCACTTGTTTCAAACTTTATGCTCACAAAGAACAAAGTCCAAGCTAGCCTTAACAGTCATGAAATGCACTGCCTAGGGAGGGGGCCACAGGCTGTAGAAGGAAGCATTCCTACAACAGGCTTACTTCAAATGATAAGTTTACTGCAACTCAGGAGAATTTAAGTTCAAATGCTTCAATCAGAATATTTCAAATACCACGTGTTTCCTAACTAGTACGTGGAGCCTCCTGAAAAAGGTTCTTCCGATTCTCAAACACACGGACAGGAATAAAGTGGCCACACCTTGTAATCCTAGGAGGGCCCAAGGCAGAAGAACGTGTCGACGGCTCCTGGGGTCACACAGCCTGGCGCTCCTGTCCCAGCACCAACTAACTGTGTGCTACGGGCTGAACTGTGTCTCCGCAAAATTCACAGGGTGAAGCTATAACCCCCAATGTGACCTTATTTAAAGACAGGGACTTTAAAGAGGTTATTAAGGTTAACTGCGGTCATAAGGGTGGGCCCCAAATCCAGTACGACTGGTGTCCTTATAAGGGAGACTCAGCAGGCCAGGAAGAGAGTCCTCACCAGAAATCAATCCTGCTGGCACCTTGAACTTGGACTTCTGGTCTCCAGAGCTTCTGTTGTTTAAGCCTCCCAGGCTGTGGCACTTTGTGACGGCAGCCCTAGCAGACGTACACAGTGTGATGCCAGGCAGGTTACTCAGCCCCACCTTTCTCATCTGTGAAATGGGCACCATCCTATTTCCTACTTCATGGTTCAAAGGGATGACACTGAAGCTCTAGCACAGTGTCTGGCACTCAGGAAACAGCCAGTAAACGTCGTTCACCACTAGGACTGTGACAGATAATCGCCCCGTGTCATAAACACTACGGGGATAAAGCTGCAAGGGGGAGGACACCCTCTGACCAGGAAGAACAGCAGCGACAGGCCCTCTGAGAAGTAAAGGCTGCTCTGGCCGGCCCTCGGGGACACAGCCCACAGGCGCTCTGCCCCGGGGGAGCCTGGAGCCCTGAGCTCCACGCACTCAGAAGTCTCCCACCCTCATGCTGCCACTCAGTGGGGACGAGTCCTGACTCCCCACAGCCGAGGCAGAGAAACTGACACCAACACCCCTCCGCAGGGCAGTCAGAGCCCTCGGCAACGGGACGCCCCGGCCGCTCCAGCTTCCCTGCCTCACACCCCCTCCTTCTCTCTGCCCTGCTCATATCCTGCCCCCGCTGCCTCTGATGACTGCCTGCTCATACCTCCAAGTCCAGAGGGACTGACCAGCCCAGTGGAATCCACCGTTCCCAGCCCAGTGGAATCCACCGTTCCTCCAGGGGTACAGGGACCTTTCAACACACCTCCACTGCAATGCCCACCCACCAGTACTGGAGGGCAGGGGTAGGGGCCTCCCTCAAAGTCTGAGGCCAGCCTGGGTGGCAGGCATCTATCTTCTGTCTCTCCAAGCCCCTGACAGAGTCCCCAGGGCGTGTCCACACAGGATGAGTGTATGACAGTTACAAGCCAACTGAGTCTGGTAAGAAATAATGCCAAAACCAAGCATCTTATTGATTCATCCACAAGCTTGGAGAAACTTAGCTTTGAGCAACTTCGCTCTATTTGTGTGTGAGTTTATCTTTCTGAGCCCACAGGGAATTAGGTTTTCATCACCACTGTTGAACTTTTAAAGAAAATAAACAACCTTTAGGTGAAATGAATCACTAAATCAGGTATCACCCCAGCTCCTGGATTATGGATACACAGAGGACACACTCAGTCGTAACACGAACTTCCACTCTTGGAAATAACATTATGTTTGCAGGCTAGTTTACAGTGTATGAAGCGCTTCATTGCATATTACTTTGTACCACCGTCCTGCAGCCCTCCGGACCAAGGGAAGGATTAGGCTACATTGCTCTGCAGATTTATATTTAAATTACGGATTTTGCATCTCAGTCATTTATTTCAGCACTTTGAGCATTCTGTACACACCACACTGCCATCCACCTACACTGGCCGAAGTGTCAGGGGGTCTGCCTTACTTATCAGAGACGGATGACGGTAAATTCCAACGCAGGCGACCAGATATTCCAAAGTGTGCCAAGAGTGCCAATGACACTATGATATCTGAGGAGTCCAATGAAAAGCGTGTGTGCCCCCACCTGACCTATTAAATTAATAATCGTAATTGGCTGAGTCTGTCGTGAACCAGGTCGGATGCAATCCTCACAGGGCCCTGTGCACCCAAGTGAGGTAAATTAGCTTTCAGAGCACCGGGTCTCTGTCAGTAAATTACCTGCTTCTGGGGAGCTGGCTGGGCCCCCGTGGGTGCCGCGCAGAGCCGATTTGCCACACGGGTGAGCACAGTCTTCTCAGGACGCTGGTGCTCACGGAGTAAACAGGATCCCTTGTGGACACGGCGCCATGGGGTGAGCTCTCCCCGCATCCCGGGGCGAGGGCACAGCCGGCCCCTTTCTCTCCCTGCCAGTCTCTCTACAGTTTCGGCCCGGTCACCAGTCTTGTTTCCTCCAGGAAAGCAGACGATGGCTGGGTGGCCGACGACCCGGCTGTGAACGGTGTCAAACCTTCCGGAGATGCTATGAGTGAGCAGCGTCGGGTGGCTTTCTTCCTGCGGATGCCACACCCTCCACCCACCTCCCCACACCCGGGTAGACCCCAGGTACCAGACCACGCAGGTCAGCGCCTGCAGCAGGCTGGCCGAGGGGTTCACTCCAGAGGATCCTTTCACTTAATGGACAATTGCTGCTTTCTACTCAACTGAGAATCAAACACATGTATGGCTTCAAAACAGCTCACAGGTGACAGCAGAGCACTGAGGACAGTGCTGCCCAGGCCGCTCTGCCTCTGATGCCCTGGGAAGGGCTCTCCTGTGGCTTCAGTGGCTGCAGAAAAGGCCCTGCTGTCACTGGCTGTCTGTCTGCCCCAGAGGTGGCCAAAGTCCATCAGGGTTCAAGGTCAAAGTTAAGACCTTAAAAAAAGTCACATGAAACCAACAAGGCCCTACTGTATGGCACAGGGAATTCTACTCAATATTCTGTGATGACCTACAGGAGAAAAGAATCTAAAAAAGAATGAATATATGTATAACTGAATCACTTTGCTGTACACCTGACACTAACACAACACTGTAGATCAGCTATACTCCAATAAAATTTAAAAAATAAAATAAATAAAATAGAATGCTTCCAACCACTCAGGGGAAAAAATCAGAAAGTCACACGAAGACACTTGGTGTTTGGTGTCTCCCTGGAGCATCCCAGGATTCAACAGCTGAGCCGGGTCTCCAGCAGCACCTCAGGCCCAAGTTCCGAGAAGGTGCCTGGGTTGGACCAGGCAGAGGAAGAGCCAAGCGGAACAGGTGGCCCCTGAGTGCCTGTCACAGCTCGGGTCCCCGCGCACACCTCTCTGCCTGCGCTTCTTCAAGGTCAACAGAGACTTGTTTCTCTCAAAATAGCAACCAGTGGACGAAATACAGAGAAGACTTCTGAGCACAGGAAGCAAGCAGGCGCGGTGCTTCGCCCACGAATCTCTAAAAGCTGAGTCCCGCCGGCACTTACATCTTTAAGAAACAAGCCACCAGGCAAGCGGCACCCCAGCCGGGCCTCACAGGCCCGTGCGGGCCCTGCCGGGGGGGTCCACGGGGACAGCGAGGGGTCTTCGTTGCGGCCGGATTTACAGGCAGGCCCCGTGCTCTTCTGCAATCTCCCCTCTGCCTCACCGGGAATGCCCACCCCTTAGGGCCCAGCCGTGAACGTGGGACGGGTGTCAACAGCCGGATAAACACCATCAGTCTGTCTGAAGGGGGGAAGACCCCCAGACAGAAGCATAATAAAGCAGACAGTAGTTTCCACTCTTTTTCGTCCTTGGAAATCCCAGGAGACAACATTTAGGGAGGCGTGCGCTTGTTTCTTGTTTGTCCTCACAAATAAAACATACATACAGGTATTTTCAATTGTGTAAGCGAGACAAGATAAACTGACCAAGATTTAAAAAATTCCAACGTTCACACTCTAGTGTCAGTTACTAGGTGTGAGGCGACGAGGCCCTGAGGTCTGTTTTCACCGGGGGGCAGGACGAGCCCCGGGAAGGGAGAGGCCAGGCTGACGGGAAGGGAGAGGCCAGGCTGACGCTGAGTATCTGGACCATAACATAGAGATGAAAACATGCGGAAGGGAAAGAAAGAAGAAAGAGCACACAGCTGCCGTCCCCCAAACAGACCTCCCATCTGCCACCCACGATTTGCATGTCACCTTCTCCAGGCTCATTTGTACTTCATTTACTGCCAGTGACTTAACAAGATTTATGCAAATGACACCATAGGAGCTCCCCAACTCCCACCGCCATCAAGCGATTATGCATGTGCAACTCTCCACAGCAGTGAAAAATTAATACGTGACGAGCCCACGCGCTGCCGGGCCGGGCCTCTGGCCTTTTCTTTTTCTTGCTTTGCTTTTTAATTTTTATTCGAATAGTCCTTTTTGAGGAGAAGGAAGGAGATGGAGAAGCAGCAGCAGAAGCAGAACTCTTTGAACCAAACCTCCACTAAGACCTCAGAAAGGACGAAAAGGCAAGGTGGGCCCAGGTCCACCTCAGGAAACGAAGTTACTTTGCAGAAAATAAGTCATATCCTTGACGAGAAAGCTTTCACTGGGGAAGGAGGGAAGAGAGGACCACTGCCTGCCGTGCACGGGCAGCTCCCACGCTGGGGGAAGAAGCCTCTGTCTCACAACGAACGGACGAGCTGTAAAGCGTGAGCCAAACAAGGTTAAAATAACCGACCGGAACATGTTTGATCTGTAAAAACACGAGTCAGGCTGCAGAGCGTGTTGCAAGTGGCCTCACCCGTGCCCTAAACCGCCCTGGACAAGACGCCTGCGCGGAGGGGAAGACAGACCCCATGATGATCACAAATCCTGGCCCGTCCCAAAGCCACCCCCAGCCCAGCCCCACCCCACCGGGAGGTCCCTGAGGTTCAGGACAACTTCTCTGTTGTTAGGCAAAGGGCCCATGAGCTGGGGTTCAGGGACCCAACATACAGACCAAGCCCTGAATGCAGGCTGAGTATGGAGACAAGTGCTCGGATGCTGGTGGGAAGGGCAGGCTATCGGGACAGGAGGAAGGGACCCCGTGCAGCCCCGGACAAATGCGCGAGGACCCGTGTCCCTGGAGAAGCGCGTTGCCGCAGGCCCATCTCAGAAGGTTCCTCTCCACAAGCAGGAGGTATTTCTGTCTGAGGTCAGGGGTCGCATGTTTAATTTAAAACACGTAACTTTGCTTCTTAAGCTTTCTGAAGGCTTTTCGCCAACAGGCAGTGTACGGCACACGGCCGTGGGGATATGGGGGCCGGGGTCCAAATCCTGGCCCCTCAGCTTCTGAAGATGCCTGGTCTGGAAAGCTTGCCCTATGCGGGTTTAATTTAAAAATAAGGATAACACGGCTACCCGAACCGCACAATGTTGAGGGTTCAGTGACATGCTAGATGAAAACAGCGTAACGAGTACTAAGCCGTCACTTAGCTGTTCCAGTTCTGTAGTGTCTAGAACATTCCGGCAGGTACTGCCCCACTGGGCTCCGTCCTCTGTAATCCTCTTGCTTCAATTCTACCGGTTGAAGTCATCACTGGGAGGATTAGGAATTTAGACTGCCTCTAATGGTCTCAGTTCCTTTATAAAAATACAGATAAATCTGTATGGCAGCGTGCAAACCCACGTCAGTCCCTGTGACCCGCAGCAAGGCTCCGACGACAGTGTCCTGAGCAAGACCGATCTGAAAGTCCGGTTTTGCTGGAATCTAAAAGTTCTCGCTGGCATCTCCACATCCAGTGTCCCAAGCAAGTCGGTATCGTCCGGAGCCCATTTCACAGATGAGGATTCTGAGGCCAGGCACAGAGTCCACGGGACTCGGACGGGCCAGGTGAGGTCTCTGGGAGGCGTCTGGTCTGTGGCCACACGCGGGGGGCAGCTATGAGAGACACGAGCTACGTGCACTGCCTGTGTCACGATTCTCCAGAAAACCAGACCGTGATTTAGAGTTCGACAGGATTATCTGGAACATACACGACTGAAAGCTTCCAAGGAGTGGATAATACAAACTTTACGCCGCACGGTCAAGCCCCATCGGCACCCATACTGAAAGCCTGGCCTGTAAGGCGAGCGCCTCCACAGAGGAGCCTGGGGGTCTGCCTGGCTGGTGTGGAGGCCAACGCTCCCACCCGAACCCACAGGACACGTGACTTAAGGCCACAGTCTAGTATTGAGTTCTAATATTCCCAAAAGGAAATGTCCCGGGACCAATATTTTAAGTGAGAGGAAAAGAGTTGAATGCTTTTTCTAATTCTAGTTGAAACAGCATCAGCAGAATGAAAATTACACATTAAAATTACCTTATGTGGAGAGTTACGTTTACAAATAAATGCACAAAGAATAAACAACCGTGTGCTTGCATCTCTACAGCAAAGAAGTTGTTTTAAGAGCCTTCAAAAACACACTCACAGACGCAGAGAACAGACTTGTGGTTGCCAAGGGGGGCGGGGATGGGGCAGGGTTGGATTGGGAGTTTGGGATTAGCAGATGCAAACTATTATATATAGGATGGATAAACAACAACAACAGGTCCTACTGTATAGCACAGGGAACAATATTCAAAATCCTGTGATAAACCATAATGGAAAAGAATATGAAAGAGCATATATATATATGTATAACTGAATCACTTTGCTGTACAGCAGAAATTAAACACAGCATTGTAAGTCAACTATACTTCAATAAAATTTTTTTTTAAAAATGCAAAAGTCAGGGCTTCCCTGGTGGCGCAGTGGTTGAGAACCTGCCTGCTAATGCAGGAGACATGGGTTCGAGCCCTGGTCTGGGAGGATCTCACATGACGCGGAGCAACTAGGCCTGTGAGCCACAACTACTGAGCCTGCGCGTCTGGAGCCTGTGCTCCGCAACGAGAGGCCGCGAGAGTGAGAGGCCCGCGCACCGCGGTGAAGAGTGGCCCCCACTTGCCACAACTAGAGAAAGCCCTTGCACAGAAACGAAGACCCAACACAGCAAAGATAAATAAGTAAATCAATAAACTCCTACCCCCAACATCTAAAAAAAAAAAAAAATGCAAAAGTCTTAAAAAAAAAAAAAAAGGGAGAACAGCAAAGAGGAGGAAAGAGGACTTTCCTCAGTGGTTCTCCACGCCAGCCCACACACTGGCCGCTCAGCGTCTGAACACATCTTACGAAAACCTCGTGCACTTCCTGCTCTGGTCTCACCTGTGACGCTGGGGCCCGATCTATCCCGTCCCTCCCCACACCTCTGTGCAGAAATTGCCCGGCCCCCAGCTAAAGCTGTATTCCTACTGTTTCAAACAGATTACACTAAACTGTGGAAAGACTCCAGCCCTTTTCAAGGGTGGTCAGTGCCAACACGAGTTCCTACAGGATTGGTGAAACTGTCTAAGTACCCGGAGAAGAGGCAAAGCTGTTATCCTGCCCACAGATTCCCTTCCTCTGAAGCAGAATGCACTCTAAATCAACTGGCCTTCTTTCACAAACTAAAAGGTGGCATTTCCAGAAGCCATGGTGCCGGGCCGAACGCTTATTTTTATTTTCCTGGGAACTACCGCAGCCAAATAGGTCCGATGAATTCCCGTTTTACTTGAGACATAAAGTAATTTGGTACCCGGCTTCTGGGCTAATGAAAAACTATTCCAGGCTAGCAACACAGGCCAAAACAAATGCCTGCATTCGAGTCCTGTTGTGTAATGAGGAAGTTTAATTAAGGCCCCGCATTACAGCTGTAAATGTTCCCTTATATAATAAGGTCTAAATGAAACTGAACCTAATCAAAGTTACAATTCCTTCATTAGCAAATTACAAACAAGAGCGCACAGCTGACACACCGGCTATGATTATCACAACTAATTGCCTCGTTGTTACAAACCAGCCTGAAACAGTGTTCAGATGTCCGTCTGCGCGAGCAAATTAGGGCCACATCGGGCCACTCCTGTGATCACAAGGGGCTCTTGTATGGCGATCTGATTTACCCCTGTCGACTGGCGGCCAGCGGCCCAATCAAAGCCGAGCTACAAAGGCAGCCTTTGAAGCCAGTGCAGCCTCCAAACACACTCCATATGCAGGCGGGCAGACTGCACTTCATTAGATCTGTTGTCACATTTCCCTCTTCTTATTCTAATGATCCTATTTTAATACACACAGGAACCTCTTCTAATCGATGTCAAGTGAGTGACTTCTACATTCATCAACAGAGCACATCAAACAAACCTTGGCGCACGAGCCAGCATCACAGTGAGCAGAGAGCCGGGGTGTGTCTCCAGCTACAGGGACAGGAAGGGGGAAGCAGCATACCTGTTTAATTGGGATGGCTCGACCGCTCCCGATGCTGTCCGCCCGGCTCTCCAGGCCTTTTTTCTCTTTGTCTGGGTCACTCCCTTTCCGAGACTGCAAAGTAAAAATAAAGTTAGCATTTGGGGAAGGGCTGCGGTTCACAGATCGTGGAGGTGAGCCCCCATCTGCATGGTTTCTGCAAAACACACGCCCAGAAGCCCTGAATGAGCTATGTGTGTACCCACGTGCGCACACACAACCCAGAAGCAGACTGCTGGGGCGTCCATCCCCACCAAGCCATGACGTTACAGGGAGTTTTCTAAACTTTTCTTCCTACTTTTCCACTGCAAAATTATCTTTTAATTCTTTTGTAAAGAGTTCAAAATTCAATTACTAGAAACCAGTGGACCATACAGTAAAGTAACGCCCAACGGGAAAACACACTCTAAAACCGCAGTTAGTCCAGCCGAGGAGGAGAGGATTCCTCGCTGCTTGTTTGGGAAACCTATGACATAAACGTATATATTTAATTAACATCTGAAGGATTTAAAAACTTCTATTAACGTTTCGGCTGTGCAATTCAAAGGGACACCCTTAATTTGTATCAAGGTGCCATTAATGTTCCTTTTGATTGCTTCTGGATAGCTAGAAAAGAGCAAATTCAAAGTTAAAACTAGTTTAAGATACCACAAAAAATAACAAAGGGAAAAAGGTTGAAAATACCTTTTGGGGCAAAACAGTACTCTGGGGAAAAATGAGTGGCTTTGTTTGCCAAGTTCCTGAACAGTTTCCCTGGCCGTACTGCCGATGTACGTGCGCTGCCCAGGAGCGGGCAATCGGCGGGGAGGGCGGCAGTGGTCGCCCCAGTGTGGAAGCCACAACTCCAGCACACAGTGACTTGGCGACACTGAAGAAGCGCCACAGCTAAGTCTCCCTCTCTTGGTGGCATGAGAAAATGTGAGCACAATGATTTTCTGACAGATTTATTTTATTATGAGAGAAAGATCTGAGATTCGTCCTCCTTAATAACTGTGCTGACAAGTGACAACTCCACTCCATTACTTTTCAATGGGAACATTACTCACGCAATATTGAAAATGGAGAAACATTTTCATGTGCTTTTCAAATCTGGGATGATATATGAAATGAACAGACTTTGTGGTGTCCAGGGCAGCAGTGAGAAGCTAATGAAATCCAGTTTTAAAGGGCGTGAGATGGGGCCGCTGATTTTTTTTTTTTTTTTAATATTAAAGGGGGCGATGTCATAGGGCATAAGGGAGGAAAGTCCCCATGATGTAAACCCGGATCTGGGACTGCAAGGGGCACAAGGACTCCTCAGAAGACAGGCTTCTTGGATGATGCTAAGAAGCCGACATTTATTTATTGAACACCTGCTAAGTGCCAGGCCCCGTGTGCTTTTTTCTTTAGGATGCTAGAAGCCTGGAATGAAGTACCAGGAAACGAAACAAGCGACCAATAGGAAGTTTCAGAAGAACATAAAACATGACGTTTAACCTTTGGGCTAGGAAAGAAATAGAGATTTATCAATTCCTTGTCGTGAATTTTAGTTAAGAGTTGCGGGCTCACTTTTCTCTTTAATTAACTCTTTAATTAATAATCTGTGGTAAGAGCTACGTGACAGCCTTAAATTCTCTTTTCCCTACGTCTCAGTTCATAAGAAAGCTGGAATTTCAGGTTACTATTTGTAAAGTGAGATTCAAAGCTCACGGCGATGACTTTTAAAATTGTTTTAAATCAACAGAGACCATTAATGGTACTTTCAGAATTCTATGAATTCTAAATTTCTAAATCTGGAAATCTATCTTCATTATTCTCTATTAACCAGAATAATTAACAAAACAAACATTAAAAAAAATCAACGTCTTCCTCAAGGCAGCACATCTGTCCTCACAGCCACTCTGTCGTCAGAGCAGAATTTCCAGATTCCACACGAAGCAGGATTATGAACTAAGCTCCATGTTTGATCACACTCTCTGAGATGAAGGAGGTCGAAACTGATGTAAGACTTCACTGACAAAATGCAACAGAAATTCCCTACGGCTCCAACACGTCAGTGGAGAGAATCATAAAACTAAAATTTCAAGACAGACCAGTGGTTATTTGTTAGGCAAAAGGGTTTGCTGTATCGCTGTCTTACAGTGACTTTTGGTACAACGGGCTGTGATATACGTCATAAAACTGAAATCCAACAACGAAACTGAAACAAACCCATTGGACATAAGACACCACAGCACGTACAAATTCCCAGTAAGGTTCCTGATGTTTCTGCCAACTCTGAGACTACATCAGCCACGTCCTTACGTTCCAGATGAAATGGCTCCGTGAAATCATCAGATCCGAAGTCTCTCTGGGTACCGCTGTCTGGGTCAGGAGTGAGTGTGCAAGGCATCCAGCCTGACACACAACCAGAAACCTAACGGGAGTTTATCACACCCATCACAGAAGGTCGGGGGGAGCCGGAAGTGGGACCGTGTAGCCTCCGCAAACAGCGAACACAGAGGAAAGAAAGGCTAGGATAACTCTCATTACCATCTCCTTCTTTAGAGGAATGTTTAACTTTCCCCCAGGCGATAAAAGAAGCTGTGAAGGGGCACCCCGTCAGCTGCCTGCTTCCAAGGACAGGCAGCATCGCTGACAGGAGCCCTCACTATCAAACAGAAACCTGCTTTCCCCTTTCTAACTGATGAGTAAGTCGAAGGCTGCTGGAACACATGTAATAGGATCCACGCTCCCCTTCTCTACAGAAGACAAAATACCATTCAAACAGGTCTATTTAGACTATCAATTTTGCTGCCTTATTTTTACAGAGCGTCTCTATGAGCTGGGCTATGCCTTTTTCACAAGCTTAGGTTACTGGGTATGCTTGGCTCTGTTTCGGGGTGTCGGCATTATATGGTAAGCTTTAAAAAATTCCATGTAAGTTGACACCACGATTATAAGGCTTGAAAACAGGCAAAGCAACGTACAATTGTGGACACGTACTAGAAGGAGTTTAAGACATGCATACAGATAATAGACACCAAATCCAAGTGAATGCCGATCCCTGGACCAGGGGTCAGGGGGATGTATCCTGGAGGGGCACAGTTTATCTGTGGCTGGGTTATTTCTAGAAGAAGTAACCGCTGCAGTGGCAGAAAAATGCTTGTATTTGCTGAGTTGCACGGTGAGTACATGCATGTGTTTTTTTAAACTCCTACATGTTTGAAAATATTTCCTAATAAAACATCTGAACCACACGTAAATAGGGCTACTAAACTAATCATCCTAAGTGCCACTATTAGAAACCAGGAAGTGAATGGAGATAGCCTTTGAATATTTCTTTTCTCAAAACAATGATTTTTTCTCAAAGAAATAAGCAAGATAGGATATAATTTAGCTTTTTTTATCAGTGAAGTACCGTTCTTACTGCCAATATAACACATAATTTGCTACCACAGGAGAGACTTTTTAAAGTTTGTAATATTTTGTAAAAGGTGCGTGTGATTTATTTTTGCTTAAGATTTTTCCTTATTTCTGCACATGTGTATATGCCAACAGAAACATCTGGGACTGAAGAATGTTAGCCCAGAGTGGTACATTTACAGGTCATCAGATCCGAAATTTACACAATTCATAAGCACGTTATTTGAAAAATGGTGTGTGTACTACTTAATTACCTCTGGCCTCTTTATGAGGGTCTAATAAACGAGGACTATGCTCCCTCATCTGGGCATCACTGTCCCAGCCTGCGTGGACTTTTATTCACTAGGATTGTTCGGCATATGGTACTTCTGTCCTCCTAATACACGCTTTTCAATAAATACACTTTTGCCAATTTAAGCCAGTAACTACCAATAATCGCCAGGGATGAAGAGTCTATGAAATTTTACATATTTAAGAATAGATGCAAACCGGTAACAAGGAGAATTTAGTTCCCTAAGTGGCTACAATTTCAAAATTAATTTGCTTCTTGTCATTCCTTGGATGACACTGACATCTAGTGGAGTTGACACTTCGAAGATCTTCAACCTACAACACCCACCCGGCACCACCACCATCACCATCACCGTCATCGTCTTGTTCAATGTCAAATCCAGTAATGACGAAGACACAGGATCTAAGCCGTCTTTTCCTTGAACGCCGTGATGCAAACCCGCCGTGAGGTTAGCTTCTTCCATGACCTGATTCCTGTTCCCACTAATGACGGCCGAGCAGCCGGATTCGATTTCTAAAAGGGTGTATCTACTCTCAGACCATTTTCCAGCACTTAAAGAGATCAAGCACTGATCCCGCACAGGGTCACAGGCAGGCCCCCGCATCACTAGCTACGTTAATTATGACACAATAAATGAGGGCGAGTTCTTACTGGCTCCGGCACTGCCCCACCCGGCCTGGACAGCTGCGCCCCTGGCCTCTGCCCGGGTGCCTGGACGCGGCGGCGGTGCATACGTGTGTGCCGCTCCAGCAGCGGGGAGAGTGCCCCCTCGCTCCAGTCTCCGCTCTCCTCCTGCCAGGCAGATCCCCCGGTCTCTAATCCGCTTCCTCTTGAACGTGGGTTAGCTCCCATAACACTATCCCTGATAGAAAACAGAACCCAGCTGCGCAGACAGCAGAGGGGAAGGGAACGTTTATTACCCGAGTTACCGTTCCTTTGCTTCTTCCTGCCTTAAACTTGTCTCCTTTGTCAGTTACCCAGTGAGCGGGGTCTGGGACACTATTTTCCGGCACATCCCAACCCCAGGACTGCCCTTATAAGGGGTGGGGGTGGGCACGTGTCAGAGCAGCCCCAATTTTTTTTTTTTTTTAATGGTACGCGGGCCTCTCACTGTTGTGGCCTCTCCCGTTGCGGAGCACAGGCTCCGGACGTGCAGGCTCAGCGGCCATGGCTCATGGGCCCAGCTGCTCCGCGGCATGTGGGATCTTCCCGGATCAGGGCACGAACCCGCGTCCCCTGCATCGGCAGGCGGACTCTCAACCACCGCGCCACCAGGAAAGCCCAGAGCAGCCCCATTTTAAAGAGACTTCCTGGTTCTCACCTCTCACCTTGAACAGAAACCAAAGCCAGGGACCAGGAAAGGTGACCCTTAGAAGATGTCGTGAGCCTGGGTGTTCCCTCTTCCCGCCACACCCTAGAAGACCCCTCCCCGCTACGCTGGTGCCCTGCTCAGGGCCCAGTCTCTCTGCATCTTCGGCAATGGGCTTCTCAGGTCCACTGAGCCATGAGTCAGTGCACAGCCTGTTCTGCGAGGTGACACCTTGTCACCTGGAAGACCCCACCTGGGCGGACAGAAGTGTTACAGGTGTTGGATAAGCCAGAGGTGCTGCTTAGGCGACTGCTGTTATTCTCGGTATGTCTGAAGAAATTCCACAGTAAACATCTTATTCACGTACAGATTTACGCATATCAGATATTCACCTGTATTTTGCAGACACCTAATTACCTCCCTCCCAATCTATTACACAGCCCTACAACTACTTTCTTTCTTTTTTTTCTTTTAAATTAATTTATTTTTGGCTGCGTTGGGTCTTCGTTGCCAAGCGCGGGCTTTCTCTAGTTGCGGCGAGCGGGGGCTACTCATTGTTGCGGTGCGCGAGCTTCTCACTGCGGTGGCTTCTCTTGTTGCGGAGCACGGGCTCCAGGTGCGCAGTCTTCAGCAGTTGTGGCTCACAGGCTCTAGAGCACAGGCTCAGCAGCTGTGGTGCACGGGCTTAGCTGCTCCACGGCATGTGGGATCTTCCCGGACCAGGGCTCGAACCCGTGTTCCCTGCACTGGCAGGCGGGTTCTTAACCACTGCGCCACCAGGGAAGCCCTCTACAACTACTTTTGCTTATGCATTAAGAGAAATCGTTCCATAACATTAGTGGTGGTGAGATAAAAATGAAAGCAAGGCCACAAAGACTCTTTGCCCCTACAGGGAATCTTCTTAGCAGCCTCACCACAACTACCGTTGTTTCCAGCTCAGAGAGGTTAAGTAAGTTGCTCAAGGTCAAGCAGCTGCTGGCAGTGCAGGACAGGGTCTGAGCCCATCTGATCCTCACTCTGGCCCTCCAACAGTAGCATCTGGCAGACCTCACATGGCACAGGGCAGAGAGTAAAGGGAAGGGGAGAGTTGTGAGGAGGGGGTGTTCGCTGTTGGCAATAGACCTTGGCACTAAAGACTTATCTGATGGGAAACCTGTTATGAACGTGGTGGGAAAGGGATGGGGCATCTATCATACTTGGTAGCCTCGTTCACCATCAAGAATGCCATCTTCAGGGAATTCCCTGGCGGTCCAGTGGTTAGGACTCCACGCTTTCACTGCCAAGGGCCCGGGTTCAATCCCTGGTGGGAGAACTAAGATCCCACAAGCCTCGCAGTGTCGCCAAAGGAAAAAAAAAAAAGGAAGAAAGAACGCTATCTCCAAGGGCAGTGGGTCAGATAAGAGGCTTGCGGCCACCCCTGCAGAATCTTCCTTCAGTTTAAGCCAGGAAATACTGGACTTCTTTGCATCTAAGTCAGCAATACTCAACCAAGAGGAGAAGTCAAGTGGTTTACAACAGGGCACCCTGACGCTGGCGGCTGGAGACCTCTTTGTTGTGGGGCTGGCCCGTGCATCGCAGGATGTTTAGCGGCTCCATGGTTGCTACACAGGCTAGACGCCTGCAGGACCACACCCACTCCCACCCCCGAGCTGAGACAATTCACACTTTCTCCAGAAATGGCCGAATTTCTGGGAGTGCAAATCTGCCTGGTTGAGAACCCCTGCTTTGAAAGCATACACTTGTAATGCACAGACCTAGTCCCGGGAGGGAAAGTGTTCTTCTCAAATCAAATGACGCTAGTCACACGGCAGTAGCCGCTCTGCCTGGAGTTCTGTGGCCCCGAGTTCTGGGCTCCACTGCAAAGCCTTCCATGATTGATTGGTAATGTCTGCTGTGTGTCCTCTGTAGTTCAGGGGTTCTCTGCGTCCCAACTGCCCAGGGAACTTTAAAAAACTACACACGCCTGGGCCCCACGCACAGATCCTGAGTTCGTAAACCTGAGCCCTGAGAGCTGATGTAGAGTTTTAAAATGCTCCGCAGATGGCTCTGAAGAAAAGTCCAAGCAGACTGGCTTCTGTCTGTGAGCTGCTGAAGACCCTGAGCTAAGTCCTCAGTGCTCCAGCCCGAGGAGAAGGGGTCTGTGCATTGATACGGCTTTATACACTTCATCTGGAAGGCCTGATGCACACGTTTGGGGAATTCTGGCGGAGTCTGTCACCTCCATGTATCTAATGTGACAAGTCTTTAGCTAGAGACCAAGAAAGTCACAGGATAACAGAGACCTTTATACAAACCCCTTGCTCTTCATTTCTGACACGTCAGGACTCCCTGCAACCGAGGAAGGCCCACCTGGCTCTACACCTGCGTCGTGGCATCCTATCACTTTCTCAGACTTCCACAGAGCTCAGCACTCTCCTCATTAACTTGGTTTGGATGCTACGCCTGTCGTTGAGCCACCTGGCGGCCAGAGGACCGCTAGGTGAGCAGGAACCACGCTCCGATTCCCCCCGACCCCGCCCCGCGGGGGGACACTCACGGTGAAGAGGTTGGACCGGCGCTTGGACTGCTTGCGGACGGGCGTGGGCGTGTTGGCCGCGGGCGGTACGTCGATACGCAGCTCCTTTTGGCTGGTGCTGGGCGTGGACGGGACAGAGGAGGAATAGTCGCTCAGACTCCCGCCTCCGTTACTTGTCTGTAATGATTGAAAGCCAAGGTTTTGTTAGGACACGCTCCAGGAGCCTAACCCGCCACGTGCGTGGGGTCACGACCCACAAGCCAGCAAGGTGCATGGAGACGCGGCCCGGCCGGTGGCATCAGCATCAAGCAGGCACCGTTTCATCCCACAACAGACCCATCAGCTCGGCAGCGTTCTGTCCAAGAAAAGTGACTTAAGACAGAGAAGTCTCTTTCGTCTGATCTTATACACGACCAAGTGTAAAACAGATGCTAGGGGGAAGCAGCCGCATAGCACAGGGAGATCAGCTCGGTGCTTTGTGACCACCTAGAGGGGTGGGATAGGGAGGGCGGGAGGGAGACGCAAGAGGGAGGGGATATGGGGATATATGTATACGTATAGCTGATTCACTTTGTTATACAGCAGAAACTAACACACCATTGTAAAGAAATTATACTCCAGTAAAGATGTTAAAAAATCTGAGAGTTAAAATGTCATTATTTTCTGTTTCCTCTGAAAAGGGAAGGGGTTGGTTGAACTAAGTGGTTTCTACAGTCCCTTCACTGCTCCAGATTAGAAGGAGAAAGAGTGCAATTTTGCCCAGTAGAGCCAAAACTCACATTTTGAAAATGACCTCTTGAAGGGATACATTGGGAGATTGGGACTGACATATACACACTACTATATATAAAAATAGATAACTAACACGGACCTACTGTAGAGCACAGAGAACTCTGCTCAATACTCTGTAATGGCCTATATGGGAAAAGAATCTAAAAAAGAGTGGATATATGTATATGTGTAACTGATTCACTTTCCTGTACACCTGAAACTAACACAACATTGTAAATCAACTAGACTCCAATAAAAATTCATTAAAAAAAAAAAGAAGAAAATGACCTTTTGGAAATGTGAAAGCTTCTGGAAGATTCTTCAAGATCCAGAGAGAATTACAGATGCCTAGAGTGGGATTTAACATCCTTGAGCGTGCCTTCACAGGACCCCGCTGTAAACGCACTTCCTGACTCTTAAAGCTACCAAAAGCACGATACCAAACCTTCTCGCTACATCTCTTTAAAGAATATAACACCCGCCTAAGAAATGTTAACCGAAGACACACGGGCAGGCAAAAATAAGCCAACAGTTCCTTAGTGGGTTTTTGGCTAGGTTCTTCAAAGTGACAATTATATTGTTTGTTCCCAAGTAAACAGCAAAATGTTGCAATGGAAAGATACTAGTTTCCATAGGGCCTATGGGAGACGGGAATTATAACTGAGGGCTGCTACCATATTGAAGCATATTGTAGGATTAGCCACTGAGATTCACCCACAACTGCCCAACCTACAAGCAGACGAGAATGAGGACCAACGTGGGGTCATTTAAATCAACAGCAGAGGGCTTCCCTGGTGGCGCAGTGGTTGAGAGTCCGCCTGCCGATGCAGGGGACACGGGTTCGTGCCCCGGTCTGGGAAGATCCCACGTGCCACGGAGCGGCTGGGCCCGTGAGCCATGGCCGCTGAGCCTGCGCGTCCGGAGCCTGTGCTCCGCAACGGGAGAGGCCCGCGTACCGCAAAAAAAAAAAAAAAAAAAATCAACAGCAGAGACGGCAGTGCACACCCTGCACCTCCACTCCAGCCAGCATGCCTCATAACACAGGCAGCGTGAAGACAGGGAATATTAAAGAATGATTCCCATCAAAACCACTCGGCCACAGCAGTTTCTGAAGGAGATGTTACGTCAATTACCGACATGCTGTTATTTATAAAGTTGAAAAGAAAAAAAAAATCACCTTGGAGCTGGCTGAGAACACTATTTGGCAGGTGTGTCTCCTGGGTTCTGACCTGCTTTTCAGTCCAACCTCTCAAGGGACCAACATACCTGGCTGATGTGCACGGCAGACACCTGTGCGGAACAGACAGATGAGTGGCTCGGAGAGTTGGGTAGGGACTTGCAGGGCCCGATGGACAGCTGCTGCTTCTTCCTCGTGGCAACAATCTTCTGGGCAACTAGTGGACAGGAAGACAGAAGAAGTCTACGTGAGGCTGGTTTCCAAACAGAGGGAATGTGGCAGAGACCGAGGGCTGTCTCCGTTATCCACTATTCCTTTCATCCGTGGTAACAGAATTCCTGATTTTTAGTTGGGCGCAGGACTACCAGAATAGATATGACATTTCCTGGAGCTTCCTCCAGTCCATCCCCTTGCACCCCAGCTAAATGTGGCCATGCAAGCAAGCTCTGGCCAATGGGATGGCAGCAGGAGGGTCACATGGCGGTACCCAGGAAACATCCTTGAGAGAGCTGCCCCTGGCCCATTTCTTCCTTATGTCTCTTTCCTTCTTGCTATGTAAAAAGCACATATGTTGGCTGTAGCTCTGGAAGCGATCTTGCAGAAGGAAGCCACACTTGGTGGGACACAAGCCCCTTCCAGGGGCTTGGCCTCTGGCTCGGCAGCCTCGCGCAAACCTCAGACGCTTTATATGTAAAACACAAAAACACACACCTATCTTGTTCAAATTATTCTAATAATAGGACTTTCCCCCCAGTTACTTGCAGCAAAAATAATCCTAAATAAGACAGGGTAATTTATACCAAACCCTTTGGAAAATCAAAAATCTATTTTTTTTGCATAGCCTAAAGAATTACTCTTAACTCTACAGGCTACTGCATAGAATTATATTCAAGGACATGTAATTATGTCAAAGACTTTTTTTATTTAAATATACGGCTCTACACATTGGGAGTTTATCTTAATCAATACAAATCTAAATTCAACCATTGGCAAATAGGCTGGCTGATAACAGCACATTGGATTTAACTGGAAAGGAAGCCAACGATTAGAAAACTCTTCCTACACCAATAGGTGTCACTACAGGAGAATAACTACAGCTTTTATGTGAATAGATGTGTGTCTTTGGGGAATAGCTGTAATTAAGTTCAATGATATTCAATCCTTATCTTTGTCCAGAGAGGTTGCTCATTTAAAAAATACCCACGCAAAGGAAAACACACCACTGTCCCCAGCAATAGCTTATGTTACAGAAGGAGCACACACAGTGTCCGCAGATGATTTCTTCTCCAAAAGAACATAATTTTAAGAAGGAACTGGTCTGTCCACAGCTTATGGCTTTCATGTAAATGAATGATAGTATAAATATGATTAAGTGAAAATACAATATATAAAAAATGGCTCACAGAGATGAAGAAGCAGCTTCATTAGTTACATCCCACCTCCGATAGGCCCCTTATCATCCTGAAAGGACGATATCAATTAATTTATCCTCCCGTAGTGTATTGATCATAACCTTCATCAGCTAATCACGTTTAAATTACAGAGGAATATCGCAACACTCTGTCATTTCAAAACCATTGGCGTATCGATCTGGGGTCTTTGAAGACGCACATTAGAATATTTTAAAAATCATTATGTGAACTCAAAACTAAAACCTAAGATCAGATTCCAACAGCCGCAAAACGTGTCTTATAGGTGAACTGAAATCCCCAAACCAAAAGTAAATTAACTTAAAATCATGATTGTTTGGGTGAATGCCAAATTACTTCTATTTTTTTCTTTTTTCTGAAAAAGAGCAAAAGGTGTTTTCTTGTGTTCAACTACTCCTGGCCTCAGAGTCACTATTCAGTCGGATGACCATACTGACTTTCACCTTAAATCTCACAGAAAAAACACAAAGGTCAGAATTAAACAGGGCTAAGCTGTTGGGAGAACTTCATAGACATTTTCTATAAGTGTTTTCTACTCTAAGGGGAGATTTGAGAAACTTTCTAAGACAAGTCAAATATGTTATTAAAATCCTCATTTTATGAAACTCCAAATGCAAATCCATGTTCCCTCCTTCCCACGTGGAGGCTAGAAAGAGCAAGTTCATGGGCAGAGAGAACCTTTTCCCATTAAACCCTCTCACAGAACAGGGCTGTGTAAAGCGTGAACCACACGTCAAGTACTACGGTTCTTCTGTCCACTGAATTATTGCTTGGCCACATTTATTAAAAAAAACCCGAAGTCACAACTGCTAATAACTGGTAGCATTCTTTCAAATTTAACTAGAACCTTCAACCCTATTTGTTGTATTTCCCCATAATTTTTATGTCTACACACACATGGAAGAAAGGAAATGAGTTACAAATATTTTGTTCTAAAATACATAGACTGCTTTAGGAGTTACAGGATCACCCATAAAAGTGGGGGTAGTATCTGACTTAAGAAGGAAAAGGAGATAAGGGGACTGTTTTGTAAGGCTGGGCCACCTTCTCCTCCACAGTGAAAAGCCCCTGGCCCACTGAGGGCCACAGGGCTGGGCTGGGCTGTGTGAGTGGAAGGGCCCCGCGCCCCAATAAGAACTCAAGGGAAACGGGATGCCAGGGGCAGGGAGGCGCTGTTCTCTTGTAACTATAATCATCAACTTTTCCTGAGATTTGGAACATTTAAATGTCAGGAGACTTAGAACATGAATATTACTTACACCCCAGATTACACTGGCTGGGAAATTTTTATCATCACTGAGTTTCTGTCTGCATTGGATCATTCCACGAATGAATACGTCACGTATTTTATATAAATACATGCAATGCACGAATGAGAAAACAGAAACACAATCCCTTGAGATTCCTTAAAAGAATCTGGACTCTGTCATCGAGGTGTGATGTTTTTCCTATGTTGGTGACTTGCTTTCCTCTAAAGTTGCCTGAGGCGCTAAGCCTAGGTCTGAAATGCTGTCGTTGGCAGATACGGAAAATGTGCTCCTTTACCAGACACCCCGCCAATTCCATTAACCTGATATGGCAATGCTAGTACCTGGTGTCATTTAAGTCACTTCCTAGGGATGTGATGTGCATGATGAACACACAACAGCTAGCACAGCTGTAGGTTATACGTGGACGTTGTCAGGGGCGTGAACCCTAGGAGTTCTCATCAAAGGTAAAAAACTTCTATTTCTTCACTTTTGTATCTATTTTACATAGATATTTTATTATATCTCAGTAAAACTGGAAGGCAAAAAATGTTCAAATACCTTCAAGTATAAATGAATGAATGAATGAATAATGTGTATGACTCCCTCCACGATTTTGAAATTTTATTTGGGTAACAGATAAAACATACCCTTTAACGAGCCCCTTCAACCATATCTGTAATTACACCGTAGAAACTTCAAAACCAAGCTAGCAAACTGCTGGTGCCTGGGAGAGGCATGAGGGGCTCCTGGGGGCTGGCAGTGGCCCCTTCCTGACCTGGGTGATGACTCTGAGATCATTCTTTTTCAGCCGTACCCTTAAGTGTACTTTCATAAACATATTTCCATTCTTCAACTAGAAAGAAGTCTATTTACAAACTTAAGCAACAAGAAAAGCGAGTTATACGTTTACTTTCCCCACAAATTTTAAATTCTCTATTGGATAGATGATAAATGGCATCTTTTAATTAGTGTGTAAAGATAAGACTCTCAGATAGCTCGCAAATAAGACCTCATTAAATCCTGGCCTAATGCCCGATTTCTGCTTCCGCTTTGTTTCTCAAATCATTTGCACTAAAGGAGGAGCAGAAAGAACGAATCTGGTCACACCAAGGGAGTCAGGCCCACCTCTCACCAGGTAACTAGGGGCGCCCCCCTCCCCCCCCCTTTGTCCCTTACATCTGAACGATGGGCCAGCGGTCTGCACTTCCCGTCTACTGAGTCATTTAATCCTCGCAGTTGGGAAAACAAGGCAGAGGGGGCACCGACAGCAGAACAGGGGTTCAGACACTCTGTCCGCCCCCATGACGGCACCAAACACTGCCACCTGCAAGGAAGCACCCCCCCCCCCCAAGACTCTACGGCTCCCAGGACAGGGACGGTGTACCCTTTGGCCCTGTCCCCTCACAGACTCTCCCTTGCTCTGCTGACCACTGCAACCCGGCTTCCGCCTCCATCCCCTTGGCTGGACCTGCCATTGCCAAGGTCGCTGGTGACCAACTGGAGGCCAGGCGCATCCTCCTTGGCCTCTGGGCCGCCCTAGGCACTGCTGATGGTCCCTCCTCCCGTGACGCTGACCTTCCTGTGTTTCCTCCCCTGGCTGGAACCTCTTTCTCTGCCTCCTTCACCGGTTCTTTGAACGTGGGCGCTTCTAGGCTTCCTTCTTTGGCCCTTTTCTCTCCATGCCTGTGGCTCCCCAATCTGTATGTAGCCTTGCTTTGTGCCCTTCCTACTGCTAGAACCGTGTATCCCATAACCAGCGCCACACCTGCCCTTGGAGGCACCTCCGTGTCCCAACCTGGGCCTCGCCTCTAACTCCGCACCACCCGAGCAACCCCAGGGCAGGGACAGAGGAGACGGAATAGATCGATTCTGCCACCGGAATTTCTCTTCAGTTCACCCTCACTGCCAATGTCTTGACCCAAACCTCGTCTGCCTGTGGCTGGTTTCTGAAGCAGCTTCCAAAGCTGTCCTCTCCTCACTGCCACTCAAGGGACACACTGCACGGCGACCTCCGCAAAGGTGACCCTTACGGGCCTTGTCCCGCTCAAAGTTCTGCAAACGCTCCCGTCACCAGACAGACGTCAGAACCGAAATTTCTCAGCAAAATGGGGCCCTTTCACGCTTGGGAGGGGTGAATTCTCCCCTCCTGTTATCACTTCCCATGCATCCCGGCTCCCAGGACCCAGACACTCCTGGCCTCTTCCCAAGCCCTCCAGTGAAGGTCCGACCCACTGACAAGTGACTTAGGTGATGGCCGGCTTGGGACAAGCTGTCCCTTCTCCATCCCTTCGGTCTGGGGCTCCCACGCTGCCTGGAACCATATGGGCAAGTCTGTCTGATTCTGGTTCCCAGAGAAGGAAGCCCAGATAAGCTTCATTTCCCAGGACAGCTTTACCAATAAAAAGTAGTCATCCGATCTTCCAGGGTCTTATTCCTTAATGGGTTCCGAACCCCAGGGAGGACAAGGGTCCCCGTCCAACCGGACACGGCCTCCCTCCAGCCTCGCTGCCGGCCCCCAGGCTCACTGCCCACTTCCGAGCCGGACAGAACCCACTGCAGATGCCACAACGTGTGCTCTCTGAATCCTGCTACACAAGTTGCCACCACGGCCCAGACATGCTTCTCCTTCTCTTCATGGCCAATTCCTTCTCAGAATCCGTATCTCGAGCATCACTTCTCCTAGGCAAGCCTTCCTCTCTAACCATCAGTTTCCTCTATGGAGACCCCGCATCCCAAATACCAAAGGTGCGGACACAACCAGCTCCGTATTTCACCCAGGCCTTGACTGAGAACCACTGCACAGTTACGCACACACACACGCCCACACGCACACATACACATACAGTCAGGGCCAGGCTGAAGAGCTGCAATTCTACTTTTCAGCCCCGAATCCCTAGTGCCTGGTGTATAGGCATTGTGCAATAAGCGATTATGTAATAATCCCAAACCAGACACGTCATCATTCACATCAGGTCCTGGCCTCCTGATCTCTACTCACAGGGCGAGGCCCCAGGACGGGGGTGTCTTTGACACTCCTCTTGCATGGTACCACCTGGCATCGGTAACGTCCACAATTAAGCACTTAAATTAAGCTTTTTAAAATTTCATTAACGATTATGACATTCTTGGTAAAGTCCAATGAGTGTTAGTAATTTAATCAGCAAGGTATCTTCTCTGGTTTAAATGATTTACTTGAATTAAGTCAATTAACAGAAACGTCTGAAGAGCCACCTATGGGCCCAGAGAAGGAAGGGAAGACGGGAAGAGGCATGTGACCTGGTCTCTAGCCTCATGCAGCTCCCAAGCCAGGAGCAAGGCCCTCTGCATCTCACATCAATAGCTCCAAGGTTTCACCAGAGACAGGACCACTGAGAACTGCTCAAGTGCTCCGCTGGGTGGTCCCTGTTGCCCCATCCTTTCTTCACTCCTTATTTACTCGGCTCCTACGACCCAACCTTCTCCCTGTGCAGGTCCTGAAGGAGCAGAGGCTTCTCCATCAGGCAGCAAACTGGCTGCCCTTTCACGTCCCTTTTGCCCCAGTTCACTGAGGCAGAGGAGACTTAACTCATCAACCAGCTTTGTAATGATCTGCTTTTGAACATTCCCTATCGTGACGCCCCATACAGCATCAGCTTCCGCTACGTGAGCCCTGCTGTATGAGCAACACAGCCCCTTCTGGAATGAGCAGAGCTGAGCCCCACGTCCTCGGGCTGCACTGGGGAGCGGGTGACTCTGGGGCCTGGGGAGAAGTGGGGTCTGCAGCTCAGGATGGCACTGTGGAAGCATGTACACCTGACTGATGACGCAGAGTCCCAGGTAGATGCCAAATAGAAACTTGGTGTGAATCAAGCCAACTCTGAGGAAGAGGACGATCCTTCAGCTACTAGGAAAAGCTCTATGTAGCCCATTGGGGCCAACATGGGGTGGCAGTTCTGCGTAGACAACGTTAGATAGAATTTAAGTATGAATGATACATCTATTACAGTCATATTTTAAATGTTTATAATAAACACACTTAATGAAAATCAACTAGCATGAGACTCATTTTGCTCCACAAACATATTTGAAAAGCACAGTTTGAGGCTGGGGTTCACGCCATCGTTCTATTTTTGGTGCTACCACCCAAATGTAACATTAACTGTCTTCGCATCGAAAGGCTCTTCCATCAGAACCTTGGAGGGCTAACCAGGCAAATCCCCATAAAAAATGAAAACCACCAGGGACTGTAAATTTTCCAGTAACAAATAAAAGGTCCCCTAATGTCGCAACTCAGTTTTAAATTACAGTTGAGTGATCATTAAACTATCTTGTTAATTAAGTAGAAATTAATTACCACATTATCTAGGTAGTTCTGAACTTGTGACTTAGGAATGAAAAAAAGTTTGAAGTGGAACTTTTCTCAAAGTTAATGAACGTTAAAGGAGGTGTGGCCTGTGTTGCTGGTAATCCTATACCCATCTCCTAGATTTGTTTTCATATGACGTTTTGGGAATAGAGGAAGCTATGCCAGAAAAACCATTAACATGAAAAAGAGCGAGGGAGGTGGGGAGTGGGGAGGGGGTCTCTCGAAGGCCCCTTGGGTTGTGTGATGATGAGTGACAATCAGTGAACCACAGGGACCCACAGCCCTGCCTGGCCCACACACCTGCGGAGATCCTGCCAAACTGAGCCGCCAATTGGAAAATACAGTCAGCTCACGTTCCAAGACGATGGATCTCCACGTGACTCGAGATGCTAGACGGGATGCCTCATTTACCTCCCTAGGGTCCACATGGACTTGACATTCAACCAGCACTCACCAACTGGGTCAACGAACGAACAGATGGATCAACAATGGGGACGGGGTGAGGACATGAGGAGAAGTGGGGGTGGAGAAGCAGCTGGAAACACGTTTAAGGATCCCGTATGCAAAGTGTGGATCGTATCCTTAAGGCAACAGGGAGCCATCAAAGCTATTAATGGGCCAGTGACGAGATCCAGGAGTTGGAGGGACACCTGGTCTGTGTGGTTTGCAAGATGCAAGTGATCTCTACCTGGACAGTGGGGACAGCAAGCATGGGGGGGTGGGGGGGTGGGCGCAGGGTGGGGGGGATTTGGGGGGACTGTGACCGAGCGGCCGTGGTCTATACGCAGGACCCCGGCTCTCTGATATTCTGTTTTGAGACTCTCGTGTCTCAGACTGCTGTTACTCTACCCTTACATATGATTAATATTCTCAAGGGGTATAGAATTCTAGGCTGATTACACGTCATTTGATGATTCAAAGCTACCAAAAGGAGTTGTTCTAAGGGTATAATGAGCTCACTGATGTAGTGTTTGCTAAACCCCCATAGTTTAAAAACTTTCAAAGCAGATCTGGACATTTAACCTATTCTAAGTTACAGTTCCTAAATCGGAGTATACGCCCATCTTCCTTAGAAAGACAGGCTGCCCCTGTTCTTTAACGTGTGTTAGATCTTCCTGTCGGCACGGCGACCCGCAAGGAGCAGCTCATTATCTTCGTTCTAGCAAAGCTTTCATCTTTTTTTGCCACTACCTTTAAAATCACCCAACTGCTCTCTCCGAAGCCGACTTGTCCCCTTCCAAACCATCCTTCGTATGGACACGTTTATCATTCTAAAAACAGGCCTGGCTTGACCACTTCCACGTTTCATCAGGACAAACTATAAACCATCAGAATAGTTTCCTAATTATAACAAATATTATTAAGGAAGGAAACACACCCTGGAACTGAACAGGCCATAAAATGAATTTAGGGGTGCATGAAAAGGAAACACTCACCATGCATTTGTTTATTGGTTCCTCGTCAGTGAAAACCTAACGAGAAGCTCTGCCCTTACCTTGTGTCCCTGAGCACAACATATGGCATTTCTATTATATTAAAAAAACCCTCTAGGCCAAGACAGGCCATGGTCAAAAAGCCAAATTCTCTTTAATTTCTTCTAGCAAAGCTTTCAAGTTTTCCGTGCAGTAATGACATCTGAATTCTTAATCGGAGATTCCGTTCTTGCCTGTGTTCTTTTTATCTCATTGCATTAAAACAAATTTATCTTCATTTATGTCGCAATTACCTATTAGGGTTGTTAATTTGCTGGAAATGAAGCTATTGTTTAATTGCTCCTATTAATCGGGGGATTTAAATGCCGACTGTAATAAACAGTTACCTTCAGGATGGAGCAAAGTCATGGCTGCTGACATTAATTTCACAATTTCACAACGAGCGGAAATTTCTCCCATGTCCCAGGCAGCTGGATTTCCCTTTTCCTCCCGGAGAAAGTGCAAGTGAAATAAACACGGTCTATTCAACGAGTTTTATACGTGTACCTAATTCTGATGTAAAGTTATTCTTTGTGGCAGGGGAACATCAAATCATCCTGCCAGAAACCCACATCCCTTTTTCATGCGTTTCTTCACAGCACAATTTTCTCTTAAAACCAAGTCCCCAAGTGGAGTTGCCAGCGGGAAGCTCTGGGTCCCAGCGGCCCCAGATGTTGGGCTGGTGGGCAGCAGGCGCCAGGACGCTCACCACCTGCTGGGGTCCACACGCAGAGGATTTTGAACATTCACTGCTCTCCAAACAACTAAGTTTCAACATATCCCAGCACCGTATTGTCAAACGTCCTTCAGCTGGTCTTGCCTGCGGCGCTTCCAGGGCTGGACTCGGCTTCAGTCAGCCTTTTTCCGTGAGAAGGAAGGCAGGCATTCCATTCAGCCCTGCCTGGAGTCGCCTCAGGGACGGCATCGCAGGCCCCAGCGGCCCTGTGCACCGCCAGGACGCCCAGCAGATGGTCAGATCCAGACTCCTGACGCTACCTGCAGACACTGAGGGATTCTCCAGTCCCTCTGCCCTCCCTCCCCTCGTGCCGCCGGGTCCTCCCTCAGCACCGCCCACATTGCTGTGCCTCCTCCAGCCTGCTGACCCCACCAGCACCCTCATCTAAGACCACAACACCTCTGCATCACTGTGCAGACTCCAGGTTTTCGTCTCCGAGTGCAGAGGAAAGAACATGATACTAGCCAGCATCTGGGACAAATCCAATGCCTGGTGGACGCCTGGAGAATCAGGGCCCCACTCAGGGATGGGTTCACGCTCCGGACAAGTCCGAGGCCCCCAGCGCACACTTGTGCCTGTGCTGCTTGGATCCAGGGGGGCCTCCGGGGTCTCAAAACGGAAATGAGCACCACAGACCTGAGCGGTGACTCTCAGAAGGGCTAATGGGGGGAAAGAGACATCTGGGCTCCGCCCTTCCTTCCCCTGCCTCCCCTTGGGCACAGGTGAGACCAGGCGTGCATGAGCCAGAGGGTACAGCATCGATGCCAGCGACCCAGGCTGGTCCTAGGACACTCTCGGTCCGGCCACGAGTCTGCCCTCTTAAGTTTAATACGTGGAGTCGGCTTTTCCCTTCCATGGGTCGGGGCGGCGTCTTCCCTCTGCTCTCTGGCATCCCTCACTCACGATCTATTCCTTCATCACATCTTGGAGCAGCTAGTATGTGCCGGGAAACCTGTCAGATGCGGGAGACGGTGGGGTCCACACCGGCCTGCCGGCCACACCACTGAGGAACCAGGGACCAGGAGGCCTTACACGCTTGCGGTGAGAGCGCACTTCAGAAGAGATGGTCACACAGCCTCCATGACTTCCTTCACTAAGGTCTCAAGAAGCAGCACTTGGCAATCTTAGCGGAGAAGCCGCAAACCTCTCACTCCGCACCAGTGTTTCAGGTTCAGCACCTGCCTCCTTCCTCAACAAGTGCGTCAGGCACAGGACCAGCTGCAGGGCTTTAACAGTGCCCTGAAGAGAGCTGTGTATCTGTGACATCAAAGTGGGGATAATTTTCAAGAGGGAAACATTGATGAATTGTGACTATACTACATAGACACTGAGGAATCATAAAAAGCAAGAAAAATTTGGGGGAAGGGGGGTTGGGGAGGGATAAATGAGGAGTTTGGGATTAACAGATACACACTCCATTATAATAGATAACCAACAAGGACCTACTATATATATAGCACAGGGAACTCTACTTGATATTTTGTAATAACACATGAGGAAAGAGAATCTGAAGAAGAATATATATGCATAACTGAACTGCTGTGCCGTATACCTGAAACTAACACAATATTGTAAATCAACTATATTTCAATTTTTATTTTAATTTTAAAAAAGTAGGAAAAAATTGGAAGCATGACCAGGAGCACAAAGCACATCGAAGTGTCCTGCCTGAGGAACCGGCAGTGATCAGAACTGGATGAGGGCAGGCCCTGATGAAACAGAAAACCGTGGTGTGCGTGCGGCCGCAGAACAGCAGCAAAGGGTGCATGTGTGCCCGTCGGCGCAGTCCTGAGCCAGGACAAGATAAGGAGTCTGAGAACGTACGAGCCAGGAGCAGTGAGGGGGCTGCTGCTGGCCGTGGGCTCTGAGCATCAGCGAAGGGAGATTCCAGGAGGCGGGAGGTGGCACCCCTGACAGGTGCGGAGACCTGGGCAGGGGCTGGAACGCCACTGGTCACCCTGACCCTAGAGCTTTACTCTGATGTGCTGCGTAAGATTACAAGAGTGAGTACCACCTACTCAATGCTCACTGGGCACTCATTACTATGACTCCGCTTAATGAATAATCAATTAATAGAAGCCAGCAGGGTTTAAAAGCAGGGGACGCAGCTTAGGTTAATCGCAAATGTAGAAAGATGTGCCCAAAGCATAAATTAAAGATCTTTCAAAGAGCGGAGCTTTCCGGACTGGGGCACTGTGATATTCTCACCAAGACCCAGGTGAACACAGAGCTGCACCTAGACTCGGACTAGAAAACATTCCAAATGCTACAATTAAACCCAGTGCAAATCTGTTCGAGAGGCCGCGAGATGATTAACTTTCTCTCTCCCTTATTCTCAAGTTGGATGCAAATCAGTGTCTTTCAAGACAAGGCAAGTGAAGATCCCAATAAACTGGCAATACAATTTAGATGGCAGACAAGGATCTAAAAGATAAATGGCTTAAACAAAGAGGGGGAAAAATGAACCTGTCACTTCTTCTCAACTCATCAAGCTGTCTCGCGGAGAAAGCTGATGATTCCGGAGCAGAGATGTTTCTGACACCCACTGAAGGTGGCGGCGTACCCTGGATGCTTTCATCTGAAGTTCCTCACCATTTTTTCTGCACCAGGAAGGCTACAGGACTCACCTTTTAGATCCCCTATTTTTTTTAAAAGGCCAAATTACTGGTCACAAAATAGACTAACACAGTTATATGAGTCAAGTGAAAGAAACACCCAGGATAAATGCAAATAAATGTAGTGATACCGGAAGAACACAATCCATGACAAAGACAGAAGTGACACAGGAAACAGACGACTGCGATAAGGATTTTAAAACACGATAAAAGAGAAGATACCAAAAGAAATGATGAAATCACAAAAAGTGGTTGAGCGTCCGCCTGCCGATGCAGGGGACGCGGGTTCGTGCCCCGGTCCGGGAAGATCCCACATGCCGTGGAGCGCTGGGCCCGTGAGCCATGGCCGCTGAGCCTGCGCGTCCGGAGCCTGTGCTCCGCAACGGGAGAGGCCGCAGCGGTGAGAGGCCCGCGTACTGCAAAACAAACAAACGAACAAAAATCACAAAAATGATTATTCAAGCTAAAGAAATTGCATGAAAATTTAAGATGAGGAGATGAAGATAAACGAGGAACAGGAGACGAAAAGGGTCCAAAATAAGAAAATATGTGAGACAGAAAGGCCATAAGTGGATTTTTAAATCGGGAACCTTGAGACAAATACAGTTAAGTACAATCATTGGTTTTCTCTTTAATAAATTAATAAAGTTTGGTTAATATTGCCTTAACCAAATTTGGAAGGTCTACTTTGCTTCCTATGTTGAGACACATGCTCACAGAAAAAAAAAGGGAGTTTTAGAAACTTCTTTAATCTCCCCATTTGTCACAAACACATTCTCCTACAGATACCTTTTAACTTTCAAGAAAAATGGACTTATCTATCACAACTGAAGCTGTTTTCCTATTTCCGGGAATAATTATCCTTACAACAATCTCCATTAAAAAAGACATTTTCTTCTTAAAGTGGGGGAGAAGATGTCTTGGTTGGAACCTGAGAAAATTATTCCTCTCTCCCCGGCTCTGTTAATAACAAGCCAGCCGCCATGCTCCTTGCGTGAAATGCCTTGGAAGAAGTGACAGTGACACACAGGTTGAATTATACAATGTATTGTGATGCAATTAGGAAGAAGGATGAGACGACAAAACAGATTTCCACTTGGTCTTCAACAGGGCTGTGTGCACTGAGTCACCGTGAGGCTCTGCCCACCAACCATCAATTACTATCATTCACCCAGCACCACCACCCAGAACCCTACCCTCTCCAATACACACAATTCCTGTGGGTGAGTCTGGCCTTTTGTGATACTTCAGCGATATTAGGCATTTAAGTTATATGAATTCGAGGGCCCAAGTAAAGAAATGATATATGATTCCATAGAATTAATATAGCACCCTAAACAGATAACTAATAAGGCCCTACTGTACAGCACAGTGAACTCTACTCAATACTCTGTAACGGCCTTTATGGGAAAAGAATCTAAAGAAGAGTGGAGATATGTGTAACTGATTCACTTTGCTGTACCCCTGAAACTAATACAATGTTGTAAATCAACTAGACTGCAATAAAATTTTTTTTAAATTTAAGAAATTTTAAAAAGAGCATCGTAGATCATTCTTTTCCGTCGATCACGGTTACTGAAGAGTTACGTACACAGTGTGGAGACACTTTTTGCAAGTTTCTTTTCTTCAACAAAAAATAAGTGTATCAATTCCCACTGGAGTTACTCACAGCACCCCAGGTGATTAACAGGGCTCTAAATCTAATTTTATTTACATTTAGAAGACCTGAGGTCACGCCATCAAGATTTCACTTTTGTGACTAATCATGTTTAAGTATTAATTAGAGTCCAGCGTAGGATATCGATTGATTTCTGAATCTGTAATCTGCTGTGATTCAGAAACTGTGAGGAAGTCAAACTATCCCTACCTGGTACTGCCGGTTTCTACGAATTATTGAAATTCTTGCAAGAATCATGCATGCATTTTAATTCTGGAAAGCCTCATTTAAAAAAAAAAAAAGAAAAAAAGAGCTCAGAGTAATACTGCACATTCCCCCTGTGAGAAAGTACTTCACATTAAATTCAGTGCATCTGGACCCATCTTACCGCAAAATACCGACAATAGTATTTTATTTTATTATTATTATTATTTTTTTGCGGTACGCGGGCCTCTCACTGTTGTGGCCTCTCCCGTTGCGGAGCACAGGCTCCAGATGCGCAGGCTCAGCGGCCATGGCTCATGGGCCCAGCCGCTCCGCGGCATGTGGGATCTTCCCAGACCGGGGCACGAACCCGCGTCCCCTGCATCGGCAGGTGGACTCTCAACCACTGCGCCACCAGGGAAGCCCAACAACAGTATTTTAAATGGAATAACAATTGCTTTTCTTTCCCCCTATATTTTATAATGCAAATTTATAACCGTGGACAAAAAATGGAAAGAAATGTAGCTTGCACACCCATGTCCATACCACCTAGATTTTGTAATTGTAGATGTTGCTCTACTTGGCTTACTGCATACCCACCATCCATCCATCTTATTTTCTGATGCATTTCAAACATGGGGCAGACATCAGCGCTCTTCACCGCTACACTCTTCAGCATGTGCATAATTAACTGTCATGCATTAACCATCTAAGGTTCCTTCTTTTGAGATTGAAGGTACATACTGTGAAATGCAAACATCTTAGCTGTACCATTCCATGAACTGACAAATGTCACGTAACTCAAATCACTGTGAAGCTTCAGAAGGTTGGTGCCCCTTCCCCAAACCCACTCCCACCAGCCCCTCTCACTCTCAAAACCACTCTTCTGACTTTTTTACGTGCAGATTAGTTTTGCCTGTTGTAGACCTTCATATAAATGAAATCATTCATTTACTACGAATGCCTCTGTTCACTCGACATCATGTTTTGTGGATACATCCGTAATAACAAGTTTTCAAACTAACTTCAGCACTGCCACACTGAATACCAGAATCCTCATTACAGAGTCTTCATCTCTTCCCAGTGAAACACAACAGGTCCCTACGAGAAGATGGCGATCTTCTACCGTAAGGAAAGTAACACCTAATTACCATGAACTTCTCTGGTCCTGCCAAGAATGAAAAAGGAACAAACTGTCCATATTTTTTGAACCTACTTCTAAATTTATCTGACCTCGGGTATATGTGTCAGCTGTAGGTAAGAAGTCATAATGACTCTTCAGACCGTAAGTTCAAAACCCTTTCTACACATGGGAGGCTTCCTTTAATCCACCCTAAGAAAATATCCCTCATTAACAAAACTGAGGAATGTTATCCTTGGTGACATCACGGTTCAAACTCACTGAGAAAAATGGCATTAAAAACCAAAAAGTCCACAGTGGACACTTTGAAAACAAGTCACAGAATCTCAGACTAGATTCTCACACCTCCACCTACACACAGCAGCAGGTCACAAAAAGTTATCATCTGTATTCCAACAGTTTAAAAGGTTAAAAACTCAACAACGACATAAAAACATCCATTCACAGCACTTACAGCTGAAGACAGTGGCCTCTTACCCGATGCCTATTCCACTGCTGCAGGATGCCCAGCGACTCTTAAGAACATGGGCAAAAGTCACAGTGCAACTTCAACACGTTATCTTAACACGTTATCTTAATGTCGAAAACTGTAAAAATTAAACACACAATCCCGCTACTTCAGCACCCGTCCAGGGTGACACCTACAAAGAAAGAAGGAACTGACTGCAAGTTTTATGAAGTTATTCAGAGAAAGAAGGTTATTCTTCCACTGATACTGCTACATGTGACATTTTATCTACTAACGATATGTATGTTTATATATCAATATAAGCTTTTCTAATAAAGCTTTTGGGAATTCATTTTGAGAAAAAGAAACCCAACGTGAATAGATGAAAAGGACTCAAATGTGTGCCAGTTAATAACCCAAATCATCATCTACCATAAGAATTAGAGAAAGTAATTTGAAAGGAACGCTCCCTCTTCACGGCTGACACCCCAAATCCATCTGCGGCTGAGACACAGGAGTAAAAGGCGAATGACAGCCCAGGAAATTTAACATACTAACTAAGGACGTTGTCAAAGAAAGTTCAGAAAACACAGGGGGGCTTCCCTGGTGACACAGTGGTTAAGAATCTGCCTGCCAACGCAAGGGACACGGGTTCGAGCCCTGGCCCGGGAAGATCCCACATGCTGCGGAGCAACTAAGCCCGTGCGCCCCAACTACTGAGCCTGAGCTCTAGAGCCCGCCAGCCACAACTATTGAGCTCACGTGCCACAACTCCTGAAGCCTGCACGCCTGGAGCCCGTGCTCCGCAACAAGAGAAGCCACGACAATGAGAAGCCCGCTCACTGCCACGAAGAGTAGCTCCCACTCGCCACAACTAGAGAACGCCTGTGCGCGGCAACGAAGACCCAACCAAAGCAGCCAAAAATAAATAAATAAATAAATTTATTAAAAAAAAAAAAAAGAAAATCCAGGGATTTATTTTCTTCCTCCAAACAAAAATTATATAAATGCTAAAAGATGATACAGATATCTGTCTTTAAAACAGATTTCTCTTTTGATGGGCAAATATACAAACATGAGGTGAGATAAAATGTATCGGAGCTAAAGCTCTCCTTCAAATGTATTACCAATCCACCCAACAATGGCTGGAACTTCAGGCCCATGAAGGAGAAGATGATGCCTTCCATGTTCTACGCCTTGAACTGCAGCCTCTGCCCCGGGTGGGGTGGGGCACCCTGCCCATCTCCGTCCTTGCCTCTCCCTGGCTGAGGCTGGCCCCCCCTCAGTGAAGAGCTAGTCCTGCTGTCCGGTCAGAGGCCTTAAACCAAGTCCACAAACACCAGCGGGCAAACAGTGGACAGTCAGAGGAATCCCACTGTGTCACTGGGTCTACAGGGTAAGAAGAGGGTCACAGCTGCCAGGAGTCACGGCTTTAAGCCTCTGGATCCCACAAAAGGAATTCAGGAACTCCTTACAGACTAGAGGCATTCCACCAGAGAAGAAGACATCTGATGAGAAGACTCATCTACATCCCCCAAAGCAAACCGGTAACGGGAAGACTCCCGCGTGTATCTTCCCAAACAGCTTCCGCTGGCTGTGCAGCGGCTCAGAGGCGCACTGGGTCCTACCTGGCTACGGCAGCTTCCTGGCACCTGAAGACCGTTAACAAGACAGGAATTCACAAGCGTCCCCTGAAAAGACGTCTGCGCTCGGAAAGCCTGATTTAGCCTCCAAGAGACTCGACTCTTCATTTGTGACTTTCTGGCCTTTATAAGCATTTAACTGTCATAATGTCTATAGTTCAGCAGAGAAAAGGCATCATAGGGCGTTTATTATAAATCTTGCAAAACATATAAGGCCCCTTTGCACTTTAATCATTTGCTAACAGTTACAATAAGATTGTATTAAAAATTTAAACTGCCCTACTTAAGCCATTTACCTTCAAACGTCCATTTCCAGGGAATGAATCCAAGGGATATGAATGTCGAACCCTACCTCAGATTTATTGCACCAAAGAATATTTCTACTGATACGGCTCTGATGAGTGAAGTCTAATGACTGTAGTTTTATTACTTTTTAAGCACTTAATGGGAAAATTTAGACATTTTCACAAGACCGAGCTTCCACAAGAATGGTACATTTAAAAAGTGACAGGCTGGGGAAGGTCTATGAGATTACTTTAGACATACCCAGATGAAACACAATCGGTGGGAATTTTAAGGCAGCATCTAATGTCACAGGCTTGCCTCTGACATTATTGGTTTGGTTCCCCTCGTCAACATCTTAAATAGTCCAGGGAATATTTAGCCAAGAGTAACCACAGAGAATCTTATTATTCTACACATAAACTTCTAAAGCCATTTAAAAAACTCCACGGTATTTAATATTTTTCCCCACACTTACAACCACTTACCATGGGGAGGTTACAGAACAGATACCATAATTATCTCCACGTAATTACCCAAGCCCCGGTAAGGAGCAACTGCGTCTATCACCAACCAGACTGTCAGCGGGAAAATTATCTTTAAAATGTTCAGAAGCAAATCAGAAAGTTTCCCTTTACTTGAAGTGATTTCCCCCCCATCCCGCATTGAAACCCGCAGCTGTGATCCCTCAGCTTTCAATTAATGCCAAGGCAGTAATCCTATCGATCACCGAGGACTATAAATTTCTTATCTTTCTCATTAGCTGCACCTTGGCACAGCTTAAATATAAACACACCTTGCCACCAGACTGTCAATCACTCGGCACCAGCGACTCTACCCACGGTCAGAAGGGGCAGCAATGACTGCAGCACATCCGTCGTGCGCCCGCTACAACGAAGCCGATGGACACTTCCCCCCAAAAAACAGAAAACTACCGAGATTCACACGGACACCACCTCTCTTTGAGTCTGTTTGGCTTAAAACTGGTCATGACCTGTCTTTATTAGTATTACTAAGCTTTATGCGCAAAATCCAATTTTCTGTGGAAATACATTTTTTGCTCCATCTGCCAATAACATCTTGCGTGGTTACCTGTAGCTATTAATTTTTCCATACCTAAATTCTTCAACTTATTTTTAAAGCTGTAAAAAAAAAAAAAAAAAAAAATCAACCCTCTTCTTGAAATAAAAGTGGGCACAACTATATCGAGAGAGGTGGCAGGCCCGGGGTGGGGCAGCCGCTCCGGAGGACTCGCCACCTTCTTTTCCAGGTAACCTTTGGGGTGGACATGTTGATACCAATATCTGAGCCTCATGTGAATAGTTCTATCAGATGTTCTCCAGTGAAACTATGCGGTCCAGTCCCTTAACAAAAATTCAGGCTACCTAAGTATTTTTCCACCAGGTGCAAACTTTATAAACTGTGTCCACTCGGTGGACCTGGTGGCGATTTCGCCCACTGGGGTCGCAAAGCTGTGCGAGGACTCGGAACCTTGGGCCGCGCTGTTTCAGGAGCTGACCGTGCTTCGGCCGTGAGCTTCCAGTGTCCCATCACATCCACTTTAGACCTAAGTTAATTAATTGTATCTTTCAAATTAAAATGGATGGGGCGCATTAACTCACCACCTTCAGTCTGCAAAGCGCAGAGGTTGATATCTCCCCTGAAGGAAACCACGGACAGGCGGCTCTGGCCGTGGCAGTACTGCCATCTAGCGGCCCCTGCTGTCATTGACCCGACCTTCCAGAGCGGCTTGGGCTCTGGGGCTGAAAACATTTCTGAGCATCTCAGGAATGGCTGGGTTCTGACATATTCTAGGGCACCCACATACGCTATTTAAAGAGCTTCCGGAGAATAAACTGTGATGAGAAATACTTCATAGGGTACGGCAAGTAGACGCCATTAGTCACAAACTGCTCTCAGGTGACAAACATCTAAGACTTGAAGCAAAAAGCCCAAACCTCAGAATCAAAAATAAACAGGTAACGTTGACGGTTTTGAAAGGCATCTCAGTAAAGCTGTTATTTAAAAGAGAAAACAACTCGTCAATGCTTCTATCAGGAGTTCCTTTTTCAAGTCCTCTGATGAGGATTTCTCAAGTTCCTGAGGATTCTTTGCTCCTTTAGCTGATGACTCCATGGAGGTTTCTGGTACCTATTTATCGATCAAATTACAAAGGCAGTAAGTGCAACAGGGAGGAGTGTGGGTGACGGAGCTAGACTGCCTGGGCTCCCATCTCAGCTCTGCAACTGATGACCCAGATCCCCGACAGGTGACCTGGCCATCCTGTGCCTGCTTCTGTCTCTGTATATGCCTCATGGGAGGGGGGTTTGAGGAATAGGTCATCTGATGAACAGGAAGCACAGGAAACGTGCCAGCCTCGTGCAGAGAGACCACAGGGTGTGGGTGACGTTGAAGAGCAGCTGGGACACTGACTGGTCTGGGCACCGCCTCTGCTCTCTTGGGAGTTCAGGTGAGGAGAACGACCGTCAGACCGTTCAGGTGAGGAGAATGGCCGTCAGACAGACCATCACCTCTGAGCCTGTGGAGCCCTTATTCTTTGTCAGGACCTGACCTGATCATTGGACCATGACTGACTCACAGCAGACTACTGTCATCTGCTAACTGAGAGACCTGGCACCCTGCCCCAGGTACGGGGACAGCAGAGAGGCAGCCCCCTGACTTCAGGGCTCCGATCTGAAGACTGAACTTGGGAGGAGTGAGGGACTCTGAGGACAAAGAAGCAAGGAGGGCATCTGGTGGAAGAGACAGGAGCATGGGGCAGGTAGGAGGAGGGTGCAGGGGGCAAGGGGGACACAGGACTCACAGCCTGGGGGAGTCTCGGAAAGGCATTAGGAGGTGCTGTCTGATAAGAGCTGAATTTAAAAAGCCCTGGCAGAGGGACTGGAGGGGGAAAGGGGGGACGCCTACAAAGTGGAAAAGTGCAGAGAGGGGCCCAGTGGGAAGGGCAGTGGCTTGGGCCAGGGCACTGCTGGTGGTGACCACACTAGGTAAGTGACCAGAGAGCCAGCCAGTTACACCAACAGAACGTGGTGAAGCGCACGCAGAAAGGAAAGCAGAGAGGGGGATCAGAATGGCCCCGGCTGTCCAGTCCCAGTAACAGGATAGATGTGTTGGGACTCCAGGATCAAAGGGGCAGGTGCGGAGCCTGCGTGCCCCTCCGTACCCAAGAGGAGCAGTCCCGCAGACAGCTGACGGGGACAGCTCTCAGAGAAGGGCTCTCCACTGGCAGAGAGCTGAACTCTGCTTAAGCAAGCAGAGATCTTAGGTCAGAGGGGACAGGGCGAGGAGGAAAAGCAAGGCCAGGACAGAGCCAGGAGCATCACAGAACGAGCCCCCAGCCCACAGCAAAAAAAAAATCCATTTTATTAAGAACATGTTCATGCGGAAGCATACTGAAAAGTATACAATAAACACCTTGTAAACCCACTGCCTACATGCAACACATGCAAACATTTTACTCTATTTGTCTTATTTCTGTGTTTATTAGCTGAACCAATTAAGTAGCAGGTTATCATTTCCCTTCAGCTCTAAATACTTAGAACACGTTCCTTCTTGAAACAAGGACATTTTCCCACACAGCCATCGGAGACCCACAGGAGAGTGTGAGTCTGTGCCCGTGTGCAGGGGGCTTGGGGACGCTCAGATGACTTGCTGAAGAACACCAGTCCCCAGGATCAGGGGGATGAGACGCGCCTGGAGGTGGGTGCAGGTGCAGGGGCAGGGGCATCATCCTTTGCACTAACAGAGGGCAAAGAGCTCAACCAACCAGGGCACCGGGGAGGCTGCAGGTGGACAGAGGGAGCTCCCATTTGTCTCTAAGACAAAGAGAAATACAGACAACGGGACGGAGGGATAGAACTCTTCAGCACCGTAGTTTTCTCACGTTTGTCCCACTTCTGCTCATTTCATCCCTCCAGCTCGGAAGAGCCCAGTGAATCGCTTCTGTCTTGACTTCCTCGTTTCTCTGCAGGATCCAGCCCGTCCTCCCCAGCGAGCAGACACCCACAGGATATGTGACACCCTCACACAGGTGAGCCGAGAGCTCACCTAGGCTGGGGCCCGGGCTCGGCACATGGGCGCAGAGGCAAGCAGAGCCGCAGCCCCTCCTGCTCTGACGCTGCTCCCCGCTCGGGGCAGAAGGCAGGGAGGGGGGCGAGGAGAGGGGCTGCGAGCTGGGTGCCCACGTCTGAGGGACCAGGGGACTCTGCTCAGTGGAGGGCACTCCAGGCCAGGGCAAGGGCGTGGCAGCTCAGCGTACCTGGGCCACAGGTGTGCAAAGGGAGGGACGGGACAGGAGGCAGGTGTCTGTCAGCCCCGAGGGAGGGTCCTCTGCTTCTCACTCCTGCCGAACTCCCACCTGGGGGGGCGGCTAGGGGGAGGCACACGGGGGGCCCTTCATAACCCACAAGGAGCTGCTGCCTGAGTGAATGCAGGTTAGCGGCAGGAGGTGCTGGGCAAGCAGTCGGGGATCTGGGCCGCCATCCACCCTGCCCGCTGGCCTTCAGGTTGGGAAACGCCTCCCAAGAGGGGCTCACAGCCACAACCAAGTTTGGAAACCTCCAAGGTGGTCGCCAGGGAGCCATCAAAGGCTCCTGAGCAGAAAAGAATCATGTCTGAGCTCCATTCTAGGCAAGGGCATGGAAGACAGCGCAACACAGAGGCTGAGAGCAGGCTCACTGTCTGCTGACCAGCGGCGTGGGTGGCGGCGGGACCTCCGAGAGGGCCGGGGGGAGAGGCCGGAGGGCTGGACGCAAGGCCATGCCTGCCTGGCGTGCACAACCAGCGCCCCTTAGTCATTCAACCACAGTTACGGGAAGTTACCGTACGCTGGACACCGTGACCACCGTGTTGACTCAGATCCACTTCCTGCCCTCGTAGAACTTAAGGTAAAATCATCTCCACAGAGGGTCTCACATCTAGTATGTGTTCAGAACAAAACAAAACAAAGCACAGTCTCCTCAGCTGTACGATGCCCTGTGTCTACGCTTTCCTATGAAACAGAAAACACCGCAGAACCATTCACGGACAGAAGCCAGCAGGTGCACAGGGTGGTCCCAGGAGCGGGGAAACGTACAAGCTAAAGGAGCCAGCAGGCTGCCTTCACGTTACCTGGTTCCTTGAAAAACGCGTCACAAATTCCTAAAACTCGTTTCCAACATTTTTCTGTCTCTGAAATACTTCCAGGAGACTAACCGCTTGATTAATTTCATGGACTTAGAACTTAAGACAAAGTGAAGGCTCTCCCGGCCGCCCCAAGAGCCCAGAGCAAACTGAGAACAGCAAAGTACGGGCAGCAAGTTAGAGCGTGAGTAGGAACTCGCTGGGCGAACCCTTGTCTCGGGGGAAGGACTGTGACACTTCTCAGCCTCACAAACCAGTAAGCACTGACCTCCCGGCTGATGGAGAACCCAGGCTGCTGACGGAGGAAAACACAGGTCCATTACGCTTCCATGGAGACTCGCCCCGAAGATGCTGCTCTTGTTTCAATGGGAAGAATGCCATTACGTCCATGACTGTGGGGAGCAGCTCTGATTTTTCTCCTGGTAAAATCTGATCTCTGCTGGTTTAAAATGCGCTCAAGGAACTTATTTCAGCCATCGGGGCTCAAATGAAGACGACATCAATGCAAATCTTCTCCCACCGAGGGCGACCCTCCCCACTACCTGGTGCCCAACGGTGGCCGATTACAGTTTGGGAGCTGGTCCAACTGTCATCAATGGTCCGTGCGCAGACACCGGGCATGGCCTGGGGCTCCCACACCGCGCTCTGACCCTCTTCCTTTGCCCCACGAGGCTGCTGGCCGACCACACGGCCTCCAATGCTCTGTCCAGCACTGCATTCTACCCGCCGTCTTATTTTTATCACAACTACTTGAACTTCCCCTCGACTGTTCCCAGAATTGACAGGAAGGGAATCCTTTCCAGGAAAAATCGAATTCGAATCTCAGAAGGAAGTTCTAAATCTTCCCTACTGACGCGTACATTTGAACTGTACCCTTACCAAGGTGCAGGTGGCCTTGTTTTTGTGGCCCAGGGACAAGCCCAGGGCACCTGAGCGAATGGAGGGAATGAATGGCCCAGCCCACGATTCAGAGCATCTCATTAGGGTTTCCCTCCCGCTGCCCACGCATCTCTCTCATCTCTTTCCCAAGATGAAAAACGGTAATTACTTTAGAACCATCTGTTTTCTGAGACTTCACCGAAAATACCAAAATAAGTTCATTTGAAAGCTCTGATTGGAACCCGAGCACCGCCATAAAGATAAAGGCAGCTTGCTGGAGCAAAGGTAATTGGGAGTCACCTGACAACTATTTTAATTACTGCATTTACGCCGGGCTCCACTTCCAGCCTGGCGTTATTTCCATCTTAAACGCTGCCTTTCTCGACCGCTGCTCGCTTTAGGGTCAGGAATGTTTTAGGCTGTACACACGAAGGCGGTGATTTTTTACTCGCATTTTCCCATCGCCTACTCGTCATGCCCAAACCCACGCTGATGTGGGAGAGTTCTGAGGCGATGTTTTGAGGGCAGCACGAGGTCCTCCAGACACTGTCGTTTCTGAAAACAGGAGAGACGTGCGTCCACGTCTCAGCCGTACCATTTACACTTTAGTTACAGGCCCTCCGTCCGCAGACACCTGTCTCCTCACCCAAAGAAGGAGGTTAACAGTACTAAGGATCCTTAAAAACAGGGGTGGAGGTAGTGATGTTTTGTGGGTTTTCCAGCCATGGGTTCTTAATTAGACATATGCCACATTCAGGGGCGGGGGATGTCTGTAACATCCTGACAAAAGGTATCTATTAATTGAATTTTCTTTTCAAAACTTAATACAAAGAAGCTCAAAGGTCTGCATGTTTAATTGCAGAATATATCAGAACGGGCAAGACTAAGAAATTTAGCTTTTGTTCAAGTAGTAACTAGTGACTACGTCCTATCTCTTGATGCCATTTTTGCTAAGGATCCTAGAAAAGAAGCGATTGGTGGAAATGACCAGCAGGTGGGATAAAGGGGTGGTCATCTTAAGCAGAAAGAAAAAAACTCTTCAGTGAATTCTGGTAATATTTTCAAGAAGGAATTCATTTTTTTAGGTGTGAGGACAAGAAAGGCAACCAGGGGGACTCAGTTAATTAGTAGATACACTGTGGTTACCCAGAGAGACGCCCCTCCCCCTGCCACCGCACCCCTTTAATAGGGGAAAATGTGACTAACCGAGCAATTCACTTAACAGGTCCTCAAGCACCGTTCTTTAATGAATGAGTCGGTGTTATTTAAAAGAACTAAAATTTATGGTGAGTTAATCTGCGTCCAGAACACAGAGGGGGAGAGGTTGTTACAGGAGACTCAGTGCATTCTGGCCTACATCCAGGTGGAACTGGACAGAGCCGTCTCAACACCTTTCCTGGACGGGTGAGGCACAAGCGCCAACCCCAGAAGGGCTCTGAGACCTCCCTGAGGGCAGAGAGGGACCAGCTCGCATCCCTGGGAGGCCTTCTGCTACTTCTTCGCTAGGTATTCTTTTTCAAAATCCTCCCGAGCTAGCCACAGATACATTTCAGTTATTTTGGTCGCCCCCTACAGGGAAGCAATAATGGGAACAATGTCCCCACTCCACAGGTGGGTAAACTGAGGAAGCGAGATGCTGAACTGTCACGTACGGCGGGAAGATGAAGATGGAGCCCAGTGTTCTGTGGTCCAGCCCAGCATCCATCCCCGGGCCACCCAGGGGCGATGGTTTCTTGGTAACTGACTCAGGAACATCTGAGATTATAATTCACTACCTGTTGAATTCCCAAGCCTATCGGTGGGTAGCGATTCAATACAGCTGTCTTTACGGGATTAAGCAGGAATTTCTCGTCGAGAGAAATCAGAGTTTCTCGGTGTCTCATGTCATTAGTGATGGCTCAGCCTGTCTCATCGTGAGCAAAGTTATAAGAAACATCTGGGCTTTTAGATGTTCCATTTACTTCAGCCACCTTCTAAATAGAATAGTTCAATAATTCCACCGGAGTTCTGTGGTTTGTTTTCTAAACCCTGGATGAATCGCTTTAATTCCCTGTCATTTTTAAACAGGTAGAAGGGCTGCTGAACAATAAAATGCAAAATGTAATAAAACTAAGAAAGGAAAATCTTCTGAACCCTGGACTCACTCACATTCAAATACTTTTCTAGTCGTCTACAAACTCCCAAATCAGCTGCACGGTTTTAAGCATGCCTTTTCCGGTTCTGAAAAGGCTAGTTGGGACACACCAACTGCCAGGCACTGCTAAGGCTGAACATGTAGCTTCTGGCTAGGACCCACCATGGCTGGTCAGCGTCACGTGGACCTGGGGTTACTGTGGCACCTCCAGGCGACGGACAGGAATCCAGCGTCACGCAGTGAGCGTGCTCATGTACACACACTGCACTCAATAAACGCTGATGGAGGTCAACAGGGGCCAATGCCAATGGTGGGTCTCGGCACCATTTCTCACAGGTGCCTGGCAGAAGTACCAATGCAGCTTCTTGTGCATAAACTATATCAGTTGAATCAATGGAATGGATTTGGGCTGTGGACCAGAGAGAGAGAAGATGCAGTGGCCGAGGATGGGGTCTCAGTACATTCCATGGACAAAAGAGGCTGGGGAGAGGTGGAGGGAGGGTCGCTGCTCCAGGAGGGGTGGCAGGTGTCACAGAAGGAAAGGTCGACGGGTGAGGGAGGGATGAGCACTGAAAGTGGCCACTGGCTTTAGGCAAGAAGGTCACTGGCGAGCCGGCGAGAGATGGAAGGGTGGAGTGGGGTAAGGAGTGGGAAGCAAGAATTAAGGTAAAGCAGCCCTGATCTCGGGGGCCTTCAGAACTGCTGGAAAACGCCAGCAGTCTGACCACCTGGCCCCGGCCTGAGCCTGCTCGGGCCCCTGCAGGCTGGGATCACTCCCCTGGGAAGACCAGACAGCAGACCAGAGCTCTCTGCTGCCTCTGGTCACCGGCGAGCACGCGGTCACCCGCTCCACCCATCAGAGTCCTGCCTTCTCGCCCTCAACCCCACTTAGAGCCACTCCTGTCCTCGTCACACTCTTCACGAGCCCCACATCCTCCTGGCTGCAGAAAGCCGTGTCGCGTGCACCGGCTTCTGGTGGTGCCTCTGCTTCCGGGTGTGCACGTGCCCGGTGGGCGTCTGAGCCCCGGGCAGCCCCCTCAGGCCCCTTTCCCAGGCTCCTGCATCACCACGGCAGGCACAGCTGAGACACGGACTTTCCTCCTGCCTTCTCGAGTCACCCGGCCCCTTTCTGCCTGCAGGAGCTTCCTAGGGCTGCCCTAGCACATCCCCGCAGAACAGACGGCTTGGAATCGGCAGAAACAGGTTCTCTCACAGCTCTGGAAGCCGAGAGTCCAACATCTGTATTGCTTGGCTGAAATCAAGGTGCTGGCAGGGCTGTGCTCTCTCCAGAGGCTCCAGGGAGAACCTATTTCTTGCTCCCCAGCTACTGGTGGCCGCTGGCGTTCCTTGGCTCGTGGCTGCATCACTCCACCTTCGACCCCCTCCGCTCCATCCTCACGCATCACCTCCCCTGCGCATGCACTCAAATCCGTGCCTCCCCCTTGCAAGGTAAATGGAACTGCTTTCAGGGCCCAACCAGAACACCCACGAGCCCCATCTGAAGACACTTAACCACACCTGTAAAACCCTTTTTGCCTCTTCAGGTATACCCACAGGTTCCAGGGATTAGTACGTGCACATCTTCGGGGGGACCATTCTTCCGCCAACCACACCATCTCAGGCTGTGGCTCAGAGATTCCTCAGCTTTGAAACCTGTCACTTCAAGCGCCATTTTCCTAACACTGATGAGGGAAGTCCACCTAAGGCATACTTTTTCCCCACATCCACCAGCTTTTCTAATTAGTTTTAATAAAATTCTGAAATGACCGCTTGTCCTTCAATTTAAGCTTTTAACTCTTTTTTAGAAGGATTTGTATTTGGACAAATGAATACATGAGATTTAGGAGTGGATCTTTATAAAATGTGGCTTAGTTTGGGTCATTTGCCAGAAAGAAAGGGATCCATAAAATGAGCCTATCTGGTCCTGTATAATTTTTGTCCAATGTATTTAATGGTATCGATTCCTTTATTTCCCAAGAGGAATCTACACACCAAAGAGACAGACTCTCTTCTTCCAGTCTACCTACCTGGAGGCCCATTTGTAACCACAGTTCACTGGTGATCAGAGATGCAGGAGGGGGGCCTCGACAGGCTAATGTCTCATGCACACAGGCAGCGTGAGATGCAGCTGCCCACCCGGACCTCCCTCCCGCCCCCCGCAAGCACCTCTCCCAGGCAGGGCTGGGAACGTTACAGCTGATGGTGCCTGATTTAATGGTCAGAACCTCAAATGCTGTGAGCAGGAGCGGGGCACTCGAGGTATTTAGGGAAAGGATCTAGAGAAGGTGAGTCTCCAGACGAGCCTTCTGTCTCCAGGGTTGCTGAATCCAGGCTGGCAGATGCCAGCATAGAAAGGAATGCTGTGAAGTCATAAAGACACAGTGGAAATTAACGCGGAAACTATTCCCGGGTCTTTTTAAAGCACGTTATTAACAAGGATATAGAATAAAATGCCCATTTTGTTTTAAAAGTATTGAACAACTAGACTGACTAGATGGACACAACAATAAAATGTTGATCACGAGGTGGTGGGATCACAGGTGATTTTAATTGGCTTCGTTAACAGTTTTCTGTGTTTTTACTAACGAGTGTTATCCTAACCGGAACAACACGAACCTGTAAATACACAGAAATAGGTAACACATGAAATATACATGTGTATTTTCAAGGAAATGGATGTGAACCCGGACTCTGAAAAGCAAAACTCCAGGGAAAGGGTGCGGCCAAGGGACACACGCCCACCCCCAGTGCACGACTCACTCAGGGAGCCTGGGCTTCACACACCCTGACCAGCAGCAAAACTAAGAACAATGAGCTCCGCTTCCCCACTGTTACCTGGCCAGGTGGGCGGGGTCAGCCGCACCGGAGGCTTACTCACGGGATTGGCTCTTTTCCACTCTCCCTCCTTATTTTAGCCATCATAGTTATAGCAAGTAAGTTAATGACATATCATGCCGAATGATTTCCTCTGGCTATCATCTCATTTCTTCAACGGCCTCCTAACTGTCCCTGTAGCACACAATAGTGTGACCTGCCCAACTAACTGCATTTCTCCAAGGACCATTTAGGGAGAAAGGGCAGGAGACAAAGGACGGGCACTCCCAAAGGGCCCCGAGGAGGGAGACGCCCGGGAAAGCAAGGTGCCCAGGAAAGGAGCCCCTGCTCTGCTCAGTGTCGGATCTGATTTTATGGGCATTTTCACCCACATTTATCTTGAATTACTCGATTCATCAGGGTATTCGTTGAGGATTTCCGTCATCAGGGATGTATTTACGAGATCACTGTTCTTCAAACTGTCCTCTAGCAGCGGCCTTCCTTCTTCCAGAAGAACTTCATCAGGCAACGCCAACAAGGGAAGATTCAGCCGGCTCCTCTGGCTGAGCTGGAGCCTGGCCCCCTGCAGCCCCCGCTCAGAATACAAGGGTTCCCAGGACACTGTCCACCGCCCACCGACCCTCGAGCCAGCGTGTGTGCATCCCCCGCTCGCTCCTGAGCCAGGCTCACTTTCTGCAGGGCCTGTGGACCCACGCTGGTGCCCTGTGAGTGGTTTAACGCACAAAGTGTGTATTGAATTCAGTGGAAATACCTGCACCTGGGGCCACTGCCCCACCTCCACACGCCCTCCCTCTAATGCTCTCATTTGCAGGGGCTGGTAAAACAGTCTCTGGCTCTAAAAGAAAGTCCGTGAAAGCTGCCCTCCCAGAGGGGCTCTTACTCCTCGTGGATGAATTTACCCCACTTCCACCTAACTTCTTGCTCAAAATACCCTGTCCTGTTCCCACTATTCCAAGGACTGAAAACTGTAGAACTCTCCAAATTATATTTTCTTATAAATTCTAAACACTCCATTTGTAAATAACCTATAAAAAAAATCTATATAGAAGAGGCTGTGACTTGATATACTTCTCACTGGAAGTACCAAACGTGTAATTAGTCCCCTTTTCCAAATAAAGAAATTGAAATTTTTCTGAGCTGAGATGCTACAGTGTCTAATGGAAACTATGCAGTGGGAGAAAATAAAGGGTGAGAGCAAAACACAAATAAATGGAAAGTAACAGGGAGAAGCTATCCACCTGAGGGGGAAAAGAACTAACAGAACAAAACAAAAAAGAAAACAAAACACCACCGTCTCGAGAAACTAAAAGATGCGCCCAAGGCAAGTGCAGTCTCTATCAGAGACTCCTTCCTCTCCTGCGCGCCCCCAGCCCACTGCTGGTCCACAGAAGAGGCCACAAGTGCCAGCTCTCCGGAAGGGTCCTCAACACTTCAGGCGCCTAGAAACCAACCACTCGGCACCTGACCACTCTCAGTAATGGTGCTCTCCTGTGCAGAGAAGGACATCCGTGTTTCCCCAAACTGATCCACTCTGTCCCTCCTGCCCGGGGATGTCAGTCTGACTGTTGTCTGTCTCATCACTAAGTACCAGGCAGCATGAACAGCCCACAGTCTCCCCAAAACAGGGAGAGGCAACAGCTGGGCAGGGAAGCTGATGGCCAGGGCTCCACCCCAGACACCTGCTTGGCCCGGGCGCTGGTGAGAGCGCGGCCTGTGCGCCACCGCCTGCCTTCCCATCAAGGGTGCAGACCCTAAAGTGGGGAGCCTGGGCTGTCACTCAGGCTGACGGAACTCTTGGTGGCTTCTGTTCAAAGAGAATGGCGGACTAAATAAATCCATTTCTTATACTGTATTAAAAAATAAGCCTACCGTTTGCCAAACTTTCATTCATTCTTCTCTAAAGTTACACGAGAGGCAAAATTAGGAAAAGGGGATCTGGGTCCCCTTAACCACAGACTACATCATTTCATCTCTTTTTATTTTATTCTCCTCCCCATTCCAATGAGTGAATGAAACGTTACTTCTGCGTTCGTGCACTGCTGATCCAGTAACTTCACACACTTTATGGAGTGTATCTTACTACAGGTCTAAATGGCCTCTTAAACCAGAGTGTTCGTTTTATTACGTCTGTATTCCGCACAGTGAAAGCAAAAGTTAAAAATACGTGAGAATCATCCTTACGAGCTCTTCCGATGCCCCCTAGTGGCATCTTACTAAATTACAAAATTAAGTACTTTCCTTTTGCTATATTTTCATTGAATCTCAGAGACCCTGTCACGGGTCTCCTTCTATGACGCACATATTCTATCACATAAAGACAACAGTCTGTGTGAATGTGTTTTCATTAGACAGTTTATCCGAAATATTATAATTTATAACTACAGCACTGCATCTAAGCCAACATCCCTCACTGGTGAAATGGCCTTACACGCTGTATCAAAAATAATGATCGCTTAAAGGGCATTTTCGCTCACTACCAGGTTTAAAATGTAACCAGCGGCTTTTGAGTATAACATTTTCAGGACAAAGGTAGAACTGTGCAGGCAAGAGACGCAGATCAAATTTCTAGCTTCTGCTTTGCTACTAAGCTTCCTCCCTGGCGGAACCGGCCCCAGGGGCCCCGCCTGCTCGTCGGTAAAGCGAGCGGTTGAGCGGGACAGCGTCTCGGGTCCTTCCGGACGTGAAATTCTACAAGCCCGCAGGTCAGGCAAGAAATGAATTGAAATGCAGGAGACGCCTGGGTATTTCCTTTAATATTGAAATCCTGGTGCATGGATGGGAGTGCTCCCTAACATCTAGGCGACTGCACTGGCGCTCAGTATCTTTTCATTTGGTTTCCACACCAAGTTAATTACGAGGGAGTTTCCTGAAATGCCAACGTCCACAGACAAAACATTCCTCCTTGAACTGTGGCTGCACGTGGAGCACAGCTGGCCAGGGTCGGGTCGCAGCGCCCCCTGCAGACAGAGACACGCACAAGCGAAAGAGCCGCACAGCCCTCTAAGGGGGTGGCACCTGGGGCCGGGTGACAGGCTGGCTGGCCAGACCACTCCCGACGAACATGCCTCAGGTTCTCTTTTCTTTTAGGGCTGACTGCTGTTTGTTAATCACATATTTAAGTACAGGCTTGCAGGTCCCATGTGCACCCACTGAAGGGCATGTGACTGAACACGGCAGCACCTGGGAGACCTGCAGAGACAGAAAATCAGGCAGCGCCACCTGTGCTCCCGGCGGCTGACACAGGTGCCCAGGACACGGTGTGAAAAGAGCACATGCTTACGTCTGCTTTCTTCCGCGTTCATAGCAGTGACTCCTGTGGGTTCGCAAATTTTGACATTTCAGACACTTGATAATGAAATAAGAGTTTTATGTTCTCCCAAAGGGAGGATGTGCTTCCAGCACCTGGGAAACATGGGTCGAGATGAAGTTCCAAGCCCAACCCCAGGAGGAGGACCCAGAATGGCAGCCCAGGGACCTGCCCCGCGGCTGCCCTGCTCTGCAGCCCCGTCCCTGCAAGGAAATGAGGGGCAGGACCAAATCCAAGGACCTGGGTGTTCCCTCTGCTTCCCTCAGAGGTCACTTCACACCGGGGGTCTGTCTCCCACGGTGACACAGGCAGCGCTGGTGAGAAAGTCTGAGGGAACACTGCACCTCTGACAGCCAGCTGCCGAAGTCACAGCTCTGCACGGCTCTGGGGACCAGGCTCTGGGGACCAGGCTCTGGGCCCGGCTGCCCTCTGGGGAGCTGGGTGCTCAGGGAACCCACCTGGTACACCCAAGAGGGCATGTCTGTGAGAGCAACAAGGACCCCCTGCTCCCCACGTATCATCCCAGCCAAGAGACTGGCTGCTACCTCCTAACAAATAAGCTTTTTTTTAAATTAAGGGACAGACCTACTGAAAGTAATATTTGGAAAAAACTAGAAGTTATGATTATTTTGTCTATAAACAATAAGCACTTTTAAAATGAAAATATCCACAGTGGCCAGAGTGCAGAAAAAGGACACCTGACGGAGGAAACCTGAGTCGATACAGACTCCCCAGAAGGTTAAAGCTATCAAACCACAAGGACCAAAAGCTTTAAAGCTATGCAAGTCGCTGACCAGCAGTCTCAAGTCTGGAGGTGTGTCCTAAAGAAATGATAATGGGGGGCTTCCCTGGTGGCGCAGTGGTTCAGAGTCTGCCTGCCGATGCAGGGGACACGGGTTCGTGCCCCGGTCCAGGAAGATCCCACATGCCGCGGAGCGGCTGGGCCCGTGAGCCATGGTCGCTGAGCCTGCGCATCCGGAGCCTGTGCTCCGCAGCGGGAGAGGCCACAGCAGTGAGAAGCCCGCGTACCGCAAAAAAAAGGAAAAGAAATGATAACGGGTGGAGATGCAGCTTTAGGCAAAGAGCCAACCACTGAAGCATTAATTCTAAAACAACAAATAAATGGAGGGAGCGGGTCACAAAGTGTCTAATAGAGGACTGGGCCAAAAAGTTGTCACAGCCACTCAAGGAAGGCAGTGCAAAAATTAGAAACTATTTTGTAGAAAAAGTATTTCTGTGAAAAAGGTTGTGAAGTATCAGAACGCCCGAGAATCCATTTTTCAAACGCATGGGCGTCCATGTACAGCCCCCTTCCCAGGCCTTAATGATAATAGCCAGCGGGCGGGGGTCTTCCGGGTGGTATTTATTTCCATATTTCATAACCTTTAAAAACCATCTCTCTCTTTTCTTTGGCAAGTCCCACAAAACCCAACTTACTCATCAAGGTTTTTACATCCGTGTCTCTTGTAGACAAACCTACAATCCACTTCTCACAGTTTACTTTTCCCCAGATCAGGGATGATCGCTGACAGAGGTGTTAACGCATCATTCCCCTCTTCACAAAATTTCCAATGGCTCTGCACTAAATGCACAAACCAGCCCCAGACTCCAGAGCCTGGTCTTCGGGGGACCCACCATCTGCTCCAAGCCTGGCCCCCCCACTCACTCTTGGAGCCAGTGTCTGGCCAGGTTCACCTGGCAAGCGGCATGTAAAAAACACCCAAGTCCACGGAGAGAAGCTATGCTTTCTCGTATCAGAGCATCTCACAACTAACTAAAAGTCAACCTCCTTTGAGGATTACTTTTGTCTTTCACGAACTGAACCAATTTGGTGCTGCTAACCTAGTGGGTAGTGGGTAGTTCCTCAATGAGTACAGGTTACTCAAAATCTGGCTATGTCAGAAAACAGACTTGTGGTTGCCAAGGGGGAGGGCAGTGGGGGGAGGGATGGAGGGGGAGGTTGGGATTAGCAGATGTGAGCTATTATATACAGAATCGATAAACAACAAGGTCCTTCTGTATAGCACAGGGAACTATACTCAATATCCTATGATAAACCATAATGGAAAAGAACATAAAGAAAAGTGTGTGTGTGTATACATATAACCGAATATATATATATAACTGAATATATATATAACTGAATCACTTTGCAGAAATTAAACAACATTGTAAATCAGCTACACTTCAATAAAAAAAAATCTGGCTATGTCCTATAAGGGAAAAAAATGTTATAAAATAAATAGAAGACTCCAAAATAACTTGGAAACATCAGCTACAGATCGTAACAATTTCTCACTATCCTAATTAAGTAACATCTTCATATTCTTTTGATCAGAGACTCTGTGGAGGGTTAAATAGGTCAAAAAATACATCACCGTTTAATCATCTTAAAAACATTAGAAAGAGCAGAATGCCGTGGCATTAAGAACTGATTAGGAACAAAAATAAAAGCCATTTGTATGCATTAATGATACATCAAGCTAATTCAAGCTGGCTAAAGTCATTAAGAGGAATCCTGGGGCAAAACACAGCTCTGATGCCACAGTGCGGCAAAGTATTAAAAGAACCATTTTCTACGGCATTGATACAATTAATTCTCTGAGCAAAAGATAGGCTCTTAACGTGAAAATCAAAACACAGCACATTTACTAATAGTGTGTTTAATGGCCTCGTGTTGGTAGTGTGAGAGTTAACTCAGGCATTTCTGTACACTTACACGAACACTGGGACCCACTCAATGCTCCCAGGGGAAGCACAGCATGACAAGTCCAGACTCAGGGTAAGAAAATGCCAGGAAAGATCCAAGCCTCTATCAACACAACGTCCCACGACACCAAGAGATAGAAGATGGCTCACCGTCTCTCGCTGTTTATAATATCATCAATCTTGATAAAGATTTTCAGATGACTTCTATGTTATTTTTTAAAAGAATTAAAATGCCTCTCCTTGCAATGGTTCCTTCTACTCACATCAGAAACCAGTTTAAGAATTATCATTTCACACCTGATTCCGTATTGTTAAGGCGAGTAGCTGCAGTCTGTGGAGTATGAACCACACTGATAATTTAGAAATTCCCCCCTACCTAAAAATTGTCATTTTGGGTAAGTGATTTTAAGCAAATCAGTCAATATTCCAAGGAGATAATTCCTCTTTAAAAGGAATTATCAGTGGACCTCTGGGTCCACTGAACATGATGGGAGATAAATTCTTAAAAAGGGCAACTTCTAGGCAAAGAGACTCCAAATGAGGAACGAGCTGATTTCATACTGGTGACAATAATCATGTTTTAAAACACCTGAGTTATTCAAGGTTCATCACCTCTTAGCCCCGGATTGCTCAGTGCAGCCCAGTCACTGGTCTCACCTTGATACACTCCCTACCTGTTCACCGTGTTTGGAAGACCTGGTTGCAGATCACGTGCCAGACGCACCGGGCTCCCCACCCCTAAGAACTTTTGAGCTCAAAGATTTTTTTCTAAGAACAGTAAAGTAACTCAAAAGTTCTTCTGTTTTTCTTTTGTTTTTGTTACCTCTGAGAATACAGTTTACTACACCAAGTGTTGCTATGTTACTTCTGGCATTCATTCATTACTTCGATGTGTGATTTAACCCTGTTACAGAGAAAGCTTCCCTGGTTAAGAAATTCACTGCATTTGAAAATGCATATATAAGCCAGTACTGGCAATGTCATGTTTCATAAAAATAGTTACTATAAATCATTTACACACTTTCTCACCCAAACATACACGAGGGTTACGGCACAAGGAGAACCACCTCCCCAAGCCTACACATCCCTAATCACTCCACGCCCCCTCCACTCACAGGCTCAATCAAAAGTCTACTTAGCGCTCGGGATATTTTCAGTTTGGTGAGAGATGATCCGCGATGGGCCAGGTATGGCTCTTTTGGAAACAACTTGCAGATTCTAATTTCCAGGGAATGAGACCATGTTAAAAGCTACCAGGCAGTGACAGCCAAAGACACCTGTGGTTAATGATGACATCAGGGCAGCTGCAAAACCAGGGTGAAGACCGCCTTGTAAGACTTAACCAGTTAACTTGAGAGGAACCTGATGACTGTTTTCCTTTTCTTTTGTCCCCCACCTTAGCATCACCACGTGAGTGCTACGTAAGACTTAGGTAGGTAACTTTTTTCACGTCATCCCTGTTCTTGGGAAGTTTTAAACTAGTAAAAACCTTTAAAAAGTGTAATTTAAGCAGCTGAACCTTTTTTGCCCCATCCTAATACACACTAACCAACCATCTGTCCCAGGAAGTCCTGCACATACAACTTTCCACTGCAAAGAGGGCAGTGAGAGTGGGCGGGGTGGGTGTGGGCACAGTGACAGTGATGGGCACAGAGGTGCAGTGAAAACAGGAAACGGACACGTGGGCCCGACACCAGCCGAACGATGTGACTTCAGGAAGCCAACTCCTCAGAGAACGTGGCTCCCCACTACAAGTCAGGCCTCGTAAGATCTACTACCTTACACCGTAAGCCCTTAGCTTAAACTGCGACATAAACATCAGTCATCATTATAAATGATAAAAAATACATATTAACAGATACTCAATGACACTTAATGACTTAGTTCACCTTTTCAGTATATATTAAATGCCAAATGGACACACATGGCTTGCTTTTGAACATGAAAAATCTTATCTTTGAAAGTACTCTTTTGGAAAAGAAAACATATATATAAATAACAATAAATTGGCTCCAATCTGATCTCTAACATAATAAAAATAGGAGAAAAACAACAGCAACACTACAGATAACAACATAGGCCACCCCGCCGGTGAAAAGTAAGCTGGTTCCAGGAAAGAATGGAATAGGCGTGACACATCCCTCAGCAGGAGGAACAGAAGACTGTGACGTAAGCAAGACAAGACGGTGCCAGATGGGGCCTCCCTGGTGGCGCAGTGGTTGGGAGTCCTCCTGCCGATGCAGGGGACGCGGGTTCATGCCCCGGTCCGGGAAGATCCCACGTGCCGCGGGGTGGCTGGGCCCGTGAGCCATGGCCGCTGAGCCTGCGCGTCCGGAGCCTGTGCTCCGCAACGGGAGAGGCCACAGCAGTGGGAGGCCCGCGTACCGCAAAAAAAAAAACCCAAAACGGTGCCAGATGATGCCACACTGGGGAGAAAAGCCCAGAAGACTGCTTACACTTAATGATGCCCTAACACATGCAATTAGGTTCCACCAACTGGGCTCATTAACACAGCTACCCCTGTACTGGACACTCCTGTAATTAGGGCCAAGCCGCTGCAGACGTTTCATGTGAAAGGGGATTCTCTGTACATCAGGGTTTCAGTCTTTGGAAGCAAAGGCTGGAAAGCACACTGAGGCTGCGTGCGGCACCACAGGGCCCGGGCAGGTGTGCGATCTCTCGGGGCTCGGGCCTCGGCATGAGGGAGCCGACCCCCAGCAGGCGTGAAACCCAAGTAGGACAGCTTCTGCGAAAGCCTTTTCCAGAATGTTCACTGCAGCACACATCTGAAGAGCTGGGGTGGGATGAACTGGGAGATTGGCATTGACACATATACACCACCGTGTATAGAACAGACAGCTGAGGGGAACCTGCTGTATAGCGCAGGGAGCTCAGCTAGGTGCTCTGTGGTGACCCGGATGGGTGGGACCGGGAGGCGGGGTGGGAGGGCGGTCCAAGAGGGAGGGGATATAGGGATGTATGTATACACAGAGCTGATTCACTTTGTTGTACAGCAGAAACTAACGTAACACTGTAAAGCAACTATACCCCAATAAAAATAAAAAAAAGAAAGAAAGAAAGAGCTGGGTGATGGTGTCGCAAGACTGCCATGAGTCTTCCTAGGAGGGGGGCTGCTATAGATAAACGTCCACCCCCAGGACAGCTGAAGGGAACCCTCAGTAAAGCAGAAGGTCTAGCAAGAGGCAGACAGCGACCTTCAAATGCTACTGCACAGCTTTGCCAACCACACGTACCTGAAACTAAATCGTTTCTGTTAATATAAATAAAGCAGACCCGTCCTAGAGCAGAAGGTCTCCCACGTGAGATGACGGAACCACCCCTGACAAACAACCCAGTGACAAAATCCAGCAGCCCTGGGCAGAATGAAGCAGGATGGCAATCTGCAATGCACCTACATCTTGGTCTATACGGATCTTGAGCTGGTCCACCAATTACTGTCAGAGCAGAATCTTGCAGGTAGGTTTCCTACTGTTCAATGAATAGAAGCTTAAGAAGTTAAACCTTTAGTGGGGAGTATGCCTTAATGTGTACAATAGGATGCTCTGAATCAGGATTTAACAAATGACCACAACTTTAGAATGTATGTGCAAGAATATTAAATTCTGCGTACAACTGATGCTGGGAGGGATAACACAACATCCTATACGTAAAACAATACTGTTTACGATTCACATAAATTTGCATCAACTCATTCTGGGGGCGGGGGAGGGAAGGAGGGAGGGGAAGGGCATAAAGCAGCTTAGATAAGGGAAAGACAAGATGGTGTTCTGTACCACCAGCTGGTTCTACGTCGCATTCCGTATAAAGGGAAGCCACTCTTCTTTAGGTATCAGAGATCTTTAAAATATGCAAGCCAGATGCCATAATTTAAAGATTATAAAATATACCGCCAAAACCTTAGAGGTCCATCAGCTCTCTTCCACAAAACGCCAAAACAAACAAACGGATCCTCCCTCATCCCTAGGCTAAGATAACTGTTCTGTGACACAAATCACTATGCTCATCACATGTCCATGACACACCACTGCCACTCTCGGCAAGACAAGCTACAAACACGGACACCCGATATAAGGTGAGATATTTAAAAGTGTTCCAAGAGTGACTAAAATCCACAATTTCCAAAACCCAACCCCAGGAAATTAAAATCATGGCTGCTCTATCGTGAAGACTTTCTTGCCCCCAAGACGGCGCATGTAACCCTCCAAGGGGCCCTTTCACCACCCACACCAATGACTTTTCACTACCTTTAAGCTCTGCTTGGTCTTCTGAGGGAAGAATTTACTTTTGTCGTTAAGCGGTGTTTATTTTAGCTTATCACTGAACGTCTCACTTGAAAACTCCCACCAGCAACACCACCTTCCTTTACCTGCCCAGAGGCTGAACTAGAACGCCATGAAAGCCGTGCTCACTGCAAGGGCTCTGGCCACTCAGACCTGGTTCCTTTATAGAAAGTGACACTTTTCTTTTCTTAAAAAAAAGGAAGAAAAAAAAATTACAGCACCAGAGAAACGATACCTGCCGAGAATGAACTTTATTTGCTGCAATCCTGTTTCTGCATGTATCCAGGCCCTAATCTGGACAAATGACCAGGGACTTTCAAAATACTGAATGCCACACACAGAAATCACTGTAATGTTAAAAATACAACAGCCTGCAGGTCCTCTCCCAGACATGCCAGGGGCGAACAAAGCAGCACAGAACGGGACTGAGAGACATGGGGTGGGCCCCGGGCAGCCCACAGGGCCCAGAACGCCCCGAGGGCCCTTCTGGGAACCCAGACAAACAGATGGGCAACCAGGCCCCAAGCCAGATTCAGCTGCCCAGACTAAGTAAAAAGCAATGAGTGTATTAATTCTCAAAAGGCGAATCTGACTTACAGGAACCCCCTGTGCAGGCCAGATCTTTCTTCTCCACAAGCTACACAAACTAAGAAGCAGAGGGTGACCCCAGGCTGTCAAGCAGGGGCGACGGAAAGCACCCTAGTCCGGCACTACCTCTTCTCCGCCCCCAGGCAAGATGTCGCCTGCATTTCTGGGTGACTGTTCTAAGTTTATCTTCCCTGCTGGACTTTCACTTCACCCAGACATGGGCCCTGACTGTGCTTCCAGGCATGAGGAAGGCTGGTGCTCAACTAAGGGAATGAATGAACAAACGCAACCACCAACCTACTTCGCTTCCTCCTGATACCGAGAAGCGAACAGAGAACCTCCCTCCTGAATCACCTTCCAGGAGATACGTGACGACACCAGCAAAACCATCCTGTTTCTCCACTGTTTTCACATTCTGTCTTCTGTTTCAGGACACTTAGAGAAGCAAAGACTAAGGTCCCTGGTCTCTTACAAAGCAGAGCTGGGCAGCCAGTTGATCGGGAGCTCGGCCTGCAAGAGCAGGTGGAGGTCGGAGCTGGGGTAACACACCGGGTCTGGATGCTTCTTTGATCGATAAGCTAATGGTTACACAGAAGTCACATGCTTTTTAAAAAATTTTTCTACCATGCAAAGATATAAAAAGTACACAAATAAAAGTAAGCCCTAGGGCATAGAGAAAGCCCTGAAGTCAAAAAAAGAAATCCAGATATACCGAGTCCGTGAGTGGGCAGTGAACCTGTGCAGTGAAAGTGTACCCTGCCCCCAGCCTGCCCCGGGTATGTGGGCAGGACCCAGATGCTCTGTTTTAATGACAGAATGGTTAAGGCTCTAGGCTCCCGGCTCCCAAGACTGGGGTCCAATCCACGCGAGTACCTGTGGCCAAGGTACCTGACCTTTCTGAGCCCTGAGTTCTTTAGCCATAAACCTTCCAAGTTGGTTTTTTTTTTTTCTCTTTTCTTCCCTTGAAGATTAAAAAGGATGGTTATTGCTAATGATTTCCAAGTACTGAGTATATTCCCCATTCGGTTAGCCACTACTTTCACCACTAACAATTCAAGAGTTTACGATTAACAAATAAGAAGGTTTACCATCTAATTACCACAGAAAATATGCAGAGTAACCTCAATCTTATTTTAGAAACTTAACCTTCACGTAAATAAAAATATTTTAAGAATAAAATCACAACAGTCACAGAAGTTGCAGTATCATGCAGACTTTGTACAATCCAAATACTCAACGGGAATGCATCATTTCTAAAGTAATAACAAAATGTTCTGGAAATCTCGCAAGCCTGTAAAAACTCACACTTCGAGTGTAACACGGTTCACCTGTGGAATCACTGAGGAGCCGTCACAGCAAGGAAACACTGGTATTTTAACCAACGACTTTTGGAAAGGTCCTTCCTCACGCTCCCCTTGCCAGCTTCCAGCTTGAGGATGACAGGGAAGCGGCCCCTGCACACTGGCACCTGCTCACTGCCTCGGATCCCCTGGGTGCTGGGCAGGGAAGCTCCATACCTTGTCATCCCCGAGTACTAGTTAGTTTACTATGTGTAAGAGGAGTTCATTTATTTATGGGAAGTTCACATTTGCAAACCTCCATCAACGTACAAGGAAAGCAATCACTGTGGAGAAGAAACTCATCCACGCAACTAAATGCCGATCCTCTATGTCAGGGATGGGCAGACTTTCTGTAAAAGGCCACAGAGTATCTCAGGCTTTCTTGGCCAAAAGGTCCCGCTGGAACCACTCAACTCTGCGGCAACACCCAAGAGCAGCCCAGCCCACCCTTCCCGCAGCCTGTAAACAGAAAAGTCTGTTTATAGAAACAGGCTGTTGGCCAGGTTTGGCCCCTGGGCCCTAGTTTGCAGACCTTTCATCTGTTAATACTCCACTTTAACCATCACAGGGGTTTCCACTATTGGGGCAAACGGCGACCTCGCCCACTGGAGCCCACCCCTCGGGAGAGCCCCACAGGCTTCCTTGCGTCATCCTTCACGGTGTCACTAACGTTCAAGGAGCTGCAGATCCTGGCCCTGAACGGCTTTTAAGTGGGGTCTGCTCCCGAGCACGGGGGCGGGGCAGGGCCCGAGGAGGCCCACGTAAATGTGCGGTAAAGGACAAAGGGGACGCAGAGCCCCGGGGACTGGGGGCTGTTCTCGGCAGACTCCTGAGCTGGGAGGGGAATGTGACGTATAGAGACTAAATAGAATAAATGTACTGCAAGATAGAAAAGGCTGATAATTATCTGGGAGGCGGATAAGAGGAAAGAGATGGCAAGCTTAGAAAAGGAACTGGCTGCTAAGGAAAGTGGAAGAAAATGCAAAGTTAAAAAATGGACACAATCTTTGAAATTTAATAAAATGGCGAGAGTGTGCAATTCCTATAATTTTCTCTGAAAGCTCGTTTGGACATTTTAAAAAAAAGCATAACCTGCCCGGTTTGGGGAAGTGCTGGGAGCACCCCATCATTACTACTCTTCCTGGCATTAACAGTCTCCCCAGGGCAAGGCCTCCACGACCCCAGGAGCAAGGGCGGCCTCCAAGGAGACCAAGCCTGGCTGCCCTGCTCAGCCCCCAACAAGCTCCGGCACAGAGCTGGGGATGCAGAGGTAGGTCTAAACCAGAGTAACCCAGTAGAGGAGGGGGCCTGGGATCCCCACGACGCCCATCAGAAACAGAACCCTCTGCCGGGAGCATCCTTCTCCCAGGTCTTTGATGCTAACCTACCCCAGACCCTCCCCGACCCCACTAGACCAGAGAGCACCTTCCCCGCTACAGACCCCACCCCCCCGCCTCCCTCTCATCCCCACCTGCTCTCTCCCCCGCCCTCCAGGCCTGACGTCTGCCATCACAGTTGTGTACGGGGGGACCTCTGCTCCACCAGGAGAATTTCCCACCTGAGGGGTGGCTGTCCTGGAGGTGAGGGATCAAGAAGGAGGCAAAGACACAGTTCCCAAATGCTGGCGCTCACTCCCAGCCACCGGCCCTAAGGCGTACTTACTTCTGGCCAAACTTGACTCTCTCTCTCTTCTGCTTACTCTCCTCCAAACCCAGCATGAAATATTTAAACCTTTTTTTTTAATGGGGCTGAATAAAGAGTGAGCATCTGCAGTGAAGCAGAAATGATGCGTGTGTATGTCTGACACGTCCTGTGCGTAAATAACCATTTGAGAAATGCTTCATCCTGTGCAGAAAGAGGTCACCAATGGTACACACAGGACTGTTTCAGGGTGGACGCTCAGCACACCCCCTGAACGTGACCCGGGGCTGAGGGTCCCCCTCCCTGTAGGGAGCGCTCGGGGTCACGTCATCCACGTGGACCAGTGACCGGTGTGAGGTGAATGGATGCTGCAGGCACAGCACGAGTATTTACCGTCCTGGAAGACCCTCTCCACGTTCAGCCCGTACGTGGCGCACGTCTCGTAGTACGTGCACCTCTTGAGGTCGCTGGAGAGCTTCCGCGCCCTGGCGTCGTCGATGACCCGCGGGTTGGTGGAGCTGATGGCATCTGCAACAGACCGACAAGAAGCGGCGACATGGTGACCACGAGCGGCCTGGGGACGTCCCACCACTCACGGCCCCCAGGAGCTCAAAACCTGCCCCACGCTCAGCACTGCTGGGATTCTTTTCAGGACCTGGAGTTTTCAAAACACCGTTTATCGCCAACATAATCATCCCAGACACCACAACGATCAGGCGTTTCAGAGGATCCTGCTTCTGAATATGAAATAAAAGAATGTCCCCGAAGACCAGAAGGAAAGGGTACGAGTTCAATGTGGGTCCAGAGGACAATGCTTTAACAAGGAAAACCACACGGTCACTGCGTGTGGCGACCCCGGCACACGGCACCCGGGAAACGCACGCCCTCCATCTGCCCGCTGGACACGCGCTCACGGAGCCCTGTTGGGTGCCTGGCCCGGTTCTAGGCACGGGGATGCCCCCCCAGGGAACAAAACTCTGTGCTCTCACAGAGGGGACATTAGGTCAGCTGGGGAGGGAGGCAGAAAATAAGTAAGACACAAACGAGGAAGGACGATGGGTGTAGGATGGGACGTAGGGTAGGAGCTGGGTCACAGGGCAGGGGTCAGAGAAGCCACACCTGCAGCAGGTGGCGGGTGGGGGAGGGTGCCTGGGGCAGGGGGCGGCAGAGCGCCGAGCATTTAAGGGGGACCCAAGGGCGAGGCAGGAGTGGGAGGGGGCCTGGGGCACTGGAGGGGGTGTCGCAGACTAGTGTGCGAACCACGTTGGCTCTTAACAGGTGGCTTGGGTGGGGGACTTCCCTGGCAGTCCAGTGGTTAAGACCTCGCCTTCCAAGGCACGGGGTGCGGGTTCGATCCCCAGTCGGGGAGCTGAGATCCCACATGCCTCGCGGCCAAAAAAAAAACAGAACATAAAATAGAAGCAATATTGTAACAAATTCAATAAAGACTTTAAAAGTGGTCGTCATCAAAAAAAAAAGATGGCTCGGCTACGAGACACCCCTCACCTCCTTCAGGACCTGTGTACAGATGGGGGCATCTGAGCCGTGAAACACATGTCAGGCACCAGCCACTAGTCTCGTAATAAAAAGAAATGCAGCCCTTCTTTTCTTTCAGCTCGGCATCCACGAGGCCCTCTCCCCGTTCGTTCTGTTACTACTGAGTAACTGGGGGGCAGCCGCACGCCCCGCACACAGGACCAGAGGACGGGCTGAGGCGTTCTGGCCGGCGTGCTACCCTGCGAGGACACACACTTCACAGGGCTGCTCCTGACGGGGCATTTTCCCCGAGGGCACGAAAGCTCCTGAGTTACAGGAAACGCTCAACATCTCCTTAACCAAAAACCCGCCACCGGCATTTTCTGTACTAGTCCAGGGAAAAGCAGTGTAAGTCACACAAGACAGTGACAACCTTTTAAACGTCTGCTTTGCACAGGAAGTGCCTGAGGCACTCAAATTCCTGGAAGTAGTAAACAAAAGGGACATCTTGAGGGAATAATTTATTGATTTTTCCCCCTCCTTCTCTTCTCCTTACTCCCTATTTTTTCTTTTTTTTCCTAGTCCCACGGAATATGTTTAACCGATAGTTCTGAATTACTCCTAGAGAAACTATGATTCAGGACCCTTCTCCTGACAATGACCGGAGCCACCTCAAACAGATGTTCCAGAACATTCCCTGGCAGGGCCTGTTAGAGGGATTTCTTCAAACACTATCTCGTCCTGTCTTCTTACCTTACAGAATAAGAAATGTGACTTGGATTTCATAACACTTAAAGAAAAGAAGTTTTTTTTTTTTAAGGTGTAAACATCTTTTAAGAAAACAGTAGAAAAAAAGTTAGAAGCCCAAAATTTTCCAGTGCTTTCGTATAAACTAGAAAATACACTCCACAGAGCATGAATCCCGCTTCAGATTTATCCTGACGCCGTAATCCCCCACTCATTTCTGTCCCATCTCAGCTTCCTTCCAAGATACACTGTCATGTGTCAGAAGCAGACCCTACACTTGAATGCTCTTCTGGTCTTGTTTTTCATTCCTCTTGTGACTCTGCATCTTTTTACAGCTCGGGCTTCGCCCTCCAATCAAGGTGATCTTCAAGTCTTTAAAACAGATGTTTAAGAGACATCACACCATCACCTCGTCCTCTTAGGAACATCCTCCAGCTCCCCGATGGTACCCGGGAGAGAACACGTCCCCCCACCTCTGGGTAAGGCCCCACACCCCACGTACCCTTCAGGAATTGTCTTAATTCTTCTCTATCTTCTCCATCCCATAATCTCCTATCTTGAGGCCACCAGCCCCGACCAGCTGGGAGGGAAACCTGAGATCCCCTCAGCCGTTGTCTCTGGCACCCCACGCAGCCTGTACAGCATCAGGACAAGCGTGGCTTCACAGAAAGCGAAACGAGCTAATGGTACCTATGGGTGGAACCTTCCAGAAGCCCACACTCACTCCACTTTCCTGCCACGGGGGCTTCCAGGGTGCTCTGGGAATCAGAGGTCTGGCTGATGACCACGAGGAGCCCTCAGGTGAGGACTGTCCCTACTTGATAACATTCCCGTCCTGCTCCTTTGGGACATGGCTTTGCTGAAGTCCAAACAGGTCTCACAAATGAATATGAGGGGACAGGGAACAAGCCCTCCAGCAGTGCTCCCAGGTGCTCGCTGGGTGCAAGCTCACAGGTGTACCTTGCAGGTACATGGCCCTCAATCGACAGACGCTTATAAAACTAGAGGGAATAAAAGGGGGCCGGTTCCTCCACATCAGGGCTTCCCCAGAGCCTCTGTGGAGCCATCCCCAGGCCTCCCTGAGACACAGACCATCCACCATCCTGGTGGGAGGTGAAGATGTGCCTTCCTTCAGCTGGGGCGGGAGACACAGAGGCTGCACTTATCTCCAAGGTCCGCAGCAGGGAGAGATATGCATCTGCAATCCCAGCAGGACCTCAGGTAAACTGGCCACACGTGGAAACATCAGGAACAAAAGCAAACACGCACTCGACACTGGTGTGCCCACGGATGCCCCCACTGCCTTACGGGATTTCCTCCCTTCAAGGCCTGGTAGCGTCAAGGTCAACAGCATCCTGGAGCGAGTGATGCGGGGTTTGCATGGCCCCGTGCAGGGACCCCAGACTCGCCACCCCTACTACCCAAAACACTGCTGTGTAGAAAGACAACAAACTGATCAAAATTACCTTTCTGGCCTGGATTGAAAACCTACCTGCCCTTTATCCCGGTGAGTCCACCGCAGAAAGGCATTCTGCATCCTGAACACAGATCCCCTGAACCCAGGCGGCTGGCAAGGAGCCGCCCATACAGACCCTGCTTTGGCTCAGAAATGCCCTCGGTAGGCCTGCAGGAAGAGGCGCTTACTGGAAATTAACTGCCTCGATGTCGATTTCAAGGCAGCTTGAAGCAAGGTCTTCTTTAGATGAGCTGCCCACTAGAAAATATTACGTATTAAGAATTTTCAGGAGGCCAACTCAAATACGCCAATTCTGCACATCCGAACAAGAACCAAGGGCTTTTTACTGGCGTGCCTTGTCTCCCAGTGACCACTAGAGGGCGCTTTGGGCATAAAAAACCTCTCACGTCCCACGTTGGTCTAAATCCACCTCTGCTCTGAAGGTTTCAGGTGTGAGACTGCTGGCCAGGACATATATGCTATTAAAAAAAAAAAAAGAAGAGGGGGGACTTCCCTGGTGGTGCAGTGGTTAAGAATCCGCCTGCCGATGCAGGGGACACGGGTTCGAGCCCTGGGCCGGGAAGATCCCACATGCCGCGGAGCAACTAAGCCTATGCATCGTAACTACTGAGCCTGCGCTCTAGAGCCCACGAGACACAACTACTGAGCCCGTGTGCCTGGAGCCTGTGCTCCACAACACGAGAAGCCACCGCACCGCAACGAAGAGTAGCCCCAGCTTACTGCAACTAGAGAAAGCCCGCGCACAGCAACAAAGACCTGATGCAGCCAAAAAAAAAGGGGGTGGGGGGGATTGGCAATGAAGTTCTCTCCATGAAAACCCAACCCTCACGTTTTACATCTAGCACCCTGAGCAGATGACTTTAGTTTATTCCACACTTTTTTCTCCCAACACACACGCCCACTCCACGATTCAGGCTTCTCCTGCCAAGGCAGCGGATTACCCCGCCAGAGCTCTCAGTTATATTAGATCTGGTGCCACGCACGCAGCTAATTGTTCTTGCTTGTTTGACGCAGCTGGTTTCTTATTTGGAAAAGTCTTACATCAGGGCATGCAAGGGCAGACCAGATGTGCTCATTCTAAAGGAATTAACAAAAACAGAACCTGCACCAAAAGATGAACGGAAAATCCAGTGTTTCTTGACATGATTGTATTTTTTAAGTTCTCCATTTTTCTGGCAAAGCAGTTTTAAAGTTAACCTTCATCTGACTTTTAAAAACATTCCGTATGACCCCTTAGTTAAGTCCCCAGTGGCAGGTACCAGCACATCAATGAATCTATGATCAAGGGCATAGTAAGTGATGTCACTTTACTAAAAGACCAAGTTTTAAGTGTCCTAGAAAAAAACACAAAACGTACCCACATGGTAAGATTCTATGCTTTCTAAGGGATCTGCTAAAAATGAGATACAGCTCATAAGACATTAAGAAATAGAGCAGAATAAAACAAAACTCTGCATTATATCAGAAATCAGTATTAAAGGTACAAAGGTGAACATAAATAACCCTTTAGGGCGCTTATATATTATTTTGGAACAGAGAGAATTAAGATATTCTAATATAGAAATTAGAGCACTTGGGAGTGTACGGGGGTGTTTTGTTTTGAAGTTGCCAAGTGACTTCTCCACTGAATCAAATCAGGAAGTGTGACAGTTTCAGTTTCACGGATGCTCACTGTAAAAAGGGAGGCTTCAGTAGGAAATTACTGCTTCTTTAAACCGTTTCCAAACCCCTCCACTCTGAAAACACAGGCCAGGAATCACTTACTGCTCAGCTGCTGGAGCCATAGAAGCACAACCTGCCCTCGGGCACCACTCACCCTGGGTTCCCACCAGGACCAGCGGAATCTCACTCGTGTTCCGGTAGTTGGCCATCCGGCTGTAGTAGTGGTAGACCGTCTGGAAACTTATCTCATCCTCCAAGCTGAAGACAAATATAACAGCGTCCACCCACATGGCAAACTGCGGAGAAAAGAGAGGCAGGTGAGCAGGAGATACTGAGTGAGGCGCTCACGAGAGACAGGCAAAGGAGCAGCACGGGGTCACCTTCGTGAACACAGGACGAAAGGCCGGCAGACACGCCTCCAGCCGGGCCACGTCCGACGTCTTATAGCGCATCGCTGGGGCGTCACGAACACCCTTCTCATCCTCGCACAACACGCCTGTGATGGCCCTCAGCCCCTTCCCACCCAGGCCACGCTGTCTCCAGCGTAAAACCAGACATCCTTCCCCAAGGGAGTGTCTACCCTCTGGCCCGACTCGGCCAATGGAAGGCAAACCCCGCGCACAGCAGAGCCGACCTGGAGATAGGCACGGAGGGCGGCCTTGCAGCTTCCTGTTTCACCCCAAACTCCCCAAGAAGGCCGCCCAGGAAGCCGTGCTGGACCCCTGAGATGGGGCTCTTCCTCTGGGTGCCCACGGCTCAGAAAACCTCCACCTCCAGGGCCAACTACTCCCTCAACATGTGAGGCCTTCGTATTGTAAAGATCAGCCGTCCCTGATTAATCCCAGCACCCTTCAAGGAAATCATGACTCACTGCCGGAGAAATTAACAAAAGCAATGCACAAAACTTAGGGGAAAACAATGAAAACCCCACAACGGCCAACTCCTGTCATTTTATTCTCATTTTTCTTGCATCCAGCTGAACTCACATCAGATCCTCTCTCTGGCAAATAACCACACCCTCAAGCACACGTTATCTCGTGGAACACCCATAACCGTCTTGTAAAGCTGGAGCCAAGAGAGGAGAGGGTCCTGGAAGCTCAGCAGCTTCCCAGGGCTCCCAGGGTCACAGAGGTGGCGCTGAGGAAGAGACTTAGCGCCAGAGACCCTTCTCTTTGATGAAAGACCCAAGTGAAAATCAAATAAAAAAAAAAAAAAATGCCCCACATGCTTTCTCTAAAAGAACCTGCAGCTCCCACATAAGTTCTGCAGGTCAAGGCATCAGCTCTAATGTTTGGTGAGATTTTTAGTGGGTTAAGCTCTGACTTCCACATATAAATGAAAAGCGTATTCAGTTACAAATGGAGATTTTATGCAACAAAACGTAAATACACCTGAAGTTCAAATGATAAATATGAAATTAAATGAGAAAGAGAACTTGGGGCCAGTAGCCTTGGGACTGGCTGATGCCTCCTGAGGGCCCAGGACTCAGGCTGACACGGCATCTCCTTCTCCCCTTCTCTACCTTGAGATGTGTTTTCCTTTCTCTTCCCAAGAATCGGGGCGAAGTCAGCTTCCCCACGCCCACGAGCACCTTATGAATGCTTGTGGTCCCTGGGACCAGCCCGCACCTCCCAAAACTGACAACCACCTGACCCTCCGTGCAGAGGAAATGCAAACCAGGCCACATCCTCTCAAGGGTGCATCCTGAGAGCCCCAGGGCCTAGTGAGCAGTGGGCACTCCATAGATGTCCCCCATCCACCCCAGCGGCTTCTCCACCAACTGCAAAAAAAACCCCCAAAAAACCCAGTTAACTGGCAGAGTTTTCACACCACCTAATAAGACACCAGTATCCACAAAATCCTGCAACTTCACTCATGAAGCCGTCATTACCTTCACAGACTATATGACATGATCTGCAACAGCGGAAACGAACATCATGCTCACATGTGCCTAGGAGTGGTGACTTGAAAACAGTTCTTTTCCTTGAATGTCCGAGTACACTCGGCCTAGTTTTGAAAGGCTCCGTTTGACATCCCCTCAAAGCAGAAATCTGCACTTTAACCAGGGTAAGCTTCTAGCCTAATGATGCTTCTGTGGGAAGTATGTGCTAGAATAAGGGACTGGTCCTCAGGGAAACTCACGGCCAGGGGCCAAGACAGAGACCTCCTGGGAGCCCTAGTTCTACCCCCGGCGGGGCGGGGGTGTGGGCCAGCCACCTCGGCCTGTGCCCTGATGCCATGAGATCTCAGGGCGTCAGCGTCCTTGGTGACGGGAACGCTCAGAGCATCGTCTCCCAGGGTCATCTCGAGGATAAGTGAGCTGCACCACTCAGGGAAGGTGGCGGGGCGGGGGCTCAACCAGGGTTACCGATTCACAATATGTGTGCTTTCCAGACACGGGAAGAAACTTACAAGAAGGGCTCCATTACTGCTCACAGGCCTTAAGTTTTTTTGTTTTATTCTTAAAAGCCAATTCTTTAATTAATCAGGGACTAAAAGGAAGGAAAATGATTCTGTGTCGAATGACATCACATGTCCTAAGCACCTGAGGCTATGGAAAAGATGTGTTCCATAGGAATACGTGCTTCCTAGAGGAAAGATGCTTCTCAGAGGGTACATACCACTGGAGAGAAAAACCCCTGGGATTTTTAATGTCACCGTCTGGGGATGTGGGGAACACTGGGCCTAAGCTTCGTAACAGGAGAACCACCCCCCAAAAATACTTTCATTAAAAAGGCAACCCCAACAGCAATCATGGCTGATGAAAACTTCAGGGTGGGGCAGTACTCCGAGCCCCTAATTCCTCGGGCTGGAGTTCCCTCTCCAGTGTGGGCCTGGGGCTCCTTGCGAGACTGGTCTCACTGCGGTTAAACTCTGGCCCAGGGCAGCCTGCTCACTGCTCCACGACTGGCGTCAGGGGAAGCGCCGTGTCTCTGCAGCCCTGGGCCCCCCAGCATCCCATCCCTGGCAGCGTCCCGGGACATCAGTGCCTCTGAAGCCACTACACCAGCTCCAACATGCGCTCCTGTACGTCTCTCAACTTTCTTCTTAGATTCTTTATGTCAGAGCTAAGGTGTGCTCTTTACATGTGAGATTGCCCCTGGTCACTCCAAAACATTTACGAGCCAGAAAAGCGGAAAATCACCCCAGGTGACGCCCACACTTTACCTACGTCATTCTCCTATTACCACCTGCCTCGGAGGGAACCCTTGTGATAGCAGGACAGACGTCCCACGGGCGAAGGACCACTCAGAAAAAGGGACTGAGCTTTCAGCACCACCATGAACCTTCTAGGACGGTGTCAGACATCACACCCTGTCCTGCTTAAGTATAAAGTAACAGACGTGCGCTGAACCCGAGCTCTCACAGCTCCGTAACCTACTTTTTTTCATGTTTAACATGTCTTCGGTGTTTCCTTACTCTCATCGATTATGCTGTTTCAGCAAAGCGAAAACAAATCTTTTCCACACTTTAACTAACGTCTTTGCTATCAGAACATACCTTATGGACTGCTTTGTTTCACAGTTTGACAGCATTTTTCTTTTAAATACTGGTATAGCTTATAATCAGTGGCATTTTAGACTCACTAAAGCATGGTAAATCCACGCCATTTTTCTGCAGCGCTGCATACGCCTCAGTGTATGGAGTTCTAGAACTTTAACAACCTCCATATTCAACATCGTTCGCTTAAATCACCAATAATCCTGTGTCGCACTTTCACCAAAGGGTAAGTTCAAGAAAGAACGCCAGAGAAAATTTTTAATATTAAGTTCACATTAATGGGTCTTGACTATTACTAGCCCTCGGTCCCTTCAAAGTGTTCAGCTAGTAAATTATGTAAGTACAGTAATAAACTGGAGAGTAAGTAAACCAAAGAAAAAGGTTTTCCACACTCATGCTGTTTTTTTTTTCCTCCACAACACCCATTTTTCAAGGAACTTTCAAAGAAATCACACTGTGCTGCATCCGGGTTTGCAGCGGAGAATGATCCGGGCTGAGAAGCCTGGTGGGCAGCCTGGCAGTAGTGCTCAGATTTCCAAATCCCATCCAACTTTCTAAATGACTGTATTGCTCTAGAGATCAAACACAGGATAAAAGGAGAAAAAAAGGGCTATAGACACTTCCAGATGTCAGTTCAGCTGAGTGGACAAATCAGTGCAGATTCTGCTCTTCCTTCCTTCTTAAAAAACGCAAAGTGGGGCTTCCCTGGTGGTGCAGTGGTTGGGAGTCCGCCTGCCGATGCAGGGGACGCTGGTTCGTGCCCCGGTCCGGGAAGATCCCACGTGCCGCGGAGCGGCTGGGCCCGTGAGCCATGGCCGCTGAGCCTGCGCGTCCGGAGCCTGTGCTCCGCAGCGGGAGAGGCCACAACGGTGAGAGGCCCGCGTACCGCAAAAAAACAAAAACAAAAACGCAAAGTGAAAATCAGCCACACAGCCCAAACTTCCCTCTAGGTTTCTGTCTGAAGGAACAACGGAATTAGTCTCTCAGGGATGAGAAAAACCTCAGTACAGAAAGCATTTTCCTGGGGCCTCTCTCTCACCTTTTCTTGTATGCACCTGACCGACTTCTTAGAAGCACCTGTGGAGTCAGACCCTTCCCAAGGAGGCCCAGGTGAACGCGGGTCACCAGTGTGCGCGCAGTACTCACCTGTGCCTCTGGAGGGCCCCCTTCATCCCTGATCAGCAGCAGATAGCTCTGTCCGTCAACCACAATCTCTTTCTTGAATCTGCCACCTGCCACACACACACAAAAAATCTCGTTACGCGGGAAAGACAGAGCGAGGGGAGGGCAAACAGACGTGGGCTTCGCTTGTGGAAAAATACACCCTAGGCTGTGGCCCTGGGGGCAGCCCTGAGTGTTTAGTAGAAGTGGGCTGCGGCTCTGCCTCCAGGGACCCCTGGACTTTAAAAGAACTACTGAACTCAGATTCAAATATCCATCCTTAAGAACCCGTGTTCCTTTCTAGTTAGAATACACAGCCTCCATGCAACGCCAGGATCACTCGTGGCTCAGAAGCGTGGGATTTTAATGCAGGCTTTGTGTGTAAATTCAGGAATTCTCTCTCCCTGGGAACACGCTGATACCGAGTCCAGAAACAGAGAGCCCGGAAATTGTTCTCTCGTTGGGTTCACAAAACCGAAACGAATTGTATCTGCTGATCAGGGGCCTGGTCTCCAGCACGTTGACAAATTCAAGGGCTGAGAATCTGTATTCTCCTCAAGAGAAACCCAGTTCTTGGAAGGAAAACATAGAACAGCATGGGGATGGTGTTTCCGTGTTCACAGTTCACAGGGAAGGGAAGGGTGCTCAACTACCACACACGGGTTAGACACAAACTACTGGATGGCAGCTCCGCACAGGTGGAGACACAGCAGCGCAGCTGGCGGACGGAGAGCGTTAGAGACCACGCTGGGTTAGCGAGAGACCGCCAGGGGCCCCGCCGGAACACTGGGGGTACGGGGGTGGCCACGTGAAGGCGGCAGGGGCTGACCCCGCCCACGCCCAGGTGCCTCAAACATCTCCCCTCAGCGCCCCGGTTCGGACTGCTAGGCCTCCCCTGGGCAGCGGGAAATACGTCCACTTCTGGGTCCCTCTGCCACGCCCTCTGCCACCTCCAGAGACAAACGACCTTCCCACGCTCTGGGCTCCGAGCCTGCTGCAGTCACCCCTCACTGGGCTTCGGAACTCGTGGTCTCGAGGGGAACACGCCAGCACCGGCATTCATTTCAGCTCCTCGGCACAGAGGCCTTCCAGAATCACCAGCTAACCCCGAATAACTGGAAGCCCGAGAACCTCGCTGGTGGAGCTCCCCCATCGGCCCCAGAGGCTGGGTGTCGGCCCCCTGCCCCCCGGAGTCACACCTGGCTCTCCGCCACAGCGGCCCCTCGACGACGCGGACCTTCCCTCCGAGAGTCCGGGGTTTGGGCCATCCCAGCGCCCGAGAAGCAGAAACTAGACTCCCCGTCCCAAACCACCCCACCCCACCTCACCTCACCGCACCCCTAAGAAGTGTCCGCAGGTGGGCCTCTGCCACGTGAGGCTGGGGCGGCCCGCGGGGAGGTCGCCTCCGCAAGCGAGCACGCATGCGCACACGGCCGCTCCCGCCCCACATTCCCCCCCACCCTCCGCCCCGGGCACCCCGTCACAGGCAAGATGCACGTGCTTAAAGAGCAAAACTTCAAAAACCGAAGAAAACCTTCCAACTTTAAAATGGAGAAACTCCCATTTTGATCCCCCTCACCGCCGACACCGAAAAAGGAGGGCAGACTCCGTGGGGAACGGACGGAGGGAAACACATCTGAGGGCCGGGGGCGGGGTACAGAGCGCACGCGCGCTGGACCAGACGGGCTGAGGCCCGCTCTGCACCTGCGCATCTGGCTGTAGGAGGATCCACAGTGATTCACGGTCCCTGTGCCCCGCAGCTCCCCCAAACGAGCCCTGACTCCCAGCATCTGAGCGCATGGAGGCCAGCCCTGGTCTGATGAACTCAGGTTCGACCTCCACGAGCCTTCACAGCTGCCCTGGGCACGCTGGTCTCACACGGCCAATTCCTCACTAGTCCGCGTGGTCTCCAGAGCAGGAGGGGGCAGCTCCCGCAGTACCAGCACCCCTCCGCTGCCAGCCGCCTCCCCCCATCTCCCTGGGGAGCAGGCACCCGGTGGGCGTCACCATGCAGCTCTCCCGGAATGACGCCCGCTGATGGCCCTGCTCCTCCCCTGGGTCTCTATGCCCTCGTGTGTCTTACAGGGTAAGGGCTTGTTGGATAAATTTCACATCTATTCGTTCATTCACTTTCTTTCACATATTTTTGTAGAGTCACGACCCCAAGTTATGTGTCCAGATAGCTGAACAACAATACTAAAGTTAAGAAAGGTTTGCACAGAGTTCTCTCTGCTCCTCTGCTTTGTAACCTCAAGCAGAGGCCTCTGGATCTAATTTTCATCAGCTCTAAAAGGAGGGGTGATTCTCTCCTCCATCCTTAAGGCCCCTTCCAATTCTAAAATCACTTTTCATTTCCCCCCTAAGATATGTAATTAGTATGTCTCTTCAATATTTTACAATTGCAAATATTAGACACTTGCAATGGACTTCTGTGTTTTCTCTGGTGTTATACATCAGGAAACAAAAATGAAACACTCAAATGCATTTGCCATGAACCCAGAGGTTTGATTAGATAAAATTCAGCCAGGTGTTTAAGCACCCAGATTGTGAAAAAGTAAGACTACGATTAATAAAATTATATATAAAAAATAAACTCCTACTGCTGATAGATTGTCAGCAGGCTCAACGGGAACATAGACAACTGGGTACTGGAGAAACACAGCCCAGCAGGTAAATAAAATTCGACTTTAAAATCCGTTTTCTACAGTTCACTTTAGAGACACAAAGGGAAAAAACCTTGGGATGAAGGTGGGGGTGGTACCAAGCTGGTCTACACTCCCCAGGGGCCACCTCTCTCATTATCTGAAATTCAAACCCGCCATCCATCCCAGCCATTAGATCTTTCCCTACCGAAATATTAGAGCACTACCAAACTCTACATCCAGCTTCATTTCTAATGCAGATTTTTAAATGCCTATTTTACAATCCTATTTCCAATTACAGTCATCCCTCAGACTCCACAGGAGACTAGTTCCAAAATCCCTTACACAAAATGGTGCAGTATTTTCATATAACCTACACACATCCTCCCGTATACTTTAAATCATCTCCAGATTACCTATAATATCTCGTACGGTAAAAATACCGCGTAAATAGCTCTAAGTTCAACATAAATGTTATGTAACTGGCTGCCAGCATGAGACAAATTCAAGTTTTGCTTTTTGAAACTTCCTGTAATTTTTTTTTTTTTTTTGGAGTGTTTCAGATCCGTGGCTGAACAAATCTGTCGATACAGAGGGCTAGCAGGGCTGTTGCACCGAGCTCTGTATTCCTAGCATTTAATGCACAGCCTGGCCTGTGGCCCATGCTATAAACTTGTTACACGAATAATCGTCAACCGTCTCTGACTGCCAAATACTATTACATAACATTAAAGTACCTGGGGGGTAGTTTTACTTTTAGAAAGTGTACCCAAATCTGACCCCTGTATTGGGAACGACCAACATGCCCTTGGCTCGGCCCACCCGTGCATACGTGTGCAGTGTCCCTCACACAGCTGCCTGCCCACCGAGTACACAGGGGTACAAGGGCTCTGTACCTGTGCTGACATCTCCATGAGAAGGGAAAACGGAGATCCCTCCCGCACTTAAGTCTGTTCCTTCCAGAGATGCCGTGAAGTCAGCAGAGGTAGAGAGCACCACATTAAGTATGCAGCAAACAGGTAGAGATAAGTGAGCAGAACCAAGTTCATCTCTGGGCTTTGATGTTCGTAACTGAGTCTCGCTGGACAGAAGTGTTTGCATCTCGTTAGAGCACACAGAGGGGACATTCTTCTTGTCTGAATTCAACCTCACATGCAATTTATTCAATTTCTGGTTCACCCAAAGTCTAGTTTTCAGAGTTTCCAGAAAACTGCCCTGGGAAACTTCGTTTGCCCTTCAGCTTGCCTTCTTAAGCAAGTCAACGTCTTAATTTCTTCCAAAAATGAGTAAAAGATGGACCTGAATATACCTACCACGAACAGGGATGCTGGATGTGTTGTGAATAGCACACCAGGAAGAAAAGGTCAGTTGTTTTGTTTCTTTAATATCTTGAAAAAAAAGACTCAAGGGGGCCCCTTATAATCCACTGGTAACCAATCAGTATCAAGGTTTCAAGGTTACTACCCTGAGTCCTGATCTCATGCTGGGGGAACCAGTTTTGAATCTGGGATGCTGGCGTAGGTAAAAACAACTGGGTTCCCTCTACTCTTTAAACTCAAGCTAGGTAGGATGGACCTACGATGGAGCCCTATTAAATACAAGGGCTGTCTACACTGAAGGAGGTATAACCATCTCACCTGGGTTGGCATTTCTGCTTTAAGGGGGAAAAAAAGAAAATCAAATTTTCCTATTCTCAAAAAAAAAAAAAAAAAATCTTGTTGGGAGTAAACACTGCAACAGATGTTTGACATTTCTGTCTTTTTGGCTAATTGGACTAAAAGATATTATCATATCATTAACAGCTCTCCAGGCAACAGCAAGCCTTGTAATACTTTACAAAGCACTTCTCTTCCCACATCATGTCGGCTGTTCCTCACAGCATCTTGTGATGCAAATATCACCATCAACCTCCACATCTAACTTGGCTGGAAAAGAAGTTCAGACACTGACCAAACCCCCACAGCCAGCAGGCATGAGACCCAAACCCGGAAGTGCTGACTGATTCTCACCTCTGCCCTCTTCCCTGTGGATTTCTGCTGAGACAGTTCACGGCACACAGTGTCCACAGACGAGCTTGGAATCTTTCGTGTAATTTCCTAGCACCCACAGGGCAACACCAAGAATGCAGGGCAGTGGGGCTGAGGATGTCTTTTCCTCGCTCCACTCACAGCTCCAGAAGGGAACTGCCTTCAGCCCCAAATGGTAATCATCGCTGTGCTTAGGAAACTAAAAAGAAATAGACCTGCCTATCACTTTGTGTCACAAGGAAGAACCTTTTGTATTCTATTACAAGTTAATCATTAAAGGGATGTCGCCTATAAGCTTAAATGATACATAATGGCCCATCTCTGGGAACCCTGCCTCCCAGGTGATGAGCATTAAGCTAAAATACCTTTGCTGAGCTCACAGGAAACATCCTGACCAGGCCCACCTGTGAATGACCTCAGGAAGGAAGAAATGAACACATCCCCTCAGGAAGCTGATGGGAACCAGTAAGTGTTTGACTTTACTCCCTCCCCTTCTAGTATAAAAGGAGCCTGAATTCTAACTCAGGCAGGATGGTTCTTTGGGACACGAGTCCAGCATCTTCTCGGTTTGCGGGCTTTCTGAATAAAGTCGCTCTTCCTTGCCCCAGCAACTCATCTCTCGATTATTGGCCTGTTGTGTGGTGAGTCGTACGAGCTTGGACTCAGTAACATGTTTCATTTTTTTTTCCTGCTGATTTCCATCTTCACTTTTCCACGCATAAGCAAAGGATGAATATCATTCTTGAGTTTAAAAGTGCATTTGTGGAGCATGCTATTTCCCTTTTCCATAAGAAAGAGGAGGGGGGGCATTATTCCAGCATCTGATCAGACAAAGTCAAGCCGCTAAGACCCTCCCCATAGCTGCAAGCTGGCCTCACATCTTGTCACCCTCACAAGGCCCCAGCTCAGGAGCACCTGATTTTCCCGGAGGAATGGTTTAGAGATTCTTGTCATTTGTAACATTTGCCTAAAATTTTCTTCTTACTTAGCCCCAGAACAAATATCTGTAAATGTTGTTGTTCCCTAATTATTTAGGACTGGCGGGATGAGAGGACCACACTGGAGACAACTATGAATATTTTCATTTCTCCCCGGGAGAATATGAAAAGTCTGATCATGAATGTGCCAGAAAGGCTTTAAAATTAATTTTGCTCTTTTAATTTTGATCAAAATACTGAAGTCAGGTACCTATTACTGAGGTTTTGGAGAAGTTTCATATCATGACATTTAAAAGGGATTTTGGATCCCATTATTATTTTTACACTGGGGAAGAAAAGTTTTACTGGTTACACGTCCGTTTACAAAATTTAACCAAATCAGACTTCATTTCCCCTGCCAAGTTTTAAAAAACTTACACTGTTTAAAAAAGGGGAGGGCAGGGCTTCCCTGGTGGCGCAGTGGTTGAGAGTCCGCCTGCCGATGCAGGGGACGCGGGTTCGTGCCCCGGTCCGGGAAGATCCCACGTGCCGCGGAGCGGCTGGGCCCGTGAGCCATGGCCGCTGAGCCTGCGCATCCGGAGCCTGAGCTCCTCAATGGGAGAGGCCACAACAGTGAAAGGCCCGCGTACCGCAAAAAAAAAAAAAAAAAAAAGAGGGGAGGGCAGGGACTACTATAAAAATGTACTAACACTAAGGATCTAATTAATGCGTGGTGATTGGTAAGTTCACGGTGAAATGCTCACGCTTATGACTTCAGGTGAAATGGGGTTTAACACACAGGCCACGGTCTTTAACAACTTCTTTTCACCCAGACCTGAGTAAAATAAAGAAGGAAGACTGAGACAGAAGTCAAAGTTCCAGGGTAAGACAGAAGATTTGAACTTTGCTATAACCAAATTTCCTTTCTTCCATATCTAATAAAATGAGGGGGGGGAAGTAAAAGCCAGATAAAAAGTTCACCATCCACCAAGGAAAGAAGCCAAGCTTTACAGAACCAACCTCGAAAACACTGACCTTCAGAACGAACAGGAGGACTCCAGCCCTGGGTGCAGAGTGGCTGCAGATCCCCCAGGGAGGGGGTGCTCAGGAAGGGGCAGCATGGCCTTTGTGCCCTGTCCCCTGACGGTTAGGAGGTTCCCAAACGAGCAGCCGCCAGGGCTCTCTGCAGGCAAAGTGCCTGCGATACCCAGACTGCAAGGAGGGGCCCCCGCAGGGAGTGACAGTATAACACAACCCCCGCCCAGCCCGCGCGGAGGCAGGGGACCTGGTGCAGGGCATCCAGCAAATTCCTACGGACTGCAAGCGCCCTGTGTGTCAGGGCAGCTCACCTTTGTCTGGAGGAGATGCCCTCAGAGGACAAAGGGACTCATGATACACTGCGGTTCTCAGGGAAAGTAACATCCAGCCTCAGCCTTCGGTGCTTCCCTGCAGGGGGCCGGGGGTGTGACGGAGGTCTGGGAAATGGGAACTCGGGCAGACTAGGCCATCCCTCTGGGCCAGGGATGTCTCCTCTAGCCTGTGTCCTGCCCCAGGAAACCAGATGGCAGGGGGCTCCCCACGTCCCATACCTGACCCAGGACGAGTGGCCAGCCTACGTGAACGGCCTGGGCAGTGCGTGTATCCCTGCACTTGACTACAGTCGAGACAGCGCCAATCTCAGCAAAGGGGAGGAAAAAGCTAAAGAGATGGTGAGACTATCATGCAAAGATAGGGCAAGGGGAAAAAGACAGGGAGGGATTGCGGGAGTTCCCTGGTGGCCTACTGGTTAGGACTCCGGGCTTTCACCGCCACAGCCCGGGGTTCAATCCCCGGTCGGAGAAATGAAATCCTGAAAGCCATGCAGCACAGCCAAAATAAAAGGGGAGGCGGGCTGCAAGGGAGCCCGCAAAACCCAAACAAAACTCAAAAAGCAGAAGGAAATCCCTTCTGATACTTCCCTCCCTAATACCCCTTATGAACAGACACTGAACAAGACAAGAACTCCAGGGAGAAGAAACCGAAACAATGAGGGAAGAAATGGGAACCTCTAGAACTGAGGACCAAACCAACATTTTGGAACGGACGAATACAATGTGAAAAAGTAAGGGAGAGAAGAAACACCGCTCAAAGCTGAAATTCTGACATGGAGGAATGGCTTGAAATAAACTCCGTCAAGATGAAAAAGACAGAAGTTAACTGACAGGAAGACAAATGAAACTAACAAAAGGATAAACGGCACCTCTGGCAACAACTCCCCAACGAAAGAGCTCAAAGACTATTCAGAGATAAAATACAGAGGCATTTTCTTGAAATGCAAGAAGATAGGAACCTGCAGATCAAAACAGCCCATGATCTTCCAAGAGAAAAAGACAGACTCTCAACGTCACTTTAAGGATGGAGCAAAACCAAGGCCCTGGTGAAAAGCTGCCACGCCAGCCAAGACGGGGCTCTCATCCCACAGCAGGGCCCAAGGTGCAGCCCCAGGAGCACACTCCAGGGCCACTTCAGGGGGCTGGAAAATGGCCAATGGAATAAGCATTTTTTACATATGTACAACTGGTGTTGAAACGGCTGTCACATGGCAGGTATGTTACACACTAACCCAGAGACCAAGATGGCGGCTCTTGCTGCATCAGGTAACCCGGGCAGAGGCAGAACCCACCTGCTGGGATACGGGGAAAGTTGCAGCCTCGCCCTGGCCTTTTAAAAATCTCATCCTGCATTTGTTTGCGCCTGAAAATCATGAAGATTGCACAAGCAAGCAACCTGCTTGGGACACGTCCCACCTTCCGTGAGGGACAAGCCGGGCACACGTGCGGTGACAGTTTTTTGTGTGATGCAAGTAATTTAAGCAACAACAAGGAGATAGTTAACCAGCTGGCTCTTGGCGATGTCACAGTGCACTCAGTGCTGACCGTGGTCCGGGGGGCGGGGCTCCTACCTGAATACTTCTATGGAATGAGAGTCACTGCCTTCATTGACTCAACCTGGAATTTCAAGAGTGCTACTATTCCTACTACTTCAACACTTCTGGATGTATTTAATGGAAGAGTACCTTGAAATGGCGAATAAGGTGAATATGTACATATACATTTATACATATATATATATATTTAAGTGTCACCTGTGTAGCTCAGGTTTTCTTGACATCAAGTAAATAAAATCAAAAATTAATTGGATGAAAAGGCAGATATAAAACTGAAACAGGAGCCCCTTAAGCCCTATTCTGTGTTCATAAAACAGCTTTATTGCTGTCTCTGATAAGCAATGAGTCAGAAACTTATAAACTAGAACTTGTACAAGTTTTATTAACAGAACACCATGATGTATCAGAGATCTACTTAAAACATTTTGTAAAAGCGGTATTGCTGCTCAAAAAAGAAGCCGGAAAATTAATGTTTGGGGAAGTGGTTTGTTGCCCAAGAGTTAAATTCAATTTCTTTACTTCCAAGAACTTTGAGAAAAAGGTAAATTAGCAGCTTAACACATGAAACCCATTAAGAGTTCTCTCTTCCAAGTGCTATCTTCTCACGACTAAAACAAACACAGAAACCCTGGGAAGGTGCAGGCTGGCTGGCCTGGACCAGTCTCCAATCATCAACGTCCAGGGACAGGCCCAATTCCACTTTCGTAAGTTTCATTAGCTTTTCCCCTGCAAAAAAACACTAAAATGGCTGTAAGATAGGATTAACCCAACAAAATGTTCTCTGTAATCACAGCGGCAGAACCTCAGGTACTGCAAAGAATAAAACATGCCCTGCGATACCAGCAGCCCCAGAAGAGGCCGGCAGGTCCTGGAGGCAAAGCATCCTTCTTCTTGTGAAGATGCCCACGGGCCCTGTGGTGGACACGGGACGCTCTCCGGAAAGGGAAGCCTGGACTTTGCTGTCCTCAGCTCACACTCCAGGTGTGATGCTGGCGCCTGGGCCCGCAGTCTGTTCCCTTGGGCTCAGAGCCCCAGGCCCATTCAGGCTGCCCTGGCTCCACACACTCAGACTTCCCTGCAAAGCTGTCTTTGGAAGTTAGGACCCACCCCCAAAGTTCACATACTATCCTCCACTGAACTCAGTACTTTCCCCAATAACTCAGCAGCTGTTCCAAGGGACAGGCAGCCTGCAGGGGCCGGCACGGCCCAGCACGCAGGAGACCTGGTGACCTGAGGTCCCGCTGAGGCCCCTGAACGTGGGTGCTGAGCTGTCAGGTGGGCTGTGGCCATTTCAGGACAGCAGAGTGTGTGTATCCAGGCAGGGGGAGCGCAGTGCAGAGGAACGGGCTCGAAGCCGCCCGCCAAGGGTCTGCCTCTGAGCTGGGCGACCCTGTGCGGCTTCAGTAGCGGCTGGTGCCTCAGCTCCCTTGTGTGAAAACTCAACGGGCACCACCACCTGCCTCTGCAGCCACAGCGAAGGTGAGCGGGAGCTGATCTGCGGCAGCCGTCAGGCTCCCGGAACACTACCTGTGTCCCCTGAACACCAACCAAGCTCTGCTGTGTTACGCCGGCGACTCTGTCTGGGGACTTCCACATTGAGGGAGAGTCTCAAAGTGAAATTCAACGACAAGGAAGAACCAAGACCACAGTAAGCAGAGAATGAAAGAAATACCCTCAGTTCGCTCAAATTCCCATATGAAAACCAGGATTCCCCTTAACACTCTGTCACATTTCCAGGTACTCTGGGAGATCCAGGGTAGTAATCATTTTTCCCAAGTCTGAAGAGCTCACAAGATACCAAGTTCTGGACGGTGCTACTCACACTGCCCCAGGGAGAAGATTTTGTGAGTCCGAGTAACCACCTCAATATTTATCCACGTGTACGGCGTGTCTCTAATCTCAGACGGGGACTTCCATGCAAGCAAGCAATAGAGGAACACAGGGGAATGGACCTGACTGACACTCCACCTGTGACACAGTTTGGCTCTTAGTAGTATTTGGCAAGGGTTCTCCCCCTGTGTTCGCCGCTCCCCATTTCTCTGTTAGCTCCCTACACTGGGGCAATAAAACCTTGGTCTTCAGAAGCACCACTCAGCAAGCATTTAGCAAAGCCCGTTGTGGGCCAATAATAAGCACAGTGCTGGTGAACAGAGTGAACAGGACAGAATCTCTGACTCTCAAGGGCAGCGGGAGGACACGGGAACTGACCAGGAGAGCCAGCTGGGTGGGGTATGGGAGGGGACCGGGCACCAGGAACAGACACAGCCTGTGCCCCCTGGAACCCGCTGGGAACCCACCGAGCGGACGGGATCGGGGGGCATGGTTTTCAGCCAGCCCCCTGAAGGAGGAAACAGCCACGTAATGATGGGCCCCTCCCTACAAAATCTAATACACGGGCACATCTTGGAGCTACTGTGGCTTCAGTTCCAGACCACCGCAATAAAGCGGGTATTGCAGTAAAACGAGTCACGGGAACGCTGGGGGTCCCCAGTGCATGTAAGTTACGTTTATACTATACTGTAGTAGTCTATTAAGCAGCATTGTCTGAAAAACAACATACATACCTTAATTTCAAAATACGGCTAAAAAATGCTGACCATCATCTGAGCCTTTATCAAGTCATAACCTTTCTGCTGGTAGAGAGTCTGAAATATTTCAAGAATTATCCAAATGTAACACACAGACGTGAAGTGAGCAAGGGCTGTTGGGAAAAATGGCACCGACAGACTCACTCGATACGGGGCTGCCACAAACCTGCCATTTGTTTAAAAAATAATAAAACTGCAATATCTGGGAAGTGCCAATATGCCTGTGTGACCAAAGAAGTAAGCTGTTTGTTGGAAATGTTCCAATACCCACTGTGGTGGCTGTACATGAACATTCCAGCAGCTACTACAGTCTCTGAAATAGTTTGGTGGTAAGGGGAGTATTAGTCGTGCACATACTTGTTTCCCTGGGGGGAAATGTACTTAAGGTTATTTGTTTGTTTTATTTTTAGTATTCTGCACATTTATTTTAAGCATAAAAAGGGATGAATTACAAAAAGTACTGCAGATTCAGGAGAAAAGAGCCCAGCTGCTCACCTGGTGCCTTTAAATGAGGCCAAATCCCGCCAGCCGTGGCCTGGGACGAGTCCAGGGGCAGCAGCCTCAGAAAAGGGGGTGAGGAGGTGAGCTGGCCAGCGCCCAACAGCACCTTGGCAGGTTGCTCAGCTACCAGCACACGGGCAGATGGTCCCTTAGTCCCTCAGATTTTACTGCTCTCGACTAGTATTTCCCACGTGAAAATAACTTGTCATTAAAAAAAACTGTCGTGTCAACTTTGTTTTTGAAAATGCAATTGTTGACTTGGACATGTAAAAGTACTGGCTTCAGAACTGTCTGTTCACACACATTTCTCTGAATATAAATCAGGTGCTTGTTTCAAGAAACTAAAACAGGATGGTAGTTGTGAGATTAGACCCTATGGAGAAACCCAGAAATCCTCTGCATTTTAATACCTGATGTGTTGACACTGCAGAGCAGGGTCACAAGCCATCATGGCGAACGGCCACCAGACAGTGGCCTTGCGGGCAGTAGCCTTGCTTCGGGGTCGGGGGCGGGGGCGGGGTTGTTTTTGTTTATTTATTTTTACAGATCTTTAAAAATGCAACAATCCTTCTCAGCTCAGGAGCAGCAACAGTACAGGGAGGGGGTGACGGCTGTGGGAGAGCCGTCTCCCCTTTGATATTTCTTCTGGGAACATGTCACTTTTTTTTTTTTAATTTATTTTATTTTTGGCTGTGTTGGGTCTTCATTGCTGCACGCGGGCTTTCTCTAGTTATGGCAAGCGTGGGGCTACTCTTTGTCGCGGTGCGCGGGCTTCTCATTGCGGTGCTTCTCTTGTTGTGGAGCACGGGCTCTACGCACGTGGGCTTCAGTACTTGTGGCTCGCGGGCTCTGAGCGCAGGCTCGGTAGTTGTGGCGCACGGGCTTAGTTGCTCCGTGGCATGTGGGATCTTCCTGGACCAGGGCTCGAACCCGTGGCCCCTGCATTGGCAGGAGGATTCTCAACCACTGCGCCACCAGGGAAGTTGGGGACACATCACTTATTGTCTGGACTGTCCTCTTCCATTTCCGAGGGCGGGGGGAGAGGTGGAGGCTCACTCTCTGTAACTGTCTCATTCCCATGGAAACACTGTCAGGACTTTAACAGCAGGATTCCAGGGGGCTCTGTCTCCAGGTCACTGTGCCCATCCTAGAGGGTGATCTGGTCTCTGAGAAGGCCAACACCCTGTGAGCTGGACACCACCAAGACCTGGAGCAAAGCCCACCACCCAGGGCTGGCAGGAGACAGACTGCCCTGGGGTGGGGTGTGAGTGTGAGTGTGTGTGAGTGTGAGTGTGAGAGTGTGTGTGTGTGTGTGTGTGTGTGTGTGTGTGTGTGTGTCTCCCTCTCAGGCAGATTCGGAACCTGCCCAGCCCAGGAAGCCCCTGCATCTGCATCTTGGAACACACTTAGGCCAGGGCACATCCTACAGCCAGTACTTCGTGGGACTAATAAGCTGCCGCCCCTCCTGATGGGGCAGCAGTGGGTCCAGTGGTAAATGGTCCCTGCGGCTCATTCCCACCATTCTGTGTTAGCTCCAAGGTCCAGAGGTTGTCTGAAGACTCCTCCCAACTGCCCTGCTGTGTCCCTCGCCAAAGCCAGCGCCCGTGTAATGACTGCTGGGAGCCCAGGGGTCCGGCCCCCAACTCCCTTCAGAATCCTTCTACGCACGAGGGCAATGGGAGATGCACGTGCTGGCAGCCCGGTCCACCTGGAGATCACGCGGTCACACCCCGTGTAACTGACAGTCCCTGCACACAACCTCCCTCTTGGTTCAGCCTCACCCGCTCCCCTCCGCTGCATGGAAGGAGTCGAGGACACACTGCCACCTGGTTTCTGTCACCAAGCCCCACCCCCTCCACACTTTCAACATGCTTGTCCCATCCAAGTGGCCCTCAAAGAACAATGCTGCTCTCTTCTTTTGTTTGTGGTGTTGCCATTTTGTAAAAGAAGCAAAACGGTAAGAAATGGGGCTCAGAAAAGGATGGCGTGCTGGCCACACATGGTGCCCCTTGGGCCACATGGACGGAACCGAGCAGCTTCCAGACGCAAGTCAGGGGGACCATCTGCTACATTCAGAACTCTTCCCGAGCCAAGATCCTGCCTCACAATCCCTCCCAACACAGGACATCCAGGAAGCCACTACGACGGGTAGAAGACTACGCTGCGAGTCGCATGTGGTTTCCACTTATGGCCTGGGTCAATCATCAAAGAATTGATTCGGTCAAACCATTTCAGTCATGTCGAACTGTCACCTTTTGTAGATAATGGGCAGCCGTACGTGGCGTGCACGCAGGTGAGCGCGCACGCACGCACACGGGGGCCTGTCCCAGCCCCTCAGGTCTTATGCCCACAATGCCCCAGCTCTCAGGGGGCACCTTGGGGGTCCCTGAGTCCTCCATGAGGAGGTGACGTGGAGGGGAGAGTCTGCAGGCACCTTCATCACACTACACACCCTCCTCGTGTAATTCTTTTTTTTGGCACTTGGCCTATTTTGCTACTAGTATTTTCCCTTCTGCTGCCTTATCTCCACGTCCTGGCCCTGGGAGTTGACCATGGCCCCAGTGAAAGTCTGCCCTTAGAGTTCGAACATCCAGCAGGCGTGATCTCCCAGCGTCATCCTACAGGCGGTGCGTCTTCTTCACGCGGCAATCCCGTCTCGCACCAGCCGTGGCCGGAAGGTGGGCTCCACGCTGGCACATCCATCCCCGTCCCCGTCTGGAACGTACGCCTGGCCCCCTGACCCACTGCCCCGCATCTGACGGTGCTGCCTGCCCCCCTTTCTTTCTCCTCTGCCCGCCCCGAGGCTGGCCTCAGCCGGCATTTCTTCCTTTCTGTACAAACTTGCACAGAGAACCTCTCAACCTGTGGTCAGACTGCCTCGGTCAAGGACTGGTTATGAGTCTCAGATCTTGCCCTTCCCTGGGACCAATAAAATGGGGTGGGAGGGTGGGAGAGAAGTGAGCCTGTGAAAGGCAGAGATTTGCGAAAGGAAGCACAGAGGTGAGAGCAAACAGGACCTGGCCCTTCTGGTCTCCGCGGCACCCTGTTCCCACTGGGTAAACTGAGTGGATCAGGTCTGTTCATCAGGGAAGAGATCTGCATTACAAAGCTTCCCACCGGTTAAAACTTAAGAGTCTGCGCCTCAAGCAATGCCATCCAGAGGTGTCTCTAAGTCTTCCCTCAGAGCTACTGAGAAAAACATGCAACTCTTCCTCCCATGAGATGTGAGTTTTGCAGACCACGCAGTCACGAGGCCACCAAAACTGCCTGCCGCCAAGTGGGGAGACCCAAGCAATGGGAGAGGCAGGTTCCTCACTAGCTCACGTGCATCAGGTGATTAGGGGCTTTCTCAAGCTATACACCCATCCCCGGAGCTGCTCCAGGTACATAAGTGAATGAATTCCCCCTTTCTACTGAAGCTCAGTGAAGCTGGTCATCTGTCCTTGCAAGCAAGGGATTCTACACTACGACAGTGAACATGAACCAGACCAGAGCAGGCAGCTGCCTGGGTGAATAATGGACTGGTCGGCGGCCACGTGGTTCCCTGGATCCAGAGCCGCTGCCAGCAAGACGACAAAGTCAGGGCCCAAGGTCATGGGCCGATGTAGCAACGGACCAAGGAGAAAACACCTGGTGGCAATTCAGCTTTGACAGATCCAAGGACTATTTTCTAATTTGCAATTAAGTCGTGCACTTAAAGGTCTAAAAAACCATCTTGGGACTTAAAATTTCTCTAGAAAAAATAATTTCTAATTTCAAAGGTGGAACTTTCTAGAACCCAGTCTCCTTTTTCCTATTAAAGAAATGGTTTTGTCCTGAGGTGTCTTAGGAAAGACACGGTTGTGTTCCCAGCATGCACGCTACTATTCTGGAGTCTCTGTCAATCAAATGACATGAAGGAGGATGTGTGGGCTACCCTGGGAGCCCAGGGACACTTCCCGCCTGAAGCCAGCATGCAAGGCTGCTCAGCTGACCAGGTGTAAATCACCACCGTGAATTACAGTTATTCATCCAGAAGCTTCTTCTCCCCTCTGGAACACACACACTGGCCACAGGTGCCATGCCCAGCTCTCAGTAGGCCCTCAGTTTCCCGGTGAATTAATTGTAACAACACGGGACAATATGTTCTGAGTCCCAAACAACCAATTCAAAAATACATTTTGTCCTGCCAATTCTGTCAATGCCAAAACCATAATCTCCTTATTCTAATTTTACAGCTGTCTTTTTCTTGTTTAAAATGAAGTAGAACACCCTTCTCTCTGATGATTTCTTTGAAGTTCTAGTGATTATTTCAGTATCTTTGCCTATTTTAAAGGCACTATCACCTGATCCTCAGTATGGCTTACGTGTGAGGGGACAGAGTCAGCAGACGGTTACACAGATCAGAACCATGACAAGAATCAATGATATTCCTATAGTTAGGGACTGAGTCAGCATCTGAAATAATTAAAGAAGATGGCTGAACTGGTTTCTGCTTTATCTATTAAGCCAACCTTCCGGTGGGCTCTTAGTTTTAAGGCTTCAGATAATCCTCATTAAAAACTTATCATGTACTTATGATCACCTGGTTGCAAGTAAGACGGTAAAGTTACGCTGAAACATTTAACTGGCTAGATTTCAAAACTATTCGAATTTTATTAGTGTTTACATATTTTGTTCATTGGAACACTGAACAGCACCAAGAACGTGTTTAGAAATAAACCTAACATCTGCTGAGCAGTGGTAGCTCACAAAAATGTTTTTTAAGTTTATTTGATTTGGAAAGGGTTTCTGGAGCTGACAGTTTAAATGCATTTCACATGTCCCAGAAAATAAGGCTGGTATTTACCACATGGCTTGTTTCTAAGAAACTAAGTAAACATTCATTTTTAAAAAATGACTTCAGATACCCATGCTCCTGAGAAGGCTTTTGCTGCCCTGACGATAGACACATCTGTTGGGAAACAATTCCAGGCAGAGTCCTCAAGGGAAGTGGCAAGATTAACAGAGGGACGTCCAGCTCACAGTGACCTGATGGCCAGCAGCCACTGACCTCGGAGGAAGTGACCATTAGAACTGCAGCCGGTGTGTGACATCCCGGCTAGGCACGGGCAGGGCACAGTGGTAACCCCAGGGCCCGTCACCCTCGGGGGGGCACCCTCGGATTGGAAACACCGGAGAGAAGGCTAAGATGCGGCTGTCTCATCCATCACAGTGGCCACCGTGCTCTGAGGCCACATCCAACCAGAGAAGCTCGTGACCCTGCAAGCAGCCCAGACAGAGTCCCCACCGCCCGGGTGCAAGAAAGACCTCAGAGAACTCAGCCCCATTCTAGAAGCCCTGTGGGGACGGGGGGCCAGTTTAAATTCCATCCTTCTTTCTAGTTTCCAAATGGCCCGATTAGGTCCCAGGCATCTCGTACAGCTCTCTACGGTCATGACCTGAGCTGTGCTTCAAGCTGTTAGAATAACCGCACTGGTGAGGAGAGACAGTGCCTCAGGCATATTCGAGCCAGGCCTGAGCTGGTCGAGGACCAGGACGCCTGGGGCACGAGCAACCGGGATCGTGACCTCGTGCCTGGTGGACACGAAGTCCTGAAGCCACACCTGTCAGAACAGCCCAGGAGGCAGGGCTGCCCACCTGAAGCAGAAGATGGAGGAGCGAAGGGGCAGGACCCTTATTTACGAGGTACGCGTCCCTGAGCCCTCTCTCCATGCCAGGGCTAACGCAGTCTTCTGCACACTTACACTCATATTCAGTCCCTACAAGGACTGGGGAGCAGGGAGGAGTAAGCTGAAGTTCAGGAGGATGGGTAACTCACCCAAGGCCACAACGACAGTAAGTGGCTACGACAGGCTGGGAACCCGGGTTTCAACCACAGGCAAGTGCGGGCCTGACACGCGGGTGAGAGGCGGTGCCGTCGCAGCCCTCGTGCTGGCACGTCCCCCATTACCGGGCTCGTGGCCGGAACCTGCAGGCTGCCGGCCTAGATTCGGGGCTGCCATGGCCTCGGAGCTTTTTTACCCAAAAATGTGAATTGGTGAAGAGCCTACAGGAAGCTGGAGTCATTCACTGAAGGAACGAACCTCTGATGGATTCAGCTCCTGAGGACCTGGGAACGACAGGGTCAGCCGCCCCCAAGTCACACCAGGCCGAGGCCCCGCGCCGCAGCAGGTGGCGAACCCACCTGTGTCACACCTGGATGAGGGCTTACTCCAGATTCCAACGAAGGGGAGCTCTCAGACAGCGTGGCATCATCCTAGCACTTCCCACCCATTTGGTGGCCCTAAGTCCTTGAAAAATTAGCCAAGAGCAGTTAACTTTATCGTCACAGGAAGGTCGGTCTCTGGACGTCCTTAAAGTTGTTTCCACCAACCTTAACACCAGCTACTCAGTCTGCTGGGCACTGTAGTGCATCTTAGAGCTAGAGGCCCCTTCCCCTCCTCCACTGCCATGAGAGCCGCTGCTGGGCAGCAGCCTTTCTGGGCCCCAGGTCCCCTGCGTGGCCCACCGTGGGAAGCACAGAGAGAGGGGCACACAGAGGGAGATGCAGCAGGACAAGGTCTCAGCAAGGGCTCAGCTCTGAAGCTCAGAGCTCTCGGGGACACCACCGTGTCCCGGTCTGCAAGGGAAAGTGTCTCAGGTGGCCCACGTTTCCATCAAATTCCTACATAATACGGGGCAGCCTTGGTTTTCTTTCCTTTTCTTTCTTATTTTGAAGGAAGAGAGCAAAAAACTGCGGCAGGCCCGTGGAGTCTGTGGCGGGGGAAGGCAGGGTGCACAGCAGACATCAAGCGCACAAGCACATGAGATGGAACTCGAATTACATGCCCAGATCCTCATTCACTGTCCTAATTAGCAGCCACTAATAGGGCACTGAATGGCAGAGGAATAATTTCCACCTGATTCTTTCCATCAGAAGTGAGTGACAGCTGTGAAATTCCATCAGAGGTGTGAAGGTCACATGTACACTAACCTAATGTTTGTGACGTTCTAGGAGACCAGCCATGAGCATGGCCAGTGAGGTCTGGGGCAGCTAATCGCCCTTCTTGTCACCAAGAAGTAACGGGGCAACTTCAACAGGTCCGAGTGCAGCTTCTGTTTCAACACCAGATGTGTAATATGCACATACTATTACGGGTTAAATTCTGTCCCCTAAAAATGTGTTCCAGTCTGAACCCCCAGCACCTGTGGGCCTAAATCCAGACACGAGTGTCTTCATGAGATGAGGGAAACCTGGACACAGACCCAGGGAGAAGGCCCCGTGACGACACGGCAGAGACTGGAATGACGCGTCCACAAGCCCAGGAACGCCAAGGGCTGCCAGTCACCCGGAACGTGGATTCTCCCACATTCCCTCCAGAAGGAGCCAACCTGTCAGCAACTCGATCTCAGACTCCTGGCCTCCGGAGCCGTGAGAATACATCTCCACTGTTTCAAGCCACACAGTTTGTGGTAATATGTCATGCAGCCCTAGGACTCGGATACACACATGTATCTCACGCACACGCACGATTAAAAGGGTATTTGCCTGCACAACAATTTTACTCTTTGGATTATTTTTGTGGACTTACGGGCTCCCTACTGGGTTACCCACTTTTGCATTGTTAATCCACTAATTAAAAAACACACATAAGGGCTTCCCTGGTGGCGCAGTGGTTGGGAGTCCACCTGCCGATGCGGGGGACGTGGGTTCGTGCCCCGGTCCGGGAAGATCCCACATGCCGCGGAGCGGCTGGGCCCGTGAGCCACGGCCGCTGAGCCTGCGCGTCCAGGGCCTGTGCTCCGTGATGGGAGAGGCCACGGCGGTGAGAGGCCCGCGTACCGCAAAAAACAGAAACAAAAACAAACAAAAACAAAAAAACCCACACATAGTATTTAAATCCATTCCCTCATTTCAGTTGTATCTTTAAAATAATCTAAATTGTATGAGTCAGCTGCCTTTGCCACGGGGATAAAGTACCAACCCAAATGCATCACACGAAGCACAACAGGTGTCATCCTCTGAGGGGTGATGGAACCTGCACTCTGGCGAAGGCTGGGGGTCCGAAAACAGAAGGCCCTGGCCACCTTCACCCTCCCAGCAATCTAAAGATGCCCACCACAGGTCAGAGTAACACTAAAGGACATTTACACGTTAATTAAAGCAAAAGAAGAGCCTGTGCATACGGGAGAAGGGCAGGAAGCGCCAGTGGGCTGTGTGCACAGGCAGAGCCCCCAGGAACACGCCTCCCATGTAAAGCCCCCGCTGTACGGGGCAGGCAGTGGATCACTCCAGCCATTTTAAGAGGAAAGGGGATGAAGCTGCAGGTAATAATAACAGCAAGAAAACGGAGAGGTCTCACAGCTCAGCCAGAGGCCAAACCTCTCGGCCTGGCGGCCGTGACACACACCTTCAGCTGCGTCCTAACCTGACCCTTTGCTACGAACGAAGCTGCAGGTGGTGCTGAGCTGTAATCGGCTTCATCAACCTCCCGCACACGCCAGAGAGGATTCCCTTTGCTCTGCTGTTCCCCATAAACCTGGGTGATGACACAGAACACTGCAGCTCCAGAACATTCTCCGTGGAAAGCTTCTCACTGAAGCGAGCAAGGGTAATCGATGGATGTTAATGCATCCGGCAAGGACTGAAATCACTTCGCAGCCACAGGCTCTGAGACCGGGGGCAGGGACTCCTGGGTGCCAAGACGATGAGAAAGCAAGGCTTTTCTCATTCATTTCCTTTTGGAAACAACAAATTACGGTGCCCTCCTGCTGCCACGTGGGACTCGCCCCAGTACATGGACAGAACATGGGAAGCAAAGACATGCCCACCTGCCTGGTTCCAGGGCGGCTGGCCTCTGGGAAACAGGGAGTCGTGGGGACTAAAGGCTTCCAGGCACCAGGCGGCGCCTGCTCACAATTCTTCCGGGTCCCGGAGGACCTGACGCACGTCCCCTGGGGGGACCTCTCTACGCTCCTGGCAACGTCAAGGAACAATCCCCTGACCTCTCAAACGGTGAGAGGACAGGTGGCCAGGTGGCAGGGCCAGCTCCTGAAGGGCGCGAGCAAAGATCTCGGACAATCTTTCCCCCGACCCAGGAGCCCTTGGGCACAGACCCCACTGCGGGGTGAGATGTTTCCACTTTGCAGATGAAAGAAGGGACGTCCCGTTACCGAACTCGAGAATGCATCCACCCTGTAAAATAATGTACTCTGAAAATCGTACGATACCATGAAATTCCCGGAATAAAATGTGTTACCTGGAAAGTCGAAGAAGTAGGGCTGTTACAGAGCACATTTAGGTCTCCCCACTGGGTACAGTTTTTACTTTTGATGTGCGAACGTTCGAGAGAAAGGCTTTTGTGTTCATCAAAATATAAGGGCCCGCCACAAAGAAATCACAGTCAGGGCCAAATGCGATCGCACAAACTGAACGCCCAAAGGAAGATGGCAAAAGCCACAGTAAGGACGAAACAGCACCACGCGGGGAAGGGGAAGGCGGCCACAGGCGGGAGAGCCGGGACCCGCGCCAACCACGCCAGACGTCGAACGGAGCACAGGAGAATCCGGCTCGTGGCAGCAAAACCAGGGCCCAGACCACGAAACCTCCAGGGACCCCCGACCAAGGGGTCCCCTCAACTGAAATCCTGAGCATTCCAGGGGCACACAGGCAGCTTTACTTGAGGAGGTGATCCTCTCACTTGCAGTCCAGCTAATGAGTCCAGCAGCAGCTGGTGTCATCAATCTACACAATTGCTAGACCCGAGGAATAAGTAGAACCCCCAAGAAAAAGGCTCTAAAATACTCTCGGGTATAATCAAAATGACTATGGCTAAAACCCACAGCCAGACACAAAGGCACAAATACACAAGTACAACGCAGGTACGGATTCCAGGAAAGAAGATGGCCGACTTTCTCACCTCTCTGAAGCACGCAATTTTCTAGCATCTGTATCCATTTCTCAGTGTCTAGCTATGCTTTTCCTCATTGATTCCCACATTTGAGCCTTCACTTCCAATCTCCCTTAAACCATCATTTCAATACGGATAACAAAAAACGTAGGCCTTTCCCTCATGTGACCACCACGAGACTTTTATGGCGGGATCGCAAAATGCTGCAAAGTCATGGCAGAGCCCCACGCAACGACTGCCAAAGAATTCCATCTGCCACACTTTTCTGAACGGTTACACAGTATCCAAGACAGGAGTTAAATACTAGAACAGGTGTTACAGGAAACATGTGAAGCTACTCAGGACTACTGCTAAAAAGACGTCTAAGGGACAAAACAGGGTGAAATGTTGAACTTAAAAAAAAAGGAAAGGATCAAATGAAACAAAATAGGATGATATACACAGAACAAGGAGGGAAGGGAAGACTACAGCACAGAGTTGTGTCTCTCCTCGCTCTTCAAACAAGACAAGCGCTGCCATGAAGAAAATGTATAGTTACCTGCGTCCATATCTGCAAAGAATGGAACAGCCAGTAAGAAAAAGAAGGAACCAGAAATTCAGTGTCTCAGAGTTGGATTTTCAAAGGTTACATGGAGAGAAAATATAATTTAGAAAACTGTGTGTGGACACTCTACCTGGATTTGGGGACACGGGAGCTAAGCGGTTTCCTAGCATTACTACCATCATTTTATTTAAAGCAAAAAAACAAAATATGGATATGTTAACTGAAGAAGTAAAAGCCTCATGGCAAAAGAAATAGCTTCTTCTCATGCAAAGTGATTATTAAATGTTTACAATACAATATAAGGGGGAAAACATACTCAAACACATGGTGGTGGGTCATCTGAAAGGCTCGGATCTATGACTAAGGAACAGTACACACAAATTAGGTACAAACTCAAGATCTAGATCAGAGAAACGTCCAAGCAGTAATCGTTAAAGGAGCGACACTGGGTTCACATCTGAAGGGACAGAACGATTCGGGACGAAATACATTCAACAGCGTTCATGGTTTGACTCTATCTGCTCCAAATGCAGAGATGGTTAGCGAAAAATACTACAGAAGAAGCAACGTGCCTACGGATCTTTACTGCTTGGTTATGTCATGATTACTTTTCTCGACATGGGATACGTCACAGTAATAATTTAGAATATGCTAACAAAAAATTCAGAACACTAAACTCGCTAGAGGTGGAGGCTGTGTGACACACGCAGCATACCTTCGGGAGACTCCTCCTGGACGTACGTGCCGGTCAGATAGCGATGCACCAGGGCCGACTTGCCACTGGCTAAATTACCCACAATGCCCTGAAACACAGAAATGGGCAGTCACTGAGGAGTAGTCAGTATATCGTGTGATTCAGCAACCTGCAATAGAGAGGTTAAAATGGACGGCAATCCTGAACACCACGACCAAGCATCAGCGGGATGGCCGAAAATGGGCTAAATGCTTCTGCTGGAGAAGAAGGGATTCCAACACCTTCAATTAACCTCTCACGTTTTATCAGCCTCTACAGCCTGAAGAATCAACATGGTTAGAACACACACTGAATCCCGTGAGTGCTGGTTACATCAGGAAGGTATACAGTGCGTCAGCCCACCAACATGTATTGTGGACCCTCGAAACACTCAACAAGGTATGAGGTTCAATGGGGCGCAGTGGCAGTACAGAGCCACAAGGGGATTGGGAGGACGTGCATTCCGTCACAACTCTGGGGTAGGATTTGCAGCCGGGTGAGACTAGCTGATAAAGAGCCACACCAAAAAAGCACAGTGCCAGGGAGGGACCGGAGGGGAGAAAACTGGACCAAGGCGGGGAGAGGAGGAGAGCCGGCCTGCATCTCTGGACACGGGGTCCACACGGCAGAGCAGGGACCCACGGTCAAGGCGGCAAAGGTGTTCGTTCTGGATGGAAACCAGGTCAGCATGACGTGAGGGCCACTGTACCAGCAAGCGGGAACTCACAGTCACCGGCAGGCAAGGCTGGCTTCACCCTGCCTTCTTCAGAGAAAGCTCCCGTGTTAACACAGCGGACACACCTGGACTCAGGTGGCTGTCCCTGCTCAGGATCTCACTCCCCCTCTATCTTCCGTGCAAAGACTCTCCTGCATTTTAATCTTTTCCTCCCCGGCTAGAACTTTCCCCTCTGCATTTAAGCATGATCCAACCAATTCTCTCTTGAGGAAAAGCAGGACGAGAGACCTGCCCTGGACACAGGTCCCCTGCCTACGAAGAGCCTGCCTCCCTCTCGCCCACTCTCTGACCCTACCCACCCCCAGCCTGCTGTTTTGACCCTATGGCTACAAGGACACTGCTCGAGGTCACCGAGGACTTCTGTTTCTAATCCCCTGGCCCTCCCCTTGCTGCAACACCGGAAGCTGTAGAGGAGATTCTCTTTCTTCAAACTTCCCGCTCTGGGCTTCCTCTTCAAATTACCCCCAGCCCACGCTGGCTCCTTCCCTAGACCTCCTAGATTCCCTAGATCCTGGATTCTAAGTACCCCCCCCCCTCCAACCAAGGGAGCCAGGCTACATCCCACCTACTCCCAGTAAGCTATGGATACCACTCTCATTCTCCAGCCCCACCCCCTCTCAGGTAAACCCACACACACCTACACTGGTACTGAAACCTCAGCATGTCCAGACCTTACCGTTCTCTCCCCAATCTGCTCATCATCCTGTGATCACATCACCGCTCAGACTCCCAAGCCAGACACCTGGACGCCGTCTCCAATTCCCACCCCGCCCAGATGTGCTTTTGAGGGTCTCCACACACACACCCCCACCCCCACCACGGGGCAGGCTGTGCGTCCGTCCACTGGATCCTGGGAGAGCCTTTAGCTTATCTCCCTGCCTGGGAGCTCCCCCTCTTCGCCCAGAGAATACCAGAGATTCTTTAAAATTGACACTGCAAAGATGCGACTCCCTCATTTCACAACTCTCGGGAAGCCTCCCACTGCCTGCAGGCCAGAGTCCAAGTATTTCATGAACAGACCCCCAAAGCGTCTCCCTCGAAATGCTCACGATCAACTCTGCTGCAGGCACCCAGGTCCAGCAGGGACCACAGGAACATACCACTCACCTGGGCACCCCTCCCTTCCCCCGAAGAGAGTTTTGGGGTGGCTTCCCTGCTTCTCTACACACCCAGAACACTTCACACTGACTGCTGACGCTCTTGACGCCACCCCCCAGTACGCTCGGGTCCCCGAAGACCAAGAACTGTGTCTCTGATGCTGGCAAGGACACCTCTCTGAACGCCTACACTCAGCACTGTCTCCGGCCCCAGTGAAGTGCCGGTAAACATGGGATGGTTGGATGGATGGATGGAACAGGGGGTGGGGGGTGTGCCTGGTTGGCTGGATAAATGGGTGACGGTGCCACTAATGAGAAGAACAAACATAAAAGCGAACAAATTTGCCACGAGATTGTGGAAAGTAAGTTAAAACCTGATCTAAAACCCTGAACCATCCTGTCCCTCCCACCGTCATGGTCCTTTCATCCTCAGCTTCCCACTCCCTGCTTCGTCCTCGATATGCCAGTGACCAAACACCATCCTAACAGGCCTTGCAGACTCCGGACGCCTAGATCGTTCCACATCAATCGCTGCCCAAAATAATACTCCTACTCGTGGGTCAGCAATCGGTTCAGATGTCACCTCCTCTGAGAAGCCTTCCTAATGCCACAGCCTCAACCGGTGCCTCTCCCCAAAGCTCCCTTAGTGCCCTCCTCCTAACGCTACCTTGCCACTTACCTCTTTGTTTCCCCAACATCGGTATGTGGGTCTGACTCTCTCCAGTGCTGACAAGGGACTGGGTCTCGTTTGTGTCTGGTTCTCTACCCCCCAGCATTGCCCACGGCGGACTCCTAGCAACACTGGGTGAATGAATGAATGAATGAATGACACTAACGCCAGTGAGTAGAAACGAGATGCTTTATTACTACAGCTCCAAGCCCCAGACTACGTGGACGGATCCCTTCCTGATTTGACTGATGTCTTCCCTTCGCTTTGGGCCTCTATAATCTGAGAATTTCTACCTGTTAATTATTCTCTTGCTCAAGGGTACCTGCTGCTTAGTCAGCTTCACACTGAGAAAATCCGAAACAGTATGCCGCAGAATTGAATTTTTAATTAAGATTAGGCTTTTTCTTTCCCGAGGAGGAAAATGTTCAAAATCACTGTTCAGTCTGTGCTTTCTGTGTGTGGCAATATTCCCTCCTTCTTACATGTCAATGATTTGCTAAGAATTTACTCACCCCTTCTAGGGATCAAATCACTCAATCCCGGGGGCGGGGGGGGGGAGGTGTTTTATTTGGACTGAATGGCCATCTCATATACCTCCTTATGTCTGCGCACCGTGGGCATTGTTTTAATTTGAAACACTGGCAGAAACAGCCAGCCAGCTGTGAGGAGGAAATAAAGTGAGGGATGAAAATGCTCTTTAAGCTGTAAAGCTGCACTGGGATCCATGAACTGCTACTGGATACGAACCAGAGAGAACGGAATCAGGCCAGTCGGGGTCTACAGGCTCGGGGAGAAGCAAGGTAACACGGGAAAAGTGTCCTGAAAATCACAGAACTGTGTATTCTGCTGGCGACACGTCATCACACGGGCCCGGCATCCTCTGGGCAGGGCTGTGAACAGTCACATCACACGAGGTGTCTTTCTAAACTGAGTTCTCTACCGTCCCACACTTCACCACGTAGCAGCTTATACACGTGGTTTGCTGAAAATAAAATCGAGGCTTTTGGTAAAAATCCCAGTTGAGAATTCAATGAGAACGCGCAAATAGGACATGACGGGTTGCTGACAGACGCCCACCTCTACAGGCCAGGGATCTACGGAGTGGTTTCCTTTCCGCCCAGAGGTAAGTGGTCAGCACGTGCTGCCTGGCACACGTCTGCAGGGACCCGAGTGTGGACCCAAAGCAACTGGCCCCCATCACACAACCTCAGGAAGCATATAGCATGGCACTACCACTCTTGAAAAGAATGCGAACATTGGGGAATTCCCTGGAGGTCCAGTGGTTAGGACTCCTTGCTTTCACTGCCGAGGGGCCGGGTTCAATCCCTGGTCAGGGAACTAAGATCCCACAAGCCATGTGGTGGGCCAAAAAAAAAAAAAAGAAAAAGAAAGCAAACATTGACATTTTTTCTCTGACAGATTCCAGATGGTTTATGGCCCAACATTACATGAAGAGTCCATCTGAGGCTTGCTATCATGTCACTGAATTGCTGCGTTTCTGAAAGAGTCAGGGGTTCCGAGGGTGCCGACCTAAGGGACCACCTGTCCCGGGTACTGTACCCAGGCAGGACACAATCGCAGCCCTGTGGACACACAGAGGCTGCCCCGGACAAAGGAGCACTTCTGTAGACGCTGGGAACGCCTTAGCACAGAAGGGATCTGCTGAGGAGGCCGAGCTGCCCGCTGCACCCCCCAGGCAGGAGGATGCCCGGCCCAGAGCGGAGCTGGCCGTCCTGCTGGGGTCTGGGCCGTCCCCGCACGGGTCGGGGCAGAACTGCAGAATCCTCCCCCTTTACTTCTCCGTGAGATGGAGTCCACCGCTCCTGTGAATTCAAGCCACCTTTGTGAGAGTCCTGTTTTAGGATCATAAGTCCGCACCACCGGTTAACACAAGCGCCCCTACACCTCCAAGCACTGATTCCAGAAAACTCATGCTTCTGAAATACCAGCAGAGAACAGGTTTTGGTAGGAGGCGTCCTCAGTCACGGGCTGCTATGCGGGCTCTGGTAGAACCCTCACCACCTTTAACTCCCCAAACTGGGTCTAAACCATGGGGCTTGACATCCTTCAACTTTAAACTTCAGCTCCTCCCTTACACTGGCCACACTTCAGATGCTCTACAGCCGCACGGGGCCCATGGGTGCCACCCTGAAGACAGAGAACATTTCCACGTTGCAGAAAGTTCTGCCGGCAGAGCTGATGTGGAAGCCCAAACTCCAGGTTCAGATACCGGCTCCGCGTCTCACTACCCAGGGCTTCCTTGGGCACACCCTTAACGTGTGAGGCTCCGCCCCCGATGCCTGGGGAGTGGGGACAACAGCACGACCGGCTCAGGACTCAAGGTGACGGCTCCACCCAGGAGGCACCCCACGTCCCGCACAGAGTAAGTGTCGTCACCAGAACGCTGTTCCCCTTGCTTTACTCCGACGGCAGGCCCCCAACCTTTGGCTGGCTCAAGAGGCCGCCTCTGAAACTGGGAAAGCTCCCTGGGAACCTCCCAGCAGCACTCCTGGCCGCGCAGCCGCGGTTGCTGACGTCGCTTCCCGACAGTGTCCCGCGGGATTCGCTCTGTTCTGGGGACGGCGTCACAGAGCACAGGGGACAGAGCGGCACTGTCCCAGGGCTGGGCTTGCGGAACCCGCGCTTCTGGAACGGCCCTGGAACCGTGGGCCCCTCTGCCTCCCCCCAAGGAAGGAGCCATCGAGAAAGGTCAGACCTGCTGGGAGGAAGGAGCGGGGACGAGAGGGGAGGGCAGGGGGCCTGGCCTGGACGCCTGGCAGTGGCAGCGGGGACACACATCAGACGCCCTCGGGCCAGGGGGACGTCAGGGGGCCTGCCCACGAGCCCTCCCTTCAGGCCTTAAGTTTCAAAACCTGCTCTTCCCGGTGACACTGGAAGTCACAGACACACTTGGCCTTGCTCCATCTCCTTGTCTCGGAGGGAGAGGCCAGAGGGGGCCTGTCCCCCGCCCCCCCGGGTCCACCCGTGAAGCACCGCAGGTGGCTGGGGCCCCGGGAAGGGCATCTGAGGGCCTCTGGGGTCACCGGGCAGACAGGCTGGAACTGCTAACAAACCCTGGGGCCTCAGAGAAAGGGCACGTGGGGGGACAACATGCCGAGGCTGAGGGCCCAGGTGGGCCGAGCAGAGCAGGCCCAGGGCCTGGACAGGATGAGCTGACCTGCTGTCACCACGGTCAGCCTGTCACGTGAGAAGTTTAAGATACACACACACACACACACACACACACACACACACACACACGCACACACACACGCACACACACACACGCGCACACACACGCACGCACACACACGCACACACACGCACACACACGCACACACGCACGCGCACACACGCACACACACACGCACACACACACGCACGCACACGCACACGCACACGCACACACACGCACGCACGCACGCACGCACACACACGCACACGTCCTCCAGACGCCGCGTATTTCATAACAGTGTGATTATTTACCAGTTCTAGCTGTCCTTTCTTCCATCCCCAAGTGCGGGGGGCAGGTGAAGTGGGGAGAGGCTCAGAGGTGTGGCTGATAACAGATCCAGTCATTTTTTATTTAAGTCAGTTTAAATAGTGTCACTGAAAGAGTACTTAAAGTTCATAATAAAAACAGAACTTTAAATTTTATGCTACTCCTTTGTGACACAGTAAACAGTCACATTTTCTCAGTGATGAATTAGAATTACATCTTGATGCCTCGCTACAGAGGCTGTCCATGACATCCTGCAAAGGACTAATGAGCTGTGCGCGTGTGTGCGCGCGCGTGTGTGTGTGTGTGAGACAGAATCTCTCTCTCACACACTCAGATACAAGAGACAGTGGTGGGTGGACCCAGCCCTGCACACAAGGCCACCTGCCATCTCTCATGACCGTCACGGGCGCCCTCGGGACTCCAGCCCTAACCTCAGCCTCACCTGGCCCCTCCCCAGGACACAGCAGAACGCGGCCCACCTCTGGGCCCCAGGGAACGAGAACCCTCACGCCCACCGGGGTGCGGGCTTGGGGCACTCACAGGTCACACCTCACCTCTTCCTGAGCCCCCCTCCAAGCCCCCCTCCTGCAGGTGAGGAATGACCACGCCCAAGGCCAGAGCAAACACTCACCACTTTGAGCTCCGGGACGGATCGACTTAACGTCCATTCCTGGCTGTTCACAAAGGCATCTGTAAAACAGGAGGGTAAAAGGAAGTGAGATGCTGAGACTCACCGAAGTGCAAGGTCAAGATACCCCCAAGGCGCCAGTTTTCAAACGGGAAGGACACCGAAGACGGTCCAGCCCACCCCTAGCATCACTTCCACCCAGAGAAGCTGAGATGTGCCTGGTTCACACGGCTGTTCCAATTCCAATCCGTGTCCTGCCTCTTAAAACGTAACACACGCTCCAACAACTCCGAAGTCCTGCCCCAGCCCTGTAGGGCCCACCCTGCCCAGGGGTGTTAAGACCCTTCCTATCGCGAATGTGGGCAAGTGTGAGGACGAAGGAAGCTCCTGGCTTTCCTGGAAATGACCCTGTGGCCAGTGAACTTTGGGCCTTTTGGGTTTTCACTAAAATACTCACTTGCCTGAAATCCCCCCAATGAAGTTATGGTAGGTGATGGTTGGAAAATCCAAGTGTTTACAATCCGACACTATGGTTTAGAAGAAGACTTTCAAGCTGGAGTTTTGATCCTCAGAAACATATTAGACACTGAAGATCCAGTGAGAACACCTTGGGATGTGTCAGAAAGTCAAGGGGGAGGACTTCCCCGGTGGCGCAGTGGTTAAGAATCCGCCTGCCAATGCAGGGGACACGGGCTCAACCCCTGGTCCGGGAAGATCCCACATGCTGCAGAGCAACTAAGCCTGTGCATCACAACTACCGAGCCTGCACTCTAGAGCCTGTGAGCCACAACTACTGAGCCTGTGCTCTACAGCCTGCAAGCCACAACTACTGAGTCCGTGCGTCACAACTACTGAGCCTGTGCTCTAGAGCCGCGAGCTACAACTACTGAAGCCCATGCACCTAGAACCCGTGCTCCGCAACGAGAAGCCACCGCACCGCAACAAAGAGTAGCCCCCACTTGCCGCAACTAGAGAAAGCCCGCGCGCAGCAACGAAGACCCAACACAGCCAATAAATAAATAAATAAATAATAAATAAAGTTATTAAAAAAGAGAGAGAGAGCGCTGTTGCTGTGCTTGTAACAACCCAAGGCTGGTTACGTACGTTTGGATACATCCACGTAATTAAGGCTAAGTCGCCAACAAAATGTTTAAAACCCCAACGTACCAAAGTGCAGCCATCCCAGAGCTATAGGGTTGGGGGTGTGTGTGTGTGTGTGTGTGTGTGTGTGTGTGTGTGTCTGTGTGTGTGGGTGTGTGTGTGTGTGTGTGTGAAATACCCACACAAGCTTGTCCATGCTGAGAACACTTCTGGAAGGATTAAAAAAAACTTCACAGTTGCTGATCTAGGGTTAGGGAACCAGGTGGCCTGGGGACAAGGTAATGAAGAGATTTTCTTTTCATTGTCACCTTTTGGTACCTTCCACATTTTCTACCATCTGGCATGAAAAAAAAAATTCACTAATATAGTTTTTAATAACCTTAATAGGAAAACAAAGAGAGCAAAGTGGGAATTAAAATGAGCTCCATTCACTAATGCACGGCCGATATTTAAGCACATACCACCAAAGATTATGTTTATCACAAGTATTACATATTCATTATAAATTAAGCAGGGCTCCATTAAAGAAAGACGCGTATTATATAAACACTGCAACAATGTGTGTGGTGCCTTTTTACTTGCAAACATATCTTCCCTCAAATGGAATATATTTGTTTGTGGCAACTAGCTTAATAAAATCAATGCCTGATCTACCTGACCAGATTAATAAAATTAATGCTTGACTTAACCAGAAAAACACATCTTCAGTTTTTAAAGATTTACTTTAAAAATGTTCATCGCCTCCATCATTGCCCGGGCAGGACTGAATGCTGCCTCCCAAGAGGCTAAACGAAACATAACAAAGATGCAGCAGAAGACATACACACCAGATACTCCTTCGCGCTAGTCCTCTATGGATTGGGACCTTTCTGTGGGCTGGACTCCCTAAGTGGGAGTTACAGGGATGACAGTGCAGCCCCTCTGGAAGAGTTCATCACGGGGTGAGCAGGGTGGGGACCATGGCGACCAGACCAGCCGGCTGCTCTATTTAAGTCCCACGGTGCAGCAATCCTTAAAGGATAAACACACATGCGTCGGGGGCACACACCCAGCAGCCTGTGCGTGTGTGCGTGTATGGCAACTCGTGTATGGGAAAGCGTGTGCACGTGCACGTGTGTTCTCAGAGCAGCTAGAACCAAAAGTCACGGAAGATGTGTCTCATTTCAGAAGAGGCCATTCCGCACTCCACTCAATTCCCCCACTTGGAGTAGAATAATCTTAAGAAAACACATCCCCATGCGCTTTTGAAATGCTACTGGACTTGAATTTAGAATAAAACACACCCAGTAAGCGCTGACTGACTGCTTTTAGCCTGTCGGGGACACTGAAGCCCCTTTAGCTGTCGTCACTGGGGGCCAGCATGCTGCGCGTCCTCTGTAATGACCCAATAGGGTTTAGGAAAAGAAGCCGGTTAGTCATTCCTGATCGTTAACATGGCTCCACTTCAGGTTACATTTTATCTTTTCAATTGAAATCATAATAGTGAAAAGAAATTCTCAAAGAACACAAAGATTAGGGAACCTGAAGTAACAGGGAACTTTTATCAGAAGTGAAGAACCCAAACTATTAGCTTCTTCAACAGAAATCTGAAGGCAGTTGGAGAAAGAAAGTGACCCCCCCCCCCCCCCCCCCGCCTCCAAAGCAGACTCAGGGACAGGGCCTAAGGACACAAGGGGAAGTTATCAGGACCGAGCAGGAAACCAAAACTGCTCAGCACTCGGGGGGAACTGTTAGGAATTTTAAGCAGAAATTCTCGGCCTAGTTATTCTGAGTTGACGACCAAAACGTGAAATTAAAGGAAAAGACACCAACTCCCTGCTGTCTCACTGGTGTGCCCACAGGTCACACGCATGGCATATTATTTTAGGACTTAAGAAAGGGAATTCTAAACAGTTAAATGTGGATGCCAGTAGAATTCCTTCCTAGCTTAGCCCTATATTAAGATAAAGTCCAGCGAAGCTCAGACATGAAAATGCACTGTATCCACACAATGCACACTTTTTTAAATACATTTGTTTATTTTATTTTTTTTTATTTTTGGCTGCGTTGGGTCTTTGTTGCTGTGCACAGTCTTTCTGTAGTTGTGGCACGCAGGCTTCTTGCTGCGGTGGCTTCTCTTGTTGTGGAGCACAGGCTCTAGGCGCACAGGCTTCAGTAGTTGCGGCACGTGGGCTCAGTAGTTGTGGCTCGCCGTCTCTAGAGCACAGGCTCATTAATTGTGGCACACGGGCTTAGTTGCTCCGCAGCATGTGGGATCTTCCCGGACCAGGGCTCGAACCCGTGACCCCTGCATTGGCAGGCGGATTCTTAACCACTGCGCCACCAGGGAAGCCCACAATGCACACTCTTATGATGCTGAGCAAAGAGGAAGCTGCCAGACCTACACTTTCAAAGGCAAAGGTGCTTGGGGTTTGAACAATTCGTGCTGAGCCCCTAGAAAAATGAAATTCAAACCACCTGGGTCATCCCTTTACGGCGTCCTCAGCAGTTTCTTTGTCTTTACGATTCTGGTGAGTGATGACGGAGCAGGCTGTGCACGTGGGGGGCGGGCATAAGGGGAATCTCTGTACCTCCCTCTCAATTTTGTTATAAACCTAAACTATTCTGAAAAAATAAGGTCTCAAAAAATGTAAACAAACATATATGTATATATACAAATACACGCATATATATAATATACACGCACATACACACAGACACACAATGAAATAAAGTGCCGAGCCTGGACCCCACCCTGCAGTGACGAGTAAAGTGCAGGTCGCGGAAGACGGCCGAGACAGAATGTATTTACAACACCACACTGTATTTATTCCTGTCTTGGTCCTAATACTGCTGACCACGCGGGTCACTGAGTGATAAACGTGTTTACACACACAGCGCTGCTGGAGAGCCAGCTCCTGGTGCCGCCCGGCCCGGGGGAGCCCTGAGAGCAGCGGGCAGCCTGGGCAGAGGGCCGGGCTCCTGCAGATTCCAACCAGCCTCCACCCAGAGGCCGTCTTGACAAATGGAACCACACACCGTGCACCTGGACCACCAGGGTGTGGTCAGCCCTCCTCAGCATCCCGGAGGGTGTGACTCGGGCTTTCTTAGGAAACCTGAAAGCGTGATGCAGGAGGAAAGCAGGGATTATACAAACACCAGGAGAAACTCTTCTCTGGGCCAGTTCCGCCTCCTCCAAGTAGACCTCCTTCCTCGTCCCCACTGGCCACTGCTTGTTTCCCAGGCCCACGGGCACCCCTGCCCCCGCATCCATCTGGTTTCGTCCTACTGAGGAGCAGGGTTGGCCCAGCTGGGCCTGCTGACCTGCAGGGTGAGGGCAAGCAGACGGCCTTCCACGGAGGGGCACAGACATCCTGGAGCTGGAAACAAAAGCCACACGGCAGAGGAAGGGGCCTGGACCCTGCAGCGGCCCCCGATCCTGGCCGGCCTAGGGGCCCCTCACCGCACCCCCTACACCCCAACACACTGGCGTGCACCCTGCTGTCCCTGAAACAGCCTGAACCCTCTTCCAGAGGACACGCACAGATCAACCCTTGACGGGGCTCCGGAGAGCATCGCAAGTGAACCCAAAGGATCGCAGAGGCCCTTCCCAGTTCTTCAGAAGGAGACACAGTCACCAAGGACGCGGGCTCATTTCAGAGAACAGCCCCTCTCCCCAGCAGCAGAGCTGCTTCTCTGAGCCCCTGGAGAAGAGCAAAGTTGCAGCGAGGCCTTCTTTCCGGAACCTCCCTTTCCAGGACCACCTTCAGCCACACCCTGGCTGCTCTCGGTGACGGAACAAGACCCTGGACCCCAAAGAATGCGAACAGCTCCTGACACCGACAGATGGAAGAGCAGGCCTAAGACCGTCGGGGCAGGAGCCGCAGAAACAAACAAAACACAAATCCAACGACAAAGCTACTCGGCTGTTTATTTTTATTTTCACTCCCAGGAGAACTGTCTCCTTTCCCTCGCCTGGACTTTCTCAAAATTCATCCTGAGTACAAACTCCCTTCAGTCTCCGCCTGCTGAGAACACTGAGGGACTCAGCTCTGGTCTGTTTCCAAAATTATTCATATGCAGAACCGCACAGTTAACAAGGAAATGTAAGGCCCTCATTTTACTACACACACAATAGGCGCTCTGACTCGAAAGCCCTTGAAAGCCGTAATCGCTCCCTTTTTTAACAACCCCCTCAGACCAAAGACAGAACAAATGGGGTGGGGGGTGGAGGGCAGGGACCTGATTCCCAGCTGCTTAATTAGCAACTTGCTGCCCATGGGGGATCACGGACAAATCACCTAATTCCTAAATGCTAGGAACACAGGTGAAGAAATGGTCCAGCGAATAGACAAAATCATAGTGAATTTTACACTGCGTAGAAAGCCCCCCGTTTTCCCCTTGGTGCTACTGTATTGTTTTGTATTATTACAGCACCAACTCTTCCACTCTCTTGATTTGATGTATCAAAAGCCAAAAATTCAAGTCTTAAAACTGATACGATTTTGCAAAGTAGCCCCCCCCAAAAAAAAAAGAGTATTTCTTGTCCTTCAGCATTTTCCTCCAATACCTCGGAGTTTATTTAATTGCAGGGCATGAAGATGGCCACAGACTACATTAACCTCTGGGTTCCAGCAATAACCAGGAACCCTGCGTTAAGATCTACCAGGGAGATTACCCATTCATTACTCCATTTCCGCTGAGCCTGGACCAAGCAGTTACACTCTGACATTCAGAAAAGCATCAAAGCTGTGGTTGGACTTCCTTCTTGTGCACTTCATGTCAAAAATGAGCAACATGGGGCTTCCCTGGTGGCGCAGTGGTTGAGAGTCTGCCTGCCGACGCAGGGGACACAGGTTCGAGCCCCAGTCCGGGAGGATCCCACATGCCGCGGAGCGGCTGAGCCCGTGAACCATGGCCGCTGAGCCTGCGCGTCCGAAGCCTGTGCTCCGCAACGGGAGAGGCCACAACAGTGCGACGCCCGCGTACCGCAAAAAAAAAAAAGAGGAACTTGAGAATAAACACAGCAATCTACTGGCGTAAGAGTACACCTCGATGAAAATGATTGATTATGAAGGACAATCTTAGCAGCCTATCTGGTAGGGGGACTAAAATCCTAATAAAAAGGGATGTGTTTTATTTTCTCCTTGTATTCCTGCCCTGAACAAGAGAGTGAAAGACTTTTCAGGAGCATAGAAATCAGAATGAATAAAAAGCATAGGTCTTCTTTACAAAATCAAATCAAATCTCTTTTGCAATACAGGCAAACGAGGCCATTCTTCCATCACAATGAATCTGGTCTGGAGACAAATGGTTTCAGTGATTACAAACAAACAAACACCTCAGAAGGAAAACTGCCCTCAGTGCGCATGACTTCACCACTGTCTATGCAACGAGGATCAACCCTGCACAGGCCCGGATGAACGAAGCGCAGAGAGAAAACAGCAGAGAGTCTCAGCGACGTTTACGACTGAGCCTGTGATACTGACGACCGTCCCCTGAGCACTGCTGTGACCCAGGCTCACCTGACGCCACGGCAGTATGGGGACAGGCTCTCACTGCTCCGGGCTGCCCGGCTGCCCGGTGCTGCTGGAGAGGGGCGGTCCCTTGTGAAAGGTCAGGCCAGCAAATCCCTCCCTCTTCACCTGCTGTGTTCCCCCAGGTGTGCTCCTCGCCCCACCCTGCCCCAGACTCACCTGGGACACCTGGCAAAGCTGGCAACAGGTGAACGTCAGCCGGGACCCATCCTATCCGAACTTCAAAGTCCGCATCGCTAACCAGCTCTCTCTGGATTTCTTCACTCCCTCCGCTTTCCAAACTTTGCTAAGCAGATGCGACCAATGTAAAATTCCCATGTCAGGGATTCATACCACGGACTGTGGGAGCCCTGCTTCTCCCACCTGGCCCCAGCTGTCCTAATGTCCAGGACCCCAGAGGAGCACAGGGAACTCGGCACGGGGAGCCAGAAGCCACGGGCTGACGGTGGCCTCCACCTTCTTGGGTGACTTTCCGAGTCTCTATGACACTGTGTTTCCGCACCGGTAGAGTGGAAGTCCTTCCCCTCCACTCGAAGAGATGATGTAATCCCCTCTGCTAGCAAAGGGCCCAATCCCCACAGTGGAAGCCCTCCTACGGCCTTTGTGGGTGTGATCAAGGAGCAAAGCTGCTGGTACCCCATCGCCTGGGTCCCGCAGCCTCTGGGGTGGACACAGGCCACCTGAGTGCACTGCCTGTGTTGGGACCACAGGTGAGCCCGAAATAGCACGGGGCCCGAAAAGGCCTCATCAAGCCATCGAGCCACAAGTTATTAGCTACCGGCATTCAAAGCAAGCCATTAACTCTGAAGTGAGTAAGACCCGCTAAAAGGTACTGCCGGTTAGTTTCGATCCCAGGCCAATTTATATTACATTGAACCTCCTGGAATTGTCATTTTGTCGGTCAGAAGTGGCTGAGTAGCAATTTCATGTGGTTCACGCTATAGCACGTGAGAATGCAAGAGGAAAGAAATGTATCCATGTGGCATGGTGACTCATATATAGCAAAAACTCTGCAGGGCTCTAAAAGAATCCTGAATTCACTCTCTCAGCAAAAAACAAAAGAATCAAAGGAACAAAACAAGGGGGCTACGGTAAACCAAGAGATCTCTCAATGGACGTGAACTGAGACCATAGAGCCCCACGTCCTGGGCCCCCATCTTGGCAGGAGAACCTGGCTAAAGACCAGGGAAGGGCCAGTGTCGCTCCTGCTGAGGCCCCCGTCTCCACAGCTGTGTCCTTCCTCGGGGTCTTTCGCCATCGGCTCCCAGCACCCCTCGCTAGACAAGGGCGCTCGTCTTCAAGCACACTAACCCAGCCCCCCTCTGGCTCCTGGGCTCACTCCCCAGCAGAGCTACGGGCTCATTTCTTCCTCCAAATTCTCACGCAGAAGCACAGCACGTGGCCACGATTAGACCGTTATGGTCTCTCCTTCCCCCGCAATCCCGTTTGGATCCAGTGGCCACGAATACAGGTTCCAAACAAACCTCCCGAAATTATATTTAAGGGTTAAAACAAGGGACCCTGAAATCGCAGGTGACGTTTTAAAAAACTACATATTATCTCCGGGATTGAGATGTTTGTTTGAAACCTTAAATTTCACAAGAAGTTTTTTTTTAATATTCTTTTTAGCAACAGAAAAGTGAAATAGCATTTATTTTTAGTTTAAAGCATTCAGAATCCCAAAATATAAAGGGAAACAACAATGGGAAAAAGGAAGCACAGCCCCCGAGAACAGAAGCACTGGAGGAGACCAGGGCTCCCGTTGGGCCTCGTTTCCGTGCTGAGACAGGAAACGCATGTCCCTAATAAAATAAGAAATCCATTTCAATGCAGCAGGGAAGAGCCACACTGCAAACTGGTTAATACATTAATACACTGATGACTCTCAACTGGAGGGTTTACCAGAAGCTCACTGGCACAGTTTTCCGTAGGGTGATTTAATTTCTTATTTGAAAATCCCTGAGTCTCTCTAAGAAATGGAATAAACCATAAACCCTTGGGATACAACATTCATTCCAGGCTTCCCTGGAAGTTCAAGTTGCTTTCCAGTGACCTCAAAGACCCAGAAACCAGTCTCCCACCCACACGTTCCCTGACAGCATCCAACCCCTCCTCCTAAGGTGCTCCCAGGGCAGGGTGACGCACGCCAGGCCACCAAGACGCCCCCAATCCCACCACCGCAGACACGACCAAGGGCTTGCGATCCCAAGCATCTTCCTTCCCCTGAGTCCTGACGTGACTCGGAATCCTTCTCCACGAGACCAGCCTCTAAGGGGATCCTTTCTCTTCTGCCTAAGGAGCGCCCAAGGCAAACGATGCCTGCCCAGATGAGGTCCAGGGGACGTGCGAGCTTCTAACTTCTCAGAGCATGGCTGACTCCCTTCCCTGCCTTTCCCCCCGATGGCGTTCCTGCATGCTGCCTAGAGCACCTTGCTGCAGAGCTCTCTGAGAACACCACTGCTACGCTGGGTGTGTGAAAAACGGCTTGAAAGACTCGTGTCTGAGGATAAGGAGAGTAGAGGGTGTGAGGATTTGAGAATGGAGAGGAAGAAAACGTTCCTTTCCTCCTTCAAGTATGAAAACTGATGCCTCTCTGCAGCCCAGAGGGGGAGCAGGGCCGCCTATAGAGGACCCTTCTGTGCAGCCCTGATAGCTCTGTGTTTCGTATTTCCTTCAGAAGGATGAGCATTTCATTAGCTGACGCCGCTCCAGAGTATTTTATTCACAAACAACACAGCAATCCAAAAAGCTGTGCAACCTGACTCCATCGGATTTCTGTTCCATGGTCATAAACCCAGGGCGACGGTGGGTTTTGCTGCAGATGTCTTTCTAGAGCAGGCTTTGGATCCCCAAACAGGATAACCCTATGGTCCTCGCTCTGGTTAACCCAACAGACATCATGTAAGCATTTCCATGCAAACAGACAACAGGCCGGTCTCCAAGCTGAAGTTAGGGGCCTTCTATCAACACCAGAGTTCCTAAAAGAACCACTCTCGGGGGAATGTGAATTGGTGCAGCCACTGTGGAGAACAGTACGGAGGTTCCTCAGAAAACTAAAAACAGCATTACCATATGACCCAGCGGTCCCATTCCTGGGCATATACCCAGACAAAACTATAATTCAAAAAGATACACACACCCCTATGATCATTGCAGCACTAATATTTACAACAGCCAAGACAGGAAAACAATCTAAATGTCCATCAACAGATGAATGGATAAAGAAGATGTGGTGTGTATGTATGTATGTTACACACACACACACACACACACACACACACACACACACAATGGAATACTACTCAGCCATCAAAAAGAATGAAATAATGCCATTTGCAGCAACGTGGATGGGTCTAGAGATTATCATACTAAGCGAAGTACCAGTAAGTCAAAAAGAGAAAGACAAATACCATATGATATCATTTATAAGTGGAATCTAAAATATGACACAAATGAACATATCTATGAAACAGAAACAGACTCACAGACATAGAGAACAGACTGTGGTTGATGGGCGGGGGGGATGGTTGCAGGCGCAAGGAATGGGAGTTTGGGATTAGCAGACACAAACTATTATACATGTGTGTAGGATGGGTAAACAACAAGGTCCTACTGTAGAGCACAGGAAACTCTATTCAATATTCTGTGACAAACCGTATGGAAAAGAATATGAAAAAGAATATATATACCACATAGGAAATGTTCAACCTGGACTTTATGAGGACTTACAGCTGAGCCCTGGGTAAGAGCTTCTGTAAGTGGGAAGATTAACAAGAAGTTCTAAGTGATGGCTGGTGTGATTAATAATTGTGAGACAATAACACTGGCTGCCACACTAGGGTCCTGAGACAAGGACCCTCAGAACATACGGAGCCCCACCACTAAAATGCCACCTCATGGCCAAGGACACACAGCCTCCTGGCGCATCTAAGCAGTGGCAAAATGTTGTCATCTCAGACCAAAGTCAGAATCCTACATTTTGAAAAGATTTTAAATTGTAAACAGACTTTAAGGAGTCTTTAAAACATTTTAACACCTACAATGAAACTGCCGAGTCTTTGAAAATGAAAATGTTTAAATGAGGACGTTTTATGAAAAGGTGTGAGCCAGAAATTGCCAGACAAAATAAAATCGGCAGGTTAAATTCACAGCCGTTTTTCTGAGATAGGTTACAGCTGTTTTTCTTATTGAAGTTTGAGTGAACACATGAATTAAAAGGTAATTTTTAAAAAAATACTTATTATTTATTTTGGCCGCACTGCGTCTTAGTTGCGGCATGCGGCATCTAGCTCCCTGACCAGGGATCGAACCCGGGGCCCCTGCATTGGGAGCGCGCAGTCTTACCCACTAGGCCGCCAGGGACGCCCCAAAAGGTAACCACTACTATGCAGCTTAGATGTTGCTGGTGGGCAACAACCACTTTATTTGTGAAAGTTAAGACAAAGCTGAAAGAAGAAAATTTTCCCGGTTAAAATAAATCCTGGAAAAAAACAGAGATGGCTTAGATATTTACAATTCATAGGCTGCACTTCTGTCAGTCCTGTGCTGGATATAACTGAGCCCGACAGTTTTAATTTCATAGAGAATTACAAACAGTCAGTAATATTTTTTACTTCTTGGTGCGATCAATGTTTATAATAAGGGATGGCTTGGTAACAGATGACAATGAATCCGGAAGACGACTACAGAATGAGCAGGCAGAATTAACTCTTTCCCTACTGCCCCTGAATGTTGTCTAAAAAACCTGTAAGGTCGGTGGACGAGCGGAGGCCACGTGGCCAGCGGGGCCCAGGACCACACAAGCCCCGCCGCAGGGGCAAAAGGCACAGAGACCGCTCTGCGTCGGTTACCACGGCCTGCCCATCGCCGTCGGAGAATCAGCATTCCATGCGGGACGGCAGGCGTCACAGGGGTGTGTGGCATGGATGTGCTCAGCCACTTCTGAGCTGCTTCACAAGGACCAACCGCACGAGACAGGAGACAGTAACCAGCACTTCTCCAGCTGGAGGTGGGAACTCCTGCTTCCAGGAAGCAAGTCAGTTGGCCTCTTCGGGCCCCCATCCCTTCCCCTGTAAGACACGAGGGCTGCATCTGGTCCCTTTGGCCCTCACGGCCTAGAATCTTCTCTTCCGGGACCTCCTTCCACACAGACCCACGGTGGGCTGGTGCTAAGGGCAGGCCCAGCCTCTCTCCATTTAATGGGCCTGCGCTGACCAAAAGGGAGGTTTCAGAGACCCTGGTTTCTCGACACACCCTCATAATGGCCTTTGGCTAATATAACCCTTGACTTAACGTCGATAAAAGCAAATCAAAACAAAAAGAGCTGGGATATTTCTCTTTATAAGGTGGAAACAGGGCTCATCTTGAGTTAGCATGAATGATTTTTCCCACAAATAGGTCTGCAGCCCTTGCACAGGAAATGGGTGGTGATTTCACGGTGCCCCTACCAATTCTGCGGCTGCATTACAAGATTAAAATAAATACCGCCCATTAGGTTGTAATGTCCAGCAAATCTAATCACGATCTTGGTAGAAGGTCCGTTGAGTCAGCTGAAAAACACGGATCGATGTCTCCTCCCTGTGGGCCCGGTCCAGGGCCTCCTGTCTGAGAGACAAGGATGCAGACTGCCGAGTGCAGAGATGAAGGCCCACCTCCATCGTCACACCTGTGTGTCCACCATGCACTTCAGGAGCTGCACGGCTTCTGGGCCCCTCTGTCACTGACATTCAGGGTCAGTACTGGTCACGAGCAGTGGATGAAAAACTGGAAAACAGAGCAACTGTGCCAACGCTCTCTGCACTGGTCAGGGCAGTGCCCGTCGCTGTACTGCTGACCCTGGCAACCCCGCCCCACACGCACGCACCATCTCGGCCCTCCCCTGTTCTCAGCACAGAAGAATTTCCAGTGGTTATACACAGAAAGGGATCAAAACCTGAAGTCCACAACAGAGGGGCTGGCGACGGTCAAACCCGTCATCTGCATCCGGCCTGACGATGCTGCCCAGCATCTGTGCAAGACCTACCTCGGTCCCCTGCTTGAGAAGCTCCTGGGGAAGACGGCCACCACCCTGCTCCTCTCCTCTGCTCCCCAGGCTGGGTGCCCAGCGGTCCCGTCACACACATGCACCTGCGGGACTCGCCACCCACTCTTATCTCCCTCCCCAGCAAGGCGCCCCGCTGCACCTCACCCTATGCCCTGATCAGCTCCAATTCACACGGAACAGGCACGGCTGTAACGGTATGTAGGCTCGGGTACAGACTGCACAAAATACAAAATCTGCCTTTGCGCGGAAAAGCCCCAGGGCAGATGACGTGCGATATGCTGAGCGCAGAGACGGGGCCACAGGACGCGTCACCTCAGCCCACAGCTGGGCACCAGGTAATTAATGAGTGAGCTCGACAGCACATACACAACCGCAAGGAAGGCTGTCTGCAATGACAGCCGCTGCTGTGAGGTTAGTTGGGTTATTACCTCTAGGAGGAAGAGGCAGGGGGATCTTTTCGCTTTTACTGATTTGGGTCCTGTTTTAATTCTTTACCATGGGCGGGTATTATCTCTGTAATGAGAAAAGGTGTAGAGATACTTTCTTCATAAAGGACTGGTTCCTCTTTACGCTTCTAACAACCAGAGGAGCATGAGGTGAGTCACCCACGTGGTCATCAAGGTAGCACAGGAGGAAGGCTTTCACTGTCAGCCTCACTATCTAAGCATCGAACTAGGGAGAAACACAAGGAGACGGTCCCCCTTACTTCCAGACTTCTCAGTCCTCAGACTGTGACTGTCAGAGATCCTTAGGTGGTTCTGAAGTTACGAGGTCCATTCAGTAGTAAAAGAATGGACATGGGCTTCCCTGGTGGCGCAGTGGTTGAGAGTCCGCCTGCCAATGCGGGGGATGCAGGTTCGTGCCCCGGTCCGGGAAGATCCCACATGCCGCGGAGCGGCTGGGCCCGTGAGCCATGGCCTCTGAGCCTGCGCGTCCAGAGCCTGTGCTCCGCAACGGGAGAGGCCACAGCAGTGAGAGGTCCGCGTACCGCAAAAAACAAACAAACAAACAAAGAAAAAGAATGGACATGAAATTCTACGCGTATGTATGTATATTCATTCCCCAACTCTGGGGGGGTGCTGCCCGTCATCCCCGCCCATCACACCGTGCAAAGCCACGGCGGAAACTCATCCTGCACAGGGAGGCCTGTGTCAACGCCACACAGGTTAAATGGGGAGGAAGGAACCTGAGTCCCCACGCATCCTGGCCGTTCATCCTCTACATCTGAGCTGTGTTTGCTTTCTAATTACACACGGCCTCTCGGGAGGGAAGGAGTCCCATGTGGACACAAACAAGGCAGGTGTGCAGTGACAGCAGGACACCTCGCCAGAGGGCTGGAGAAGATGCTGAGCAAGGTGAAAGGAACAAATGCCCCTGTGAAGGCAGAAGAGGCACAGAAAGGAGCTTCCAGTACCTTTATTCCTTATTCTTTACGTCACTACACTTAAACCTAAGCAGATGGTCGCCTTCTAGAATCAGGCATGATTTCTGTTACTTTCTATGAAACATTCATGATACGTTCTGCAAAATCAGTAGGCATCCAAACTGCCTTGTTTCCCAAATAGAAAAGCCATTACTTCCCAACTGCTGGGGAGCAACTCACAGGATCTGCTACTACTTCATAGGAACCTAGATCATTTCTGGCAGAGACAGAATTTTCTGCATGTGAAGAAAAGATAAGTAAGATCAGTTCTCAGTTAACTCTTCTATTTAATTTCTACATCCTCCTATAAGAAGCAAGTACAACTGCTTCTGATGTCTTTTTTTTTTTTTTTAAACTTTTGGCTGCGTTGGGTCTTTGTTGCTGCACGCGGGCTTTCTCTAGTTGCGGCGGGCGGGGGCTGCTCTTCGTTGCGGTGCGCGGGCTTCTCATTGCGGTGGCTTCTCTTGCGGAGCACAGGCTCTAGGCGCGCGGGCTTCAGTAGTTGTGGCACGCGGGCTCAGTAGTTGTGGCTCGCCGGCTCTAGGGTGCAGGCTCAGCAGTTGTGGTGCACGGGCTCAGTAGTTGTGGCTTGAGGGCTCTAGAGCACAGGCTCACTAGTTGTGGCTCACAGACTCTAGAGCACAGGCTCACTAGTTGTAGCGCGTGGGCTTAGTTGCTCCGCGGCATGTGGGATCTTCCCGGACCAGGGCTCGAACCCGTTTCCCCTGCATTGGCAGGAGGATTCTTAACCACTGCACCACCAGGGAAGTCCTCTGATGCCCTTTTAACAGCGTTTCTGACAAAACCTTCACGTGACCATGGAGGGCGGCAGCCCCGAGGTCTGGCCGTGGGGAGTGTTGGTGGCTGACTGCCTCCTGATTCTGATACAGTGGCCGAAGAGAGCATCGTAACCCAAGCACCCAGCCCCTGGATGGCTCACCACGGACGGGTACCAGGCATAAAGGCCTGGCCCGCTTACCTGACCTGGACAACTCTGGGAACTGTCCCAGCTCCAAAGTCCCTGCCCTGCCCACCTCCTCAGGGTGCCTGAACCCCGTGGGGGGACTGCTCTGCAGCCGGGCAGCCTGACCTCCCCCACGGTGGGCGCCAAGAGCACGCAGGCCTCAGGGGATACTGATGCTGCCTGCCTCCTGGAGGCTGCTTCCCTGAGGAGCTGGCCTCCAGCAAGGGCCTTACGCAACAGCAACGGCCGCAGAGCGTGACGGGGTGCCCACCAGGAAGGCCCCCAGATCACGGAGCCAGACCTGGGGAGCATTTTCTGACGCTCCGCCGACCATGCTGGGTCACAGGGGCCTCTCTGCTCGTGGCGCCCCGCCAGTCCCAACCCAGCCGCCAACTCCGGGGCGTACCGTGCACTCATCTCGGGAGCCGGGCAGCACCAAGGACCAGGGCGCGCCCTCGACCAACTCCAACCTGACCCCACCCTCAGAAAGCCTCTGTCTAGGGCAGAAGACCAATGAGCCCACAGACAGGTCTGGAAGGCCAGCCCGTGATGCCAGCAGGATGTACAGGGACCCAGGAAAGGGACGGGGGGAGGAGGTCCGGGGCAGTCAGGAAGGGGGCTTGGAGGCGCTGGCATTTAAGCCTGGGGCCTGGAGGACGGGGTACAGCCAGGGGAAGAGCAGGCGGCCGGGGGGGGGGGGGGGGGCAACTGAGGAAAGTGCGGGGGCGGGAGCAGGACGGAGTGTGGCTCGATCCTGGGGTGGAGGACAGAGTGCGGGTCTTCTCCTCATGGGAGTGAAGTCGCCTGGCCTCTAAGGGTGAGAAGATGATACAGGAGTCATGCTTTCTGGCCGGTGAGAGACCCGCTAGGAAGGGCTGGCGGCGAGGCCCCTCCCTCCTGCTCTCTGCGGGCCCAGGCGGGGGAGGTGGGGGGGGGGAGGGAGAGGTAGCGCTCCCAGGACCGCTGAGGGACCAGATGCAGGAGGGGAAGGCCAGGTGCCTGGCTGGAGGGGCAGAGGGAAGGTGGGTGCCGCGTGCTGATATGGGAGAGGGGCCAGAGGCCCAGGCGGGGTTGGGGCAGGGGGTCTGTGTGTGGCTCTGGCTACGTAAAACATCTACAGATATTCAAGGTCCACTCACTGTGCGTGCCTGGGGTCTGAACTTACTGCTTGAGTTACATCCTTTCAAGACAGCTGTATAATTTTTGCAAAGCGATCTATCTTGCAAGTAGCTAACCAACTAGCTATCGTGATGTACTCATTTCTTCGGAAGGCTTCACGATGCACCGTGTAGTTTGCTCCTAGGAAATTTACTTTTGCATCCCTGCCTTGCCTTCCAGCGCCTTGGACGTCATCAGCCGCTATTCCCAAGCTTGGCAGCATTGCATCCCAGTGGTGGAGGGGCCCGCATGATGGAGGCCACACTGAGGAGGAAGGCAGAGGCAGGTCGCCAGAGCATGAAGCCCCCCCAGGCTCTCTGCCCCTGGGGCCCCTGCAGATGTGAACCCACAGCAAGAGGTACATTTCACCGAGGGTTCTCCTGGCATCCGCTTGGCAGTACTCGCCAACACGAGACCTTACCGTGGTCACATGCACCGTAACAGTGGGTATCTGATCATCTTCGACCCAGCGCTGCTCTGTGGTGAGGGAAGGCACGGAAGGAGGTGAATCAAAGCCAGTCGCAGACTCGCTGGAGCCCCACCTGGATGCTGGCGCACCTCAAATCATTAACCTCGAGGCCGTAAGCAGACTCCGAAGATGTGTCAAATGTACTTTTGCTTATTGCAGTGGAAACATGTACAGTTTCCCACTTCTGGGAGTACGTCACTGGCAAGCACAGGCTTTCAAAAGGGCCAACCTCTCCCCTCCCTTGATGAGCAGTGGCCACCCGCAGAGACACTGGCCTTGCCCACAAAAAAGAAGACACCCAGCACCTAGCACCCAGAGCCCCGGTCCCTCACAAGGGGGCAGACTTCCCTGGGCCCTGCCTGACCTAGGGAACAGAATCTGGAGGGAGGGGTAGAAACTTCCAGTAAACAGCTCCCACCCCAGTGCTCTGGTACTCTCACCGGACAGCTCTGAGATCCCCAGCTCACCGCTTAATCAGAGAAAACCCAGCAGTGGGCGGCTTCCAAGAAGGCTCCTGGCATTTTTGAAATAGCCACAAATCCACGCTAAATCCTAGGCCCAGACTCCAAGTGTTTACACGGCTGGATTTAGAACTCTGAAAATAAAACCATTGATTTGGACTTCTCAGAACCAATCCTCAAACTGGACGGGAGGGGGGAAAAATCGTGAACAAAGAAAAAACACAATGACTTCATCCAAAGATACAGCAAGAGCTAGCAAAATCCATGACCAACACACCCACCCAAGCTGACTTGGGTCCACCTCATGGGGAGGCCGTGTCTCTGCCAGAGGAGCCCAGCATCTGGTTGCCACCAAGCACGGCCCCTGGGGCAGCAGGGCCGTGTCAGTCTCACAATCTGCCTGCAAAGGCTGAGGGACTAAGAATAAACTGTGCCTGGGGACTTACCTCCCTGGCGGTCCAGTGGTTAGGACTCCGCGCTTCCACTGCAGGGGGCGTGGGTTCAATCCCTGGTCAGGGAACTAAGATCCCACAAGCTGTGTGGCGTGGCCACCAAAATAAAAAATACGAAAGTAAGGGCTTCCCTGGTGGCACAGTGATTGGGAGGCCGCCTGCCGATGCAGGGGACACGGGTTCGTGCCCCGGTACGGGAGGATCTCACATGCCGCGGAGCGGCTGGGCCCGTGAGCCATGGTCGCTGAGCCTGCGCGTCTGGAGCCTGTGCTCCGCAGCGGGAGAGGCCACAGCAGTGAGAGGCCCGCGTACCGCAGAAAAAAAAAAAAAAAAAAAAAAAGAAAGAGAGTAAGAACAAACCGCGTCCCTTCCTGGTTATTACTTTCCTTCTAAACTAAAACCTGTGCCGAAAAGTTTCAAATGCAAACGTCAAATGCTCCAGTTGGAGCTCTGCCTCTCTGCAGCTAGATGCCACCTAGAGCGCCAGGCCTCGGGGCAGAGGGGGAGGGAGGCTGGGGCGTCTGAAGCCTCAGGAGCCCACCTGGGCCTGTCCTTTCGACAGCCAGGGCCTTCACCTTTAGAAGGGTGGGGTGGAGCCGGGGTCACAGTCCCTCAGCTCTACCTTTCCAGGGTCCTTTGTTTCAGAAATGCGTACTGAAGTCCTCTGAGCAGTAAACGGGAAGCCACTGCACTGGCCCCAAGCAAGGGGCAGGAAGTAAGTCCCCCTCCTTGTCCAAGGAAGAGATAAGAGGCGCACCTTTGGACCCATCGGCGACTGGAAAACAGGGACACTACTGCGTGAAAACCAGCGAGGAGTGAGACCCGGGGCTCGCAGTCACCTGTGCGTTGACTACAGTCTCACTTCATCAGACATATGTGTGCAGCTGTTAGATACCTCGACCATCAGACACAATCGGTCCAGGGAAAACAGTAAATAGAGGAAATATTGTTTAATACACTGTCAGGTGCTTCCCTGGTGGCGCAGTGGTTGAGAGTCCGCCTGCCGATGCAGGGGACGCAGGTTCGTGGCCCGGTCCGGGAGGATCCCACATGCCGCGGAGTGGCTGGGCCCGTGAGCCATGGCCACTGAGCCTGCGCGTCCGGAGCCTGTGCTCTGCAACGGGAGAGGCCACAACAGTGAGAGGCCCACGTACCGCAAAAAAAACAAACAAAAAAAAACACAAAAAACACACTGTCAGCACCACTAAACATCCTCAAGGGCTTAACACAGCCTGGAAAGCAAACTCTCCAGCCTGAGTGCACTCCCAGCCTGGGGTGCAAGTCACGAGCTCACTGCCCACCTGCTTGGACACAATCAGCCTCGGCCCGGCCAGCCAAGGCTGCACAGGTGTGTGAACACACACGTACACACACTTGCACGCGAATCTACCACCATCCCAGCTCTGAGAGGCAGAAACCGCAGGGGAATCCAGGGAAACATTCCCGACCTTTCATGACTTGGGTTGAGATGCAGGAGGCAAGGTAGGGAAGATCCCCATTCCAGGCCTGCCAGATGGAGGCCCCTCAGGAATCACACCTTGGAAATAAATGACAATGAAAGCGGGGAGGCCAGGAGAACAACAGCCCTGAGACCATGGGAACCTGCAGAGGCCAAGACCGCAGCCCCACGCCATCCCTGCCCCATGGCTGACAGACCTGCACACGTGCTCTGCCTGCCCCTCTCTGCGTGGTCCCCAAACGTAAGCTCTGGGGCTGCACGGAGACCCACTGCAGTCGCTGAACCCCGCCCGTTAACGAAGTCGCCTGGTACTGTGTCAGCGTCTCTAAGAGCCTACGAATGGAACAAGCTCCGGCCCTGCCACCCACGGGGCGCGCAGTGACAGCGAGCACAGGCAGCCTCACTTCTCCCACCACTCCCATTCCAGCTCCCACAGCCCCCGGGCCATCTCCGGGCGGCAGGGATGTTAGAGTTGAGCGCAGGTCGTAAGTGGACCAACTAACAGCTGGAGCCTGGGAGCCCCCGACTGACGGGTGGTACGGGCTCCTTCCTCCTCAACCTCCCCGTCCATCTCCGCAGGCAGCTCCGCAGAGGTCTCTCCACAGATAAGCCATCAGCCCTACTGATGTGCGGTTTCTGGAACAAGCCGAGCGCTCCCAACAGGGCCCAGCCTGGAAAACATTACGTACGTGTGGCTGTCACTCTCAATTGCCTTATTGTGACACGACAACAAAACAGTCTAAAAATAAGCATAATTGGTCTGTTCCTCAAAGAGCACAGTCTGGTGGCAGGAGCTCCAGACTGCGGGGCAGGGAGGGGATCTAGGATGGACCCGCTGTCCCCCTCGCTGCTCCCGAGACCCCAAAACTCGGTCCCTCCACTGCCAGAGGCCAGGCACCACTGGACGGCCCCGACCCGTGAAATAAATCACGGTTTCTATTTCAGCCGCAGCGACCCCTGTCCTGGCCATAAAACGGGCACAGGCCGTCACACACAGGCAGGACAGAAACCTCAACGTAAGGAGAAAGTCCAATTCACCCGAAACCAGAAACGACACAACAGACCCTCGCAGGGCCCGGGGCGTGAGGTGCTGCGAGCTGATCCTCCTGAGAGCAGCCTGCATCTGCAGGGCACGCCGAGGGCCCCGGGAGCGGCAGAAGAGTCCAGACGTGTGTTTGAAGCAGAGGGGCCGGCGATGCGAACGGCAACTGAGCTGTTGGGGCCTCGCTGACCCCTAGAGCTGGAGAATGAAGGGACGCCTCTGGGACGGGCAAAGCGCTCCCCCCCCCCGCCCCGCCCGCCGCACATCCAGGACCTCACACCGCAACAGGCACTCTGACCCGACACCTGAAACCTCCTACAGACACCGCGACCGACCACAGACCCGGAGGACGGGACACAGGCCACACCTGACTGTCCCAGGACAGAGGTCAGAGGAGAGATCCAGGGGACAACCTTCTACCACAGAGAGCCTAAACTCCTGGGCACGTGAGCTTCCCCTCAAGAGATGCTGAATGCTGAACTCCTGCCCTCCCTCAAATCTGTTAATATCCCAGATGAATCTCTGGCCATGCCCTGTGAAGGAAGGGACCATTCCTGTTTATTTTGGAAACAGAAGAACAGAAGAGCTGACAGGTCATCTAAACAAACAATTTGAGTTTCAAAGGCTGGTTGCCACGTATACAGGGATTTTATCTGCAAGTTTTATCAAATTGTAACTGACATGCACCAAGTACATCTAACTTTGGAAACTCACCTGAAATGGAGCGTCAGCTGGTATCTAAGGTGAAGGGCCTTTCTAGGATTTGCTTGGCGTTAGACGCACAAATCATATTATCACCCCAAAGGCACGCCTGCTACAAATAAAAGTCAGGCTTCAGGGGCCACGGGGATGAAATTCCTGGGCATAAAAGGTGCTGGTTAACACCTGCCACCCAGGAAGCCCAGACTGAAAGGGCGACCTGTCCTGATGGAACCTGAGGACTTAATCTCCTTCCCAGGGATGGATCTCTCTCTAAAGACTTTAAAGAAAAGGAAACATGCCACGAAAATCTCCTGCCGTGTGGAAAACTAACTGCCTCTGAAATGCACACTTGTTTGATAGCAAATACCGGGATTCTTCTGCCGAGAACAGTGCGCACGTTCAGAGCTGGGGTTCATCCCTTCCCTGCTTCCCTGGACAGAGGCTGTTACAGCCCCCATCTACCTGACCTTTAACCCGCAGGTCTCAGGGACAACCCCATAAATAATAACGTCGTGGGATTCATCAGGACGGACGGGACGGGGAACTGGGGAAGGAGGTCATGTGGAAAGCTTTCTTCTGAGTCATAATTTAGAAGTGGCATTTGAATCTGTCGGTCAGGGGCTGTGTCCAAACCTCCTGTAGGTGTTGTACGTATGCAAGCATCCTCCGCAAAGGGGTATAAGTGGAGAGCAGGCCTCAGCATGGGCATCTCTCAATCCCAGCTTCTTGGCCTACCTAATAAATTACTTGCTAATTTCAAAATTTTTTAACTAATTTAAATATTAAATACTAAATTTATTATTTTGTAATTTATAAAACGTATATTTGGATAATGTATGAATATTAAACAAAGTAAATATGAAATTTTAAGCAACATTTTAAAAATATGTATTTCGGAGAGATGAAAGAGGCAAGTACATTTCAAACAAAACAAAACGAAACAAAAAAAATCAATGGAACCCCAAATCGTATCCTCTTCCCAAGGGGTCATTATTTTTTACCCATGCCACCTTAAACAGAAGAAAGTATTTTTCATTTTAAAGGAGAGTAAGATTTCTCACATACACAGCACCCAGCTCTCCCCGCTGGCCAGGGTGGCAGCACCTCCTTCCGGAACAGTTCCTGTCATTGGCGGGGCGGGGCATCCCCAAGCAGGCCACACGTGGTGCCCCTACTGCCCTGAGCCCGCAGGGTGGCACACACTCACCCTCGCCCCTCACCACCAGCCCAGGTCCAGTGCTGTTATCAATCCTTATTTTCCAGAAAAGGAAACCGAGGCACAGAGAGCTTAGAGAAGACGCTCAAGGACACACAGCCACAAAACGGCAAAACCAGGCATCTGGCTCCAGAGGCCTCATTCTCAGCCAACAAGCCGCATGTGCCCCATGACCAGCTTGAAAGGGCTTCACAACACACCTATTACTATCCCGGTACGAAAACACCAGCAAACAAAAAATAGCCGAGTAGCATCACGGTATAAAATACGCACGCTCTCAGATGCTCTGCCAGACGCGACGTGATGTATACGTCGGTGGAAAACAATACATTTCCCCGATACTCTAATTCTGAACCGATTCCTCTGTTAATGATCTACTCCTAAAAGTCAATAACCCACCAGAGCTGTAGGGCGTGGTATTCTCTAGGCGCTGGTCGATGTTAACGGCAAATGTAAAAATTACGATAACTGTATTACATTTCTAGGTGCTATACAGAATTCAACATTTACTCATAAACCTGAGATCTCAGTTTAAGGATGGGCGGGGGCAAAGCTAAAAGCTCTGTACAGAGACAAGCTCCCTCCCAAGTGGCTCTGCATGTGTCTGGCTGTCTTGGGAAAAGTGGATGCACAAGGCAGTTAACTCAAGTGGGGCGGAACTGAGCTGAGGACAAAAGCACCAGGCTTGAAATAACTCCCTTACGCTGCCGTGCACGCATTCTACTCCCGGGGAGGAACACAGGAGAGTCGTGGTGGGTGAAAAAGGGGCGAAAATTCTCAAAGAGGTGAGCATCTTGACCAGGTAAAACGGGACGGGACAGCAGCCCCCGGACACGGGTCATCTCATCTGGTGCCCGCGGCGCACAGCGGAGCCAGCCCCAGGCGCACAGATGGGAAAGCCCGCCCGGGGTGGTCCAGCAGGTGCTAGGAGGGTAATTCCGAGCAGAGCTTCTGGGGGCCCACAGTCGCTCTTCCCACCAGGCCACGAGCTTTTCCTGATGCGGCCTGAACAGGACAATCTGCAGAAGAACTGTCAGAGCAAACACTCCAGACAGGGTGAAACTCCAGCCACGGAGACTCGGGCTGGGATGCTACTTGAAGATGCATTGCACGCGTCGGAAGCAGACCAAATGGATGTCACCTGCTCCCGGGCAGAGACAAGGCCCCAGAAAGGCCAGGCTTCCCACCTCAGGAGGCCACCTGGGTCCCCTTTCACCGGCACGCAGAGAGCCAGAGGACAGGCCTGGGGGCGTCACACATCAAGGGCCACATGGACATACCGGAGGGTACATCCCAGGTCGCAGCTTCCAGAAAGGGCTACCATGCCTTTGACCCTCGAGACACCTGTACACATGCAGACCCTCACTCCATCCCACCTTCACTGGGTTCAGGCCCAACACGCCTCCCACTGCTAGATCAGAGCCTCACAGCCTGCCCCAAGCTGCCCCGTGTCTTCACATCTGAGTCTCTTTCCAACAACAAGGCAGATTTTCTCAATCTTCCATGAGCGTACACTGAATTAGCACTCTTCAGTCTCGGGGCGGGGTGGGGGTCGGGGGGGTGCGTCCCAAGAGGAAGCCCCATCACGGGCCCAGCTCCCTGCATTCTGACCTCTCCCATGTGAACACCAAGTGCCTCTCACCAGGGTTACCTGCTGGCACGAATGATGAACAGGTTTTATGACACGATCTTACACTGTCGAGCCACAGTGCTCTCATCCAAAGCAGCAGTACTCGATGTACAAGAGTGGAAATATCAGCTTGACGGCAACACGGGTCCAAAGACACCATCTCTATCACGGTGTTGGAAAACGCGAGTATCTGAAGATAATATGGAATGCTCCAAACGATCTTGGTTACACTCCACCCCACTGAACAAACAACATGCGGCATCAGTGCCTGTCACTCTGAAGGCTGTAAGTCACTGCCAAGAGGAGGATCAATCACTGTTCAGTAAAATAGGAAGACGGCTTCCTCTAGGGATGCAGACAACTCTGGTTTTCAGGCAACACACTCGCCAGGAGGAAAGCACAAGCAGAGATCACGAAAGGCAGGTTGAGGACGCAGCGCTCGGAGTAGCTCGTGGAAATAAACACATATTTGGCTCGGATCAGGAATGAAATGAATCCACATACTACTAATGGAGTTAACTCTTCTGGTTACAGGAATCAAGAGGGGAAAAAAGATTAAGCCCGGCGGGGGTGGGGGGGGGCGAAGACCACTGTGCTCTCCCACTTATAAACTGAAGGTATGATAGTCAACAATTTAAAAAGAAGGAGTTAACCGGGAAATAATTAGAAAATACAGGGTGAAGTAGTGAAAACAAAACACAAGGTTAATGCATACTTGTGGCTTTGGAAACGCATTTGCCCCACCTGGGCCAGCTTACATGTGAGAGCAACCGTAAATCCTAGCATATCCACGTAGTTCATATGTTGTGTCTTTGGGTCTTTTGTAAAACACACTACAGGCAATCATTCTAAAGCAAAGCTATTCATTCTGGCCTTCCTGAGAATCAGCCCCCGGAATTCTAAACACCTTCTTAAATAATGAGGCAGATGGGGCTCAGGGCAATGAAATGGCTTCTCTGGGCACCTTGAGCCCAAGTTTGCGGCCAAGACCAAACCTATTCCACTGACTCTGGACGCCGCGCCTTCTCCACATGGCAACTTGAAAAAAGTCTCCCACGATAAACAGAACATTCCTTCCTGCCACCATCATCGACTTACTCACATACCTGAAATCAGTTTTCAAGGCAAGAACGCTAAGAGAAAGCAAAAAAGAAAGAAGTACAGGCTTTGAGAGAATCAGATTAAGATCACGCCGGGACATCACCCACCACCTTGAAGGCAGAAGGACAAAAGCCTTCAGTACCACGAGGGGCTTGATGGGCCGACGTGAGCCCAGGAAGCACAAGCTGTGCTGTGGCAGCTGCGGAGTGGCCATGGGGCAGGCGGGATGGGACAGATCATTTCCCCTAAGTCCCAGGTTAGCCAGCAGAATAAAGCAGCAGGCACAGGTACAGCCAGGTCTGGGGGGCCAGGGGGGACCGGGGAGCAGGCAGGAGATCAGTACAAGGAAATTACAGACAAATCTACCTCTCTTCCTGTACGTTTGGGAGAAAGCTGCTTCCTGAGAGACCAGGTACAAAAATCATCAAAATCCTAGATCCTGAAAGGACTCTTGACCTTAAAAACTAATATGGGACTTGAAGACCACCAATTCTAAGCCCCAGACAACGAACACGGGACCCCTTCCAACATTCCCTGACTAGCCTGTGCTTGGAAGCCTCCTGTGACCGGGAACACTTCACACAGGGAAGCGGCCCACCCCTCAGGTGAGAGCTGGCTTGTGGGAAATGCCTGCCTACCTAGTTCTGAGTCAACCTGGTCCTAAGGCATTGCACTCTCAGTGCTGACTACTGCGTCCTTCTTACGTCTGCTCCTCAAAAACCGGAAGACAAGTCTCCACGCTCCCAGGCTTCCCTTGCAAATTAAAATTCCCCAAGTGTCTTCAAATGAACTTGGCTTCCAGAGTCTTCCAGGAGCCAGATCAGGCAAGTAGATTAGGCATCTTCTGTTAAATGCAAGAGAGGCCAGATTCTCAGAAGGTTGGCATTCTAGTCTGGCAAGTAAAATAACCAGAAAAATAAGATATTCAGGTATCTGGGAGCTGTGGATGAGCGGTGGGCACCACGGAGACAGCCTGCCTTGCTGGGTCCACCCCTCCACCAGTGACCGGGCCAGGGTCTAAGGGAGCGGGACTTAAGTTGCAGGAAAGCAAGTTACAGGTGTGCATCCCTAAATCCCAAGTCTTGTTACACACAGTTCACAGGCCAACTGGTTTTTCCATTGTTTTAGTGCCCTTGCTAATCGGAGCAGGAAGGTACAAGATGGATCAACACGCGACATCCCGACCCCACCCCCATCAGCTGAAGAAGTGGCATGTGAGTAACTCTGGTCTGTGTGAGAACGAGGGAGGGCAGGAGCTGCGTCAGAGAGCCTGGGGGCATTGTTCACCAGGTCAATTCTCAAGTGTCTGACGGTCAGCAGCACAGCTGAAAGAAGTCCTTGCGATGACAGGCACAGGGGCCAGAGGGAACACAGCTGCCCTTTGACAAGCATCTCAAACAGATGAGTATCCACGCACACATGCATTTGTATTCCACTGGTACCCAAAGGCAGCCCTCGAAATAAAGGGAGTGGTCCTAAGTGTCGACCAAAGGAAGGGCACACGCTAAGTCAGGCGAAACCTTGCACCTGACGAACACACCTGACACAGACCCAGTGCTTTGTAACTATTCTCAACAAAGGACAATATAAGAAAGTAACCCGGGCTTCCCTGGTGGCGCAGTGGTTGGGAGTCCGCCTGCCGATGCAGGGGACACGGGTTCGTGCCCCGGTCCGGGAAGATCCCACATGCCGCGGAGCGGCTGGGCCCGTGAGCCATGGCCGCTGAGCCTGCGCGTCCGGAGCCTGTGCTCCGCAACGGGAGAGGCCACAGCAGTGAGAGGCCCGCGTACCACAAAAAAAAAAAAAAAAAAAAAGAAAAGAAAGTAACCCTCTTTTTCCCTTTCACTCCCACCAAATGAAGTGTACCTCTTCAAATTATCTTCATTTGTTAGATAAGGAGAAGCCAAATGATCCTTTCCCAAGCCTCTGGCTGGTACACCCTGGTAATGAAGGAGGGAACAGAGATTCCCATCCTCCAACCTATGAAGCTGATTTCTTTGTAAGCTTTCTGAACCTTCAGATCCATGAGTGATGTTAGAATTGAAAACCAATGTGAAAATGAAATTAACGAGACTATGAGAAAACAAAGGGTCAAGATGCATCTTTGAATTAAAACCAGCCAAATGAATAGATGTGTGCTAAGATTTTTTAAATTACGGGAGCATCTACAGGTTTGTCTTAAGTAAATGAACAGGAGAAAAGAAAACTAACAAATGTGAATGCCTACCTCAGTGGAAATGTATGAGAAACAGAATGCCTGAGGCTGTAACCTACAAACAAGTAAATATCATCACCACACCACACTGGACTCTAATCTGAGCTGAACAAAACCTAGACGGAAAACGATGGTGGGCAGATGGTACTTTCTCTCAAAATGATGCAAAGACAATAATCGCCCTTCCTTTTGCTAATCTGTTGACCTTAATACCAATTCTGTTCATCACCTGGGATATAACTGCAGCTTGCAGCTGTACATACTTTATCTCAATCGTTGCCCTAATAAAAACGTTTTCTTTTACTCACTGTCAGCATTTTAAATAAATATAATTTTTCAAATTACAGAAAATAACAATAGCCTAAAGGCAATTTCCCATGATAAACAAAAACCTCATGCCAAAAAAAGTTAAAAAAAAACAAACCTCCTGAAAACCATAACATCCTTTTTAATGGCTGACAGTGGCATCAGTCATATAGATCTGGTGAACACGAATAATTTTTTTAGGAGTTAACTATAGAAATCCCAACCAACTTGCTGGTGGAGAATCTCCTCTTTTCTACCTGGTAAACTCCTACTGATCCTGCAAGACCCAAATCATTTTACCTCTCTGTGAGGCCTTCATTCACTCCTTCCCCTCTTCAAGGACATTTGCTCCCCTTTTTGTGTCCCCCCCCCCACAGTCATCTCAGTTCCTCCCATAAACACCTATTACAAGTCTACGTGCCAAGCACAGTGCTCTTAATTCTACAAAAGAAAGAGCAATAGGACGCCCAGGAGGGACTCATTGACTATTAGAATTGGCAGACGTGCAAACAAGGTTACTGTTACACATTAGGATTAGTGCTCGGATGGAGAAACAGTCATACCTTCCCCTAAGTATCCCATGAAAGTGTGACTCACAGGAAACTCTCCATCTCCCCCAACAGGCTACCGACCTTGGAAGTCGGGAACTGTGCCCTAGTAAGCCCTAGCTCTCTGCTCCACTGCAGATTACACCACAGAAACTCAAATGTTTGTTAATGCAAGAGAACAACAAAAAGACTGAAAATACAAAAAGTGGTACCAGTGCTTTACAGTTGGGTCTTATTCTTCCAAACAGAAGTACTTGATTGTATAACCGACCAGATGGCTGCAGTGGATCCATGTTAAAACTGGAGGATTTCTTTAGCGGATGCACTTTTGAACATCCCTTTGGGGGCAGGATATTCCAAGCCCAGCCAAGCCCAGATCACGAAAGATGCTAATAGGTGACTATGCTGTAATGTGGGCTCCAGCTCAAGAAAATAAATGTGGCAAGACACAGCCTAAGCCTCCAGTGCCTACTTCGAGGGTCTCTGGCTGAGCAGTGCAGCTCTGTCTGTACCCCAATGGGCTGCTCCAACTCCAGGAAAACTATTCAACCTTACGACTAAAACGATGTGGATTTTCCTAAATTGCTACCTAGAGTCATTTATTCAAAAATAAAAACAAGACAAAACAAACAAAAAAACCCAACACTCACAAGTGAATTTCAAAACACTGAGTATGTAATTGGTTCAAACTGTCTCAAATGAAAAACTTTCAGTTACATCCTTTCTTTAAAACCCTGTCTTAGCAACAAATCAAGTTCAAAGATAAAAATGCATCAAGTTATTTCAGTCATTTCATTTCACTGTTGCTTCTCCTCTTCCTGAAAGTTTTTATTTTTACTATAAAACAGTCTATCACCCTACATAAATTGAGTGATACAAATCAACGGAATCAAAAATTAAAGAACAAAGCTACTCATCAAAATGTGCTGTCAAAAATCAGCTGTAAATTAGTCATTTAAAGAGCTAACCTCAGTCTGGGCTATCAATGAATTTATTGCTGTAATCAATCCTCCCAGACAGCAACAGAACACCCTGAACACACGTGCGGCCCTAGACTGGCACTGCCGGCAGCTGGTTCCAAGGATGTCGGCAGCTGGTTTCATCCATCAGCAGGCTGGCCGGGATGCAGAGGGCCCTCGCCAGAGAGCGACACCCTACAGTGGAATAAATCATTTATGACGCGATCTTTCGCTGTATTACATGATAGTTGTGTCAACAGACTCTGCCCTAATACACGCATATCAGATAACAGGAAACTGCCCTTGATCTGACATAAGGACTCTCTGAAATGTTCTAGGGCTCCCTGATATTGATAGTTACAAAGCTGACAGGGAGGAGCCACCCTGGAACCTGGGAGGCGACTGTTACACATCACGGTGGGGGGAGAAAGACGAAGAGCCTCAACAGCCCAATAGGGATTAAAAGGTACGAGAGACTCATCCAGGAGCTTTCAATTCTTTCATCCTAATGCCTTGAATTCAGATTATAAAAAAACCATAGCTATGGGATGTGTGAGCCTGTGTGCGTTCTTAAAATAAGACTCTAACCATCTTGCAAAGGTACCTTGCCTAAGCAAATTAACTCTGAGAGGCCAAGTAAATAATAATAATTCATTCGGTAGTCTTTTAAAGTTATTTTCCTATAGTCAATTCAAACTTTTAACAGCTGAAAGAGTGTAACAAAAGGAAAATTCGCCTGATGACAAATCTTCTCTAAGGTCCTTTATACTCGAAGGATGTCAAATTTTGATACAAAGTGGCTGAGATTTAAAACTAGTAACTGTTCCTCCTAAGATATATATATATATATGTCACATTACAGGTCTGCAGCGGCTTACCTGTAACTCTGAAATCCAAACAGGTCTGAAAATGGAAGCTCTGTTCGCAAATGTTTAGCAGCCTCGTGGTGGCAAAGCACATTTACCATACCGAGTGTGAATATCTCCGGCTTTGCTGCATCTTGCTAGTGTCTGATTACAGGGTGCTGCCCGACCTCACGGCCAGTGTTCTGTCACACACACCACTTTACCTTCCTAAAATCCAAATTTTCTAAGTCCTGCAGATCCACCTGGCCCCACGGTTTAAGGCTCTGGGGACCTTCGCTCTATGGACATTCACAGGGAGATTGAGCCCGGGTTCCACTGCATCTGAATGTTACCCAAGAGAATTCTACCCTAAATTCAAAACTTCATTTAAATAGCACCTAAAATTTGCATAATCTGTGTCACAGGAAGCAAATATATAAAAAGTAGAAAAGTAGGATAAAAATGAGAAGACCCAAAAGCCGTGGGGTGCACCTTTTACTTGTAATAGATACAGGCCTTACAAAAATCCTGAGAACGCTGACATTTCAGGTATTTTAGCCAAAGGCAGGTGAAGGAGGTAGTTTTGTGAGTACCTAGAACTTCGAAGTAAGGCCCTAGAGTTCCAACTGTGTGTTCTGTAACCTAGTTCACAAACATTTGGTTTTTCTACACAACCCACAATGCTGTTATGCTCAGATGAAAGTAATTCCACCCTGAAAAGGAATGGCCACAGGGACAAAGCAACAAAGCATTATTTTAATTATTACTCTTGTTATTATCTCGTACAGCCGTAGAGGGAAAAATTCCCATACACTTCACACCTTTACTACTCCAAATCTACTATCAATCCGTTTGACAGGAAAGGAAACATCCAAACCCCAAAGCTTTTAACTTGTATCAACAGCCACCACAATGAAACACATTCTAAGTGCTGTCTGGGCCGGCTCCCTCCCCCTCCTGCCGAGGTGTACCTGCCTGGAACCCAGGCAGCTAATGACTATTTTCTACAAAGCCCCTGAGAACAAAGATGCAAGCCTGCCATTAGAGGAGGAACCAGCTGCCTGCGCGTCTGAACTTCCACCGAACACAGGGGATGGCAGTGGTAGCTCCGTACAAACCAAGTGTCTCAACAAAATAACTCACATCATTTTTTAATATTTTAAGGGCACGTGGGAAGGGGCTGAGATAATGGCTGGAGTCAAACACAGTGCTTTCTACAGTATTCCAAGGCAGGTTAAAACAAAAGACGAGTGCAGCAAGTTAAACTAGTGCAAGCCCGACAACAGGTAACTTGATGCTACAGAGCCTCCCTCATCAAAAACTTCAGACTTTAACACTACTTGCACATCTGACTGCTTGGTTTCAGATACTTTCTATCATATCCTGAGGCTCAAAGGGAGTGTATTAGAACATGATATCATCTGTCTTCAGTTTACCTTAAAAGTAACTTCAGTGAGGGCAGTGGTTTCTTTGTATTGGCTGGTTTTAATATAAGCCCTCGGCAGTCAGCTAACCTGTGAAGTCCGCTAAGGAGGAATACGCTCTCCGGGGCTGGTGGGTTAGCCGCTGAAAAGCTCTGATGAAAAGCCCACATTGCAGTGCTTCAACTGTCTCCATCTCTATCAGAAGCAGGGTTCTGGTAATTAGCAGAAGGATCGTTACTAGTGATTTTTCTGTGATGAAATGCCCAAGGGACAATATTCTTAGGCATCCCCCTCACACCCCTCCCCATGAGAAGGACGCAACAACCTAGCCTAACACCCTGCCCCCAGCCTCTTTAGGGCGATGCCCAGGCAGCACGTAGAGAGTTGTGCTGTTTCTGGAGGATTCTGACCCCCAAACAACTACCAGAAGGTCAGCTGATACTTGCAAGAGAGGGTTACATCTGCCTCCAAAACCTTCCCTGTTGGAGGTCCAGAGAACTGAGCAGAGTAGAGAACGGGGATTTCAGGATCAGCGTGGGGCTGTGGTTTTCCCTGCCCGTGTGCTCTAATACATTCCTAGGAAACAAGAGTCCTGGCCCAGACGAGCTCTCACCATATGATGCCACTTGGCAGGAAGGCTGTGGGCAGAGACCCGTCTCTGACCACTGGAGTGAACCCTCTCTACCAAAGGGTGAGAGCTGCCAAAGCAGCGAGGACACATCACACCACTCACAGATGGTAGTGCCTACAGTGAGATAGAAATTAACCAAGATGAACACCTCCTCTCCTGGCCACGCAGCACCACCTGCGTGGCGGCTTCCGGGACCAAGCCCCAGCTCCCTGCTGCAGCCCACAGGTATCCCAGCCGGCACGAGCACGGTGCAGCACGAGCTCACAGGCCCGCTTATGGAGAACTGGCTGCGCCAGCATCTGCGGGAGAAAGGCACCGCTTGGCAGGGTGATGTCTCCCTAGACGGGCTCACAGTGGCTAAAGTGACAGACCCTGAAAGGCACCAACACACGCAGTTGGGAGCAGGGGCAGCCAAAAACTTCCAGAGCTGCGGTATGACTGGGGAAAAACCGCAGTACCGGAGTTCTCTTCCAGCACGGCCACTCGCCGGCTGCTGAGGGCAGGTCCTTTAGCCGTTCCCAAGTCCCGGCGTGTTCTGCCAGGCAGGCCGCTGCGGGGCCCCCGGCCGGTTCCCACCACTGCCCTCCCCTGCCCGGCCGCGCTGCCCACCTCTGCGCGGGGACCCGTCGATGCTCTCGGCGCTGGACGAGTGCGCGTCGGCCGGGGCCCGCCGCAGGCTGCTGAAGTAGCCGCGCGGCCGCGAGGCGCCGCTCCGCGGGGAGGGACCGCCGCCGGTCGCGCCGTCCCTGCGCGCGAAGATACCACTGAAGAAGCGCAGCAGCCTGTGCTCCAACGCCGCGCCGGAGCCCGCGGCCGCCGCCCGCGCGCGCTCCAGCCGCTGCAGGTCGCTGTTGTCCAGCGTGCGGTTCTTGCTCTTGCTGCGCTCCCAGCGCTCCAGGTCCGAGAGCGCGTCGTTCTTGCTGAGCACCTCGCCCACGTCCAGGGTGTTGCGCTTCTCCGAGGCGGGCTGCCCGGAGGCCGCGGGCTCCAGGGCGGCCCCGGGGTCGGCCACGGCCTCGCCGCCCGGAGCCCAGGCCAGGCTCCCGGAGCTGCTGTGGCGTCCCAGGGCCCGGCCCCGCGGCGCCTCGGGCCCGCTCCAGTGCCTGAAGCTGAGGCTGCGCCGCAAGGGCGCGGCTCGAGCCCCCTCCACGTCGGGACTGCCGGGAGCGGGCGAGCCGGTCCCCTCCTCCACTGCCGGGGGGCTGCCGGCCAGGGCCGCGGGCTCCCGGCCGCGTGCGCACGGCCGGAGCCGCCCGAGCTCCAGCTGCCCAGTGCTGCGGGTGCGGAAGGTGCGGAAGTCCCAGGCGCGAGGCCGGCGGCCCTCGGGGTCCTCAGCGCACGCCACCTCCTCCGCCTCCTCCACTAGCCGCCCGGGCGCGTCCGGGGAGCGCGCGGGCCGGGGCCTCCGGGCCGGGCGCGGGTCGGGGCCGCCGGGGCCCGGCGCGCCTAGATGCTCCTTCCTGACCATGGTCACGGAGATGCGGTAGACGGTCTTCTTGGGGGGCGTCCCGCGCGGCATCGCGTCCGCGGGCGGAGACGCGGGTTCGCCGCTGTCGTCCAGCAGGTACATGTCTCCCGGGACCGCGGCCGCTGCGCCGCCCGCCGGGGCTCCGCCGCATCCAGCGCGCCGCGGGCCGGGCCGCACGGTCGGGGCGGTCGCCGCGCGCGGCGGCGGGGAGGGCGGGCGCGCCCGGACAGGGTCCACGCCCCCGGCTCGCCGCGAGGGCCGCGCTCAGGCTGCGGGAACGGCGCCCCTGGCGCCCGCCGGCCCGTGCGCCGCGCGGCCCGAGTGCGGGGGTCCGGGCCCGGGGCGCCGAGCCATGGGCCGGCGGGGCCGGGCGGGCGGACGGTCAGGCGTGGGGACTGTCTCGCCGGCAGGTGCGGTCGCGGCGCGCAAGACCCGTGGCGGGCGACGGCGCCCGCGGCTTCATTGTCTACGGCGCGGGGCCCGCTCTCATCCTCGGGCCTTTTCTGCACAGTTCGGCGGCTCCGCAGCCTCCGCCACTCCGTGGGTTCGGGACGCGCGGGCAGCTGCGCCGGCCGCGGGCGAGGGTCTGGCGGGCGGCGGTTTAAAATGGAAATGCGCGCCGGAGCGGGGCGGGGCGGGCAGGGCAGACGGGCAGGGACCGCGGGCCGCGCGCCCAGCCCGGCTGCCGAGTCCCGGGAGCGCGGCGGCGGCGGCGGCGGGCGCGCGGCTCGGCGGCCAGGCCTAAGCGCCGGGATGGATAGCCGCCACCGCGCGGACCGGAGCCTCCGGGGGATTGGCGGGGTGGCGGGGGGCAGGAGCGGGGGAGGGGGCTTGCGCCCGCCTGAACCGACACTCCGGGGCTTGGCTTGCAAAAGCAAACAGAACATGGAGCATCTCTCACCTGCGGAAGGTTTATAGGAAGAACCTCTCCTCATCAAGGAGCTTTGAAGGAGCGACTCAAAAGGTTTGTTTTCAAAAGCAAGGTATCTTAGGTACTTGTTGCCCTAACTACAGAGGAGCAAGTGCACCCCCAGGAAGGAGAGAACAAAGAAGGGCCCAGGAAGGCACCATCCGGCGATGGGGGTGCGGTTCACACCAGGGCCCTCCAAGTGAAGGACCGCGCAGTTTCACTCCTAGAATAATATTTTGGAGTATTTTTCCAACGGGTGGGGAAAAACTCCTGACAGGCAGGCATTTGCTGTCTTGGATAACAGGCCAGAGAATACAGTGGCTAAGAGCAGAAGAAAGAAGGCTGCCTGTCCCAGCCCTGCTTGTCCATTTCCTTCCTAGAGGGCTCAGTTTTTACACCCGTCAAGTGGGGATGGAAAAGAAATACAAAAACAAAAACCCAGTACCTAAACGCCGAGCGTTCTTGTGAGGACTGAATTAGCTGAGACTGTGTGCAGGCATTCCGTGTTAAGTGCTAAATATTTACCATTAGTAATTTTTTTTAATCAACAGGTTGTTTTTGTTTTTAAATATTTATTTATTTATTTTGGCTGCACTGGGTCTTAGTTGCAGCATGCAGGATCTTTAGTTGCAGCATGCAGGATCTTTTAGATGCGGCATGTGGGATCTAGTTCCCCAACCAGGGATGGAAGCTGGGCCCCCTGCATTGGGAGCGCTGCACCACCAGGGAAGTCCCTTTACCACTAATATTTAGTGTTGACTTTTCTCCCATCATTTTCCCACCAGCTACATCTTGGCACTGCAGATACTGGTTCTTCATATTATCTGATGCAGCACTATATTCACACGTACTTGATCAACACATTAGTTCTTCATGATGTCCTGAACATAGATCTCTCTGTTTAAAAGCTTCAGAAGGAAAATGTGGTAAAGACAACGTCCACTCATCAAACCGGATGTTTTTACAGCCTTCTCTAGGCCTGGAAATGCCAAAGACTGAGAGGCTGTTTCTAAGAAAAGTGCTCGAGGCCAGGCCAGGTGTGACGCTGGGATTAGACAGCTGTTCCCAAGTGCTGATTTCCCTTCTTTAATCTCTTAACAAGTAATTATGGGGCAACTATTGTGTTTGTGGCACTGAAAAGGATATGAAGATGAATCGTGAGGTCTCTTACAAAGGAGGTTATAACCTAGGAGATCTGGATTTGACCTCAGAGTGAAATGAAATATTTGGATTTGATGAAATAAACCAAAAGGTGGTTGAGTTTATTTTTAAAAAGAAACTTTGTGGCATACAGGATTTTTAGGGCAGTGAAAATACCCTGTATGATATCATAATGATGGATACGTGTCATTACACATTTGTCCAAACCTATAGAACGTGCAGCACTAAAAGTGAACCCTAATGCACACGATGGACTTCAGCTGAGGATGACGTGTCAGTGTAGGTTCATCAGTTGTAACAAATGTACCACTCTGGCGGGGTATGTTGATGGTCCAGGATGCTCTGCATGTACTGGGGGGTGGGGCGGGGGGGAGGATGTGGGAATTCTCTGTACCTTCTTTTCAATATTGCTATGAACCAAAAACTAAAAAATAAGGATTATTTTTTTTTTAAGTACTTTAAAACACACTTGACCACCCTCGGCTCTACCTGGACACAAAATTGCCACTGTCACAGGCTCACAAGCTCCATCCACCTGCTCTTGGCACTAAAGGATTCAGGACTGTGTCTCTCACATGTCCTCACTGCAAAGATGGGGACCCCAGGACAGATCAGTCTTACCTTTTGAGTTTCAATAAAAAGCCCCCTTTGATGAGACACACAGATCACCAACTTCTAGACCTAGAGCCAGGCAGGAATCATCATCTATCAGAATGAGGTTTCTAGAACCCACAGGTTAGGGGAGTGTAAAGGCTCAGAGAGGGTGTGTGCTTTCTCCAAGGCTACACAGCTCATGGCTGAGAGCTAAACCTGGGGTCACACTGCCTGTGCCCATTTCCATGCTTCAACGTCATTTCTTGTGTCAGCGTTCTGCTTTGTGGACATCAGAGAGAGAAACAAATGTGTGACTATTACTGCATTTACACTAATTGAACACAAATGATGTCTCAACATCTCAGCAAGTTTTCACTTATTCCTTTTTCCTTTTGTTCATTTATTCATCAAACATATATATTGAGCATCTACTGTGGCACTCCGCAGTGAGAAGGCAGAGTCTCTCTGTCCTCCGAGAAGTCACAAACCTGTGAAAGACGCTGCAGTTCTCAAGGCCAAGTGACGTAACACACAAAGACAGACAGGAGGATGAAAGGGTGGTACAGGGCAGGGCCCAGCATGGTCTGATGGACGAGCACCCAAAGAGACAGTAAAAGCCTCCAATTTTACAGCTGTCGAGACTTAAAGGTCCACCAGGGTCTATAAGCAGACAAACTGAAATTCAGCAATGCAGAGAGACCAGGATCTCTGTTAGGACCAGAATCCAAGGCCCTAACTTAGCCTGGCATCCATTCTCACTAGTATTTGAGACCATGGCAACTTCCAAACATTGAGACGAATTTTAATATGAAATCAGCTGCCCCATAAGATATAAAATACATCTTGTTATCGTGGGCATTCACAGAGCCCAAGGAGGGGAAACAGCATTTCTTTTTTTTTTTTTTTTGCAGTACGCGGGCCTCTTACTGTTGTGGCCTCTCCTGTTGCGGAGCACAGCACAGGTTCAGCGGCCATGGCTCACGGGCCCAGCCGCTCCGAGGCATGTGGGATCTTCCCGGACCAGGGCACGAACCCGTGTCCCCTGCATCGGCAGGCGGACTCTCACACTGCGCCACCAGGGAAGCCCAAAACAGCATTTCTTCAGAACTCAAATACTGAACTGTGAGGGTCCTTCCAGTCACTCCGCGGCTGTCTGGAATCCAGCCCGGGTTTTGCACTTTGCCGCCCGAAGATGCAGGCTGCAGAGTAGAAGATTCCATTCTATCCACCTTAGATAACTTGGAATCTTCGATGACACTGAACGAGGAGACCTCTTTCTGCTACAGCCGGTGGTGTTCACTATCTTCCAGCGCTTTCTGCCTCACAAGTAGCACCCATTTTCCATACCAATCGTAGCGGTTCCGTGTGAGGCCTGATCGTCTGCACTGAAAAACCTGGGAGAATGGCCTCTCCCTACTGCCCTGGATACATGGGCTCTTCCGATGCAAAGAAGACAGAGAGAGGCTCGGCCAGAACCTGCCCTTCCAAAATAGAAATCCTTTCTCACAGCCAGACCTGCCTTTGAAAAATAAAAAATAATCATACTATATGTGTTCAGGTGGGTAGGACTGCTTTATCTTCCTGTTGCTTTGGAAAGCAGCCCTGCTAGACCATTACCTCTTGAATTTTTCCATGCCATGGAGTATATCTGTATCACCATTTTGGCTTTAAAAAAAAAAAAAAGAACGGAAGACTGTAGTGGATCTCACTGCCACATCAAAACCGCGCAGCCGGCAGGCAAGCAGGCAAAGCCTTGGCACTGCAGAGGTGCCAACGTCAGAAAGGGAAGGACCACATGGGGGGTCCAGGAGAGGGGGCCGGCCCTACCTACGCCCCCACTCATCACCTCGGCAGCTGGCTTCCCTCCCCCAGCCCCAAGTTTATGAGATCCTTTGGCCACCCTCCCACAACTTCCCTGTCCCGGGCCATTTCTAGCTGCCCGTAAATTAAACATCCTGCGTGAAAATACTACTTTGCAAGCTTTCCTAGAGCTGATCAGCCTTGTTTAAAGGAAACCCCTGGTAGTCAGCAGAGCCATCTGTTCCACAAGCTGACTTTCCAAGCAGCAGAACGTGCCAGCCAGGCATCACATTTACAGTATCCTGGCAGAACCACTGAACTTGGTGTGACCTTAGAAGAAAGGGTTTTCTCAATCCACTGCCCGTCCGAAGGCATCCTCAGATCTGAGAATCAGGCAGTTTTGTCCCCATGGAAGCCAGACAGCTGGGTGCCCCTACAGGTGGGCCGGGGCAGAGGAGGGGCCGGAGACCCACGCACCCACCCTCAGCAGTAGCTCAGGTCCAGCTCAGGATCCTGCCAGCAAAGGTTTCTCTGGGGGGGCCCTCCTGCGGATTCCAGGTGACAGGTGATCGCTACCAGATGCCGGCGGTCGGCACCACACCTGTGCGGGGCAGCAGCGTGGGCGCTCACACTTGACTTGCAGACGATTTCATGTCGAAGGTGAGTCAGGAACAAACACCCTGACAGTCGGTGGACCTCTGACAGCGGGGGTTGACAAGTGTCACAAATAACCATCAACCAGAAGAAAGTGTTACATGTGGTAAGAAGAAGGTGGGGAAGAGGAAGGCAGAAGATTATTATTTCTACCTGAAACACTCAAAAAAAAAAAAAGGTTTCCGAAAGGGAAGCGGTATCTGGCCTTCATCCAGAGCAGGGTGTGTCCACCGCAGCGCTCTAGGCTTTCTGGGCATCGTAGGGTGTTCAGTTACCAGCATCGCTGGCCTCTGCCCACTAGATGCTAGGAGCACCACCCCCCCTCCCCGGTTCGGCAGATACCAGCAAGTGCCTCCTGAAGGCAAAATGCCTCGGGCGGGTCCAAAGGCACTGGCGAGACACACCCACGTGAAAAGGGGACTAGGGGTTCCCGTCTTCTCAGCTTTTCATTTTACCATTTTAATAATTCAGCCAGTCCTGCCTGCCTCTGGTTGTAGTAATGGAAAGTTCCAGACACTCTCTCTAAAAAAAAGAGAAGCAATGATTTCCTGTAGTCCTTCCCCAGATCCGAAGAACAGCACGAGTTACAGAGGAGGCCACGACTGGTCCTCACTCTGTGACAGACACGTCATCAGTTACAATTAGTTAAAATGAATAAGTATCATGGATGTGACTAAAACGCTGGAAAGGAAAAAACTGAAGTTCTGCCCTACCTTAATTATTTAAAATCCAAAGCAATGTTGTATTATTTTTAATCAGAAAATGTCCGAAGCAAGATGCTTGGAGGCTTGGACCCAGGACTGCCTTCCAGCACTGCCCAGGTGTGGACAGAGCACCTGAGGGCACGTGGGATCTCAGCTCCCGCCACGAGCCCCTGCAGGGACTTGTGCGCAGGCCTGACGGGCCACAGACCAAGGGCTGGAGGTACTTTGTCACACGGTCCGCTCCTGCCTTAGCTCAGGGTGATATCACTCCATCCTTTGCAAATGGGAACCGCTGTTTAAATTACAGAAAGCTAGAGCTGGAAGAGATTTTAATTTGACCCATTTCACAGATACAGCAGCGGACTCCACGGGAAGCCACCTGCCCGAGGCCAAAGGGGAAGAGCAGAGGAGAGGGCCGTCCACACAGCTGGAACAGGAGCCCCTAGGAAACCTCAGAGCCACTTCAGCAGCGCAGTGAGGAGCAGTCCTGATTTCAGAAGGATGCTCCCTGTCAGTTACAAATAGATTCTCACTCCCCAATACAGGAATGTGTCAGAAACATCTTCCTGGGCTTCCTTGCTAAGTGTCAGGCAAAAGTGACTTAAGATGCTGATAGAATGGAAGCCAAGCCTCCTCCCTGTCACTTTATGGAAACAAATGCCAACACCCCATGGAGTGACAACCAGAGCAGCTCCCACCTACGGTCACCCTTGCAATGCCAGATACTGCGCTGCAGCCGGGGCTCCCCGCAAGGATGCTCCCCTTTTCCGGCCTCCAGCTCTCTGTGGCAGTTCAGCTGATGAGTCAGAAGGATTTAATCAAGGGCAACACACAACTCTGCACCTGTCCCCTGAACAGCTGCAAAGAGGCTCTGGAATTTGTGTGGAGAAAACCCAAGGAACTCCTACAGATTACCTAATCCTCCCAGCCTTCGAGTGCATGAGGGGCCGAGGGGCTGGGCTGATCTGGTAACGTTTTCCTCTGCAGGATCCACCAGAAGGGATTCCCCTGACAATAAAATCTGCCCGATCGTCGACAATCAAAACCCAGGGAAGAGCCTTTCGGGCGGAACTGCCATCTTCCAGTAATTCGCCAAAATGAGCAACACAAAGGGAAAGAGGAGGGGCACCGGCTACATGTTCTCTAGGCCTTTCAGAAAACACGGAGTTGTTCCTTTGGCCACATACATGTGAATCTACAAGAAAGGTGATAATGTAGATATCACGGGAATGGGCACTGTTCAAAAAGGAATGCCCCACAAATGTTACCGCGGCAAAACTGGGAGAGTCTGCAATGTTACCCAGCATGCTGTTGGCATCACTGTAAACAAACAAGTTAAGGGCAAGATTCTTGCCAAGAGAATTCATGTGCATATCGAGCATATTAAGCACTCTAAGAGCCGAGACAGCTTCCTGAAACGGGTGAAGGAAAATGATGAGAAAGAGAAGGAAGCCAAAGAGAAAGGGACTTGGGAGCTCCAGCCTGCTCCACCCAGAGAAGCACACTTCATGAGAACCAACGGAAAGGAGCCCGAACACTTCATGAGAACCAACGGAAAGGAGCCCGAACACTTCATGAGAACCAATGGAAAGGAGCCCGAACACTTCATGAGAACCAACGGAAAGGAGCCCGAACACTTCATGAGAACCAACGGAAAGGAGCCTGAACTGTTGGAGCCCATTCCCTATGAATTCATGGCATGATGGGTGTAAAGAAAATAAAAGACCCGGACTGTAAAAAAACAAAAAACAAAAAACAAAAAAACACAGGGAAGAGTCTGATACGGACCCTCCTAACAGCCTGTGGAGTAAAAACAAAATACCAGGAGCTGTCGAAGAGCAGCCACCCAAGCGTGTGTGACGACAGCAGGACGTTTTCCAGGCTGGTCTTTAGATCCACGACCCCCAAAATGCGTAAAATCCAGAACTTCTGTGGAACTAACAATCGAGTACACAAATAATGCCGTGGGAATTATTATCTGCACTGTTAACAGAGCTCACCGTCAGGAAGAGCCTGTTTGAACACGAGTTATCACTACTGCATCCTGTGTGGGATCTGACTGCAGAGATATCTGGAAATCTTTCATCTGTGCGCCGGGGACTTGAAGGTTTGATATATTTTTCTCTAAGGGCTGAAAACAGCATGTGAAGATGCCTGTTCGAAGCCCAAATCCCCCCTCTGCCCCAAATCCGCAGCGGGAGACAGGTGACCAGCCTCCTGCCTTCGTTAGCCAATGTGTCACCAGCTCCGTGGTCCCCAGGCTCGGAGGATAAACGCTCCACGGCGGCTGATGGCAGCAGCCAGCCCCTTGGTAGTTACAGTTTGCATTAGAGCTCTGGGGACAGAAGACAAGTGGGTCGCCGGGATGAGTTCTGACGCAGTAAGATGGAATAGAACATCTGCGTCTTCTCCTCATCTGCTTGCCACACACTGGTCGTCATCAGCCAGTGCACAAGGAGCAGGGGCGAGGGGTGAGGGGTTCCTGGAGCAGGAAGGTGGGAAGACAGGGGGGCGCAGGGGGAAGGCAAGGCTGGGTCTCTAGCCCAGACAACTAGGGCAGCTCTGAGCTTCTTCACCTAGTTACGGTGGTGTCCCACGCTTGCCTCCTTTCAAAAATCACCACCAACCCCAGGCATGAAAAAGGATGGACCGAGGGGGGAATCATAAATAAAGCGGCCACGGCCAAACAACCCACAGGACTCACAGTCTTTACTGACTCTCCCCTCCAGCGTCATCGCTGTTCCCCCAGGAGCGCTGCTAACACTTCTGTGATCTACCTGGCAATGAACCAGCACAAGACTTTCCAAATTTGGAAAAGGAGGTGCGTGACGCCTAACCTGCCAGCTCTGGGCACCACTGTGGGCGGATCTAGGGCAGCCTGAAAAGCCTCTGAACTACAAAGTCATATAACCACCTAAGACATGACTAGTTGGCTCCGCAACAGGTGATGGCGGAGCTGGGGTTCAGGTGCCATCCCTGGGTCCCTCTTCTCCTGTCACTCTGTCACAGCCACTCCACCCCAAGGCGGGGCGGCCGGGAGAACCAGGGCACACACACCTGCCTCCTCAGCCCCAGTGGCCTTGTCCTTCACTGGCTTCCAGAGGCTCCTCCCACGGCCACACCCAGAGCTAGCGCTGTCCTACCATCCTCGTCTCCAACAGCTGTTCCTCTGCCCACAGCCCTCCATGCCGGCCAGCCTCTCCTTCCAGAACTGCGCCAAAGCGGTTATTTTAATGGAGCCTCTCCTTCCCGATCCTTCAGATCCTTCTGTATCCGGCAAAGGCCGAGACCTCTCATTGTCTACACCAGCCACGACCCTCCCAGCCCCTGGTGCCTCGGAGAACCCTGCTCCTGCGCTCCCCACAAAGGTGCATCCATCCAAACTCCACCCCACTGGACCGACGCTGCTCACAAGGTGTCCACGGCCTGGCAGCACGTGGCGCCCACCCGACCCTCTGCATCTCCAGGAGGCTCTCGTGCAAGCTCAAGCGTGGAGGCACCGGGCCCACTGCAGATGCTCGCACAGCACGAAGGGCTAGATGCCAGCATCCTGCAGCCCTGGGCTCCCACCCACCCTCCCCATTCCAACTTTCCGGGCCGACCGCCTTCCCTGAGAACGCCAGGGTACCAGGCCCTCTTACGAAGACTTCGGGCCAGCGTTCAGGGCGGCCTCACTCTTGACCCTCACAACCACACCCACGTCTCCCACTCAGAGTTGGCAAACGGACCCTGTACCATCCATCACAATCGTGTCCTCTCCTTCGGCCAGGCCAGCCCATGAAAATGCTCAATTATCTCCCATTTAATAAGAAACAGGAACAAGAGCCTCTCCTCCATCTGCGTGCCCTTGGCCTCTGCCAACGTCCTCCCAACTCTCCTTCCTCCCTCCATTTCCCCATCCTCTTCATCCTCCCCCGGATTCCCAGAGCAGGCGGGCCTGGCTGCCCCACGCCCCGGCTTAGCCCGCTCTCGGGCAACCATCCTTTCTGCTGTGATCAGACTTTTAGAGCACAGTTCCGCTCAGACCCCCAGAGACTCATGTCACCTGCAGAGGAAAATGCCCACTCCTGCACTGGTGCCCCAGGCCCCAGACAGCCCCCACTCGCCCCTGCAGTATACAGCCACCGGGGTGCCAGACTCCAAGGCCAGAATGATGCAAACCCCGTGTGACTTCAGGAAAGTGACGTAGAGTCTCTGCACCCAGTCTCACTTATGCAGTAAGATGATATAATCACAGGGCAGATGTGACGACCAAATGTGATGATGTCTGTGAAGCACCGGCCCCAGTGCCTAGAGCAAGCGTGTGTCGTCTGCACCCCCAGAGTCTTCCCTGTAACCCATCAAACTGCTTCCTAGTCCAGACTCACCCCCCCCACCCAGTCTCACCACTGCCTCCTGCTGGGGCTGCAGGGTCAGCTACCTCCTCTCATCACTGGGGCCCGGGCTCAGGTGTCTGGGTGTGGCTTCCCCGCCACACACACCTGTGCACACCCCTTCTGGGTATCGATCACCCTGCTCTGACCTGACATTCGCCATTTACGTAACCACCTCCCCCAGAAGATCAGGGTTCTTGACACGGGGCCACCAACTTCACTGCTAAACCCCAGCCCTTACCAGCGTTCTGCTTAAGAAACGCTGCCTGATGGTTCACCTGATCAGCCCAGGTGGCTGATCCAAGCTGAGTCCCGGAGGGGAGCAGCAGTGCCTTGGTCGGTCGTGTTACAGATAACGGCAGACGTCAGCTGAGTTGCTGGCCCCACCCCACTCTGGGATGCCCCAGTTTATACAGCTACACCGCAGGGCCACCCAACCCCCTCAGAGTTTATCTACAAAGTCTCCAGCGGTTAGGGAAAGACACGGCGAACAGGGTGAGTCATTTCTTCCCCTGGCCACAGACCGCCTCAGCTGCAGCTGATCTTGGGTGGCTGCCCCCCCCCACCCCGAGCAAAGGTGCCCCTCCCTTGGTGGAAAACAGGCAAACGTGATGGGGGGGTGAGTTCCCAGAGCCTGACTGCCTGCGGGGAGTGCCCCCCCCCAGCAGAAGCTGCATTTTAGGGAGGGGAGTGCTGGCCAGAGGGCAGACAGTCTGGAGCCTGGAGAAGGCCTTCCTTGGAGGGATCCCCTGGTAGGGCGCCTCCTTCCCCGCCCACCCCTGGGGCCTGGGCCACACCTACTATGCAAAAGGAGGCAGGAGGGGAATCGCCCAGGGGTCCCCAGCCAGCGCGGGATGGGGGTGGTCAGCAGGGATTCCGCATACAGGGGCTCCCCGCCCAGCACTGGGCGTTTCCTGAGATAGAAGGAAATGCAGGCTACTGAGCCAGGTGCTTAGAACACCCTCGAAGAAATACAACGCCTGAAGTAACTTAGAACTCTTTAAAGGGAGGCCACTAATGGGACCTCCCCCGGAGTTAATGCAAGGATCCAAAGGCTCTGGGCACCGGGCACTTCAGAAGTTCTCAAAATAATGGTTTTCGGACTTCCCTGGTGGCGCAGTGGTTGAGAGTCCGCCTGCCGATGCAGGGGACACGGGTTCGTGCCCCGGTCCGGGAAGATCCCACATGCCGCGGAGCGGCTGGGCCCCTGAGCCGTGGCCGCTGAGCCTGCGTGTCCGGAGCCTGTGCTCCGCAACGGGAGAGGCCGCGGCAGTGAGAGGCCCGCGTACCGCAAAAAGAAAAAAATAATAATGGTTTTCCTCACTTTTCAGATGGCACATTGAGGGAAGCCGCCGGGAGCTGTGGAGGACCCACAGGGATGGCCACTCTGCAAATACCACATTGCTGCACCCAAGCCGTCCGAGAATCTCCAGAGAAGCGACAGCTGTCACTGGACATCCCTGGGTGCAAAGAACGGTGACCTAGGCAGCAGAATGTTCATGCAAAAGACCTTTTTCCCAGGAAGACTGCTCTATGGAATTACAAGTTCACACTCAAGGAAATTCAATACTTGAGACGGCCATCCACAAAAACCACCGGCACACACCACTCCCCTGGAACTTGCCAGCGTTCACAGGCTGTCATCAAGCGAAGGGATGAACCGGGGCCTGCAGCCTGCTCACGCCACCTCCCCCAGGCTGTCGTGCAGGGGCCTGGCCCACTTCCTGCGGCCAGGCCAGGGGCGGGTCTCACTCGTGGCCAAGAATGAAGGGCCGCAGTGTGGCCATTCTTTGTAAGCCACACATGCAACGCGCTTTCAGTTTACCCACTCCCTTCCAGACAAGATGTAAAAAGGTATTTTACATCGATCGAAGATTCCCAGTTCCAAAGCCTACTGTGTGCGGCTCCGTCCTCCCAGAGGCTTAACCTTTGAGGCTTCGAAGACACCAGGCCACCAGCAGGGCAGGCAGGCCCACCCCCAAGCCAGCCCTTCTAGCACTTCCACCCAGACCCCCAAGGGGCCCGCTCCCCACCCGCCTGCAGCCCAGGCCTCCCCTCAGGGGGCCCGCAGGCTCAGCCAGAGCAGCCCTGGGCTCCTCTTGCCGAAGTGGCCATGGCCAAGGCCAAGGCTGGAGGAGGGCAGGCCACGGCCAGGCTCAGCCAGAGGCCCTTCACAGACGCTTTGACACAGTTCATCCATTTTATTCCCCCAATGCCCCGATGAAGTGGGCACTGCTATTATCCCTAATTTTACAGACTTGGAAAGTAACTCACAGAGGGGTTGAAAAGGTGCCCTGGATCTCATTCCCGGTGTGCCCTGCCCCGACACCCTCCCCAAAGCACCGACTGCACCCAAGGGGTGAGGCCAAGCCCACAGAGGAAGGCTGGACTGGAAGTCAGGGTGGGGAGACAGGGTGAGAGTGCTTTGTGGAACAGAGTCAGGGAACTTCATTTTGCTGTTGCAGGTGGTGCTGGGTAAAGAGGTAACAGACTGCGGAAGCAGGTAGGCAGAGGAAGTGACACACACACACACACACACACACACGCACACACGCCCCTCACCCGGCTCCATGCGATGGGAAACTGAGAGTTCAAGGCAGCCTGGGGTAAAACAGGTTCCCATTTCACTTGAACCTCTAGGGACAAGGTACCAGTCCAGGGGTCAAGATTAACCCCAAATCCCTCCCTCAGGGCTGAGCAAAGCCCTAGGCTCCCTCCCCTTCCCCGTACAGGCTTTGAGAGGGCTTCCGCCTCCAGCCAGATTCCAGGGCAACCCTCCCAGGAAAACCTAATGGCCCCAAATCACCAACCCACTGCCCAGTCCACCTGCTGAGCCCGCCCCCTCCAGGAGAGCCCCCTCCGGCCCCCCCGAAACCTGCCCCCTGCCCCCCACCCTGTGTGCCCCCAGGGCCCTGTCACCCCTGGTCCCAGCCCCTGACCTCAACCCTGGAAGGCAGCAAGCAAGTCTGTCAATTGCAGTCCTCCCTTCCCTAAAGAGGAAGTACTCACTTACGAAGCCATAAATTCTTAGCATCAGACATACTCCGCATACAATTAGATCAGGACCACGGCATGGGCATCAGGAAAACTGCCCATCCCCCAGGGGATCCAGACCTTTCGCGGTTTCGTCAACTCAGCTCCTCCAAGCGCTATATTAGCAGCGTCATTTCTAAAGCAAAATCTCGTCATTTCTAGTAACAGAAGAGATTTATTTTGCTAACAGAAAACGGTGTGCACAGAGAAGCAGAGATGATTTCCAAAAGGACTGAAAAGGGTAAAGGAAAATGTCCATAAATGATTAATTGGCTACCAAGGTTTTAATGACCTTGCTGACCAAGACCAACAGTTTGACGTTCATAATGGCGTTTGAAACATCACTGCACTTGTCTTGCTCGGGCTGCTGTCACAAAGTATCACAGACTCAGGGGTTTAAACCACAGAAATCGTGTTTTCTCGCAGCTCTGGAGGTTAAAAGTTTGAAGTCAAGGTGTCGGCAGGGGTGAGTTCCCCCTCCATGGCTTGTAGGTGGTGTTTTCTCCCTGTGTCTCCACATCAGCTTCCCTCTGTGCCTGTGTCCTAATCTCCTCTTGTAATATAGGACACCAGTCTTATTAGATTAGGGTCCATCTTAGTGCCCTTATTTTAACTTAATAACCTCTTTAAAGGCCCTGTCTCCAAATACAGTCATAGTTTGAGGTACTGGGGGTTAGGGCTTCACAGCTCATGGCATCTTCCAGATGGCATCATGGTTTAACCAATAACAACAAAACTTCTTAAAGGAAGGGGTGCATTCAATATCTAATAGTCCCATTTGGATTTACAAAAGGCATTTTTTGCAGTAAAAACTCAAAGCAAGCCCGACATCAACAAGGTGCTGCCATGCTCAGCTCAGCTCCCGAGCTCCCCAGGCCCCAACGGGAGTAACAGTCACTAGTTGGTGAAACTCAGGACAGAGAGAAACTCAGCTTTTTCTGGGGGAAGCCGAGTCTCACCCCCGCCAGGCTCACTGCCATCCTCTCGGGGAAACCTGGAAAATTCACAGCACATGTGTGGGCTGGGATCAGTCTTGACTCTCATTTCTACCTTGTCATGGACGTTACTGGATTCCTTGAAAACCAGGCGTGTCTTGCTCAAATATTAAACCAAAACCCATGTGTATGGTCAGCAGTTTCAACTAAAGACCCCTGGCACACAGCGGAATGCAATGCTTCTCCGTTTCCTTTGTAGCTCTTATGTTCAGACTGCGTTGTTCGCTAGGCATAAAGCAAGATTTTAGGCTTAAAATCTTTCTTCTTTCTTTTTTTAAAGTAGCCCTAAGAACAAGTGCGTGAGGACTGTCCGGCCAAAGAGGTGTGTCACGTTCAAACCCGAGCCTCCGCAGTGGTAGTAAGGCGCCAGGATAAATGAAAGCAATATTCTCTCCCGCCTGGTGTCCCCATCAGCCAGCAGCAGACATGACCGACCCCCCAGGCCAGTGGGAATGGGCTGTGGTCTGGCGGTAAAGGACGAGTCCTGTGTCCTCACGGGGAAGGGGACATGCAGTGGACGGCCTTCCCAGACAAGACGCTTTCTTCCCTTGTCTGACTGAGCCTGTGCAGCCCCGCTAGTTACTTACTGGAAGGTTCAAAGCCCCAACCGCCTTGCCTTCCTCTGCACTGCCCCCTCTGATCCAACAGAGGTTCGCCCACAGCACGCAGGACAGAGTCTCACTGGGGGGATAAAAAGGAGGCTGGAAATCTCCACTGAACAGATTTAAACATGAATAAATCATACTTTCTGGAAAATAAAATATATATGGTTAAGTTAGATTACTTCCCACAAAGTAAGGGATTCTGCTCCAAGGCGACCCACAGAGCAACAGGGGAGCCACCTGCTTCTCTCCAAGGTAACTGCTCCACTCAGGGTGCGGCTCACACACAGCCTGGCTTGAGAAACACCTTGTTATTAGTTGGTCAGATAAAAGCACTCAGCAGGGTCTGCTCTCTCCATCCGCTTTCACTCTGGAGGTCGAGGGCAGGGAGTGTAACACTGGTGAAATAAAGGGATGACGATCAAGAGGAAAGTGAGGTGAGCCTGGGAGGCTTCTGGACGCCTAATTAATTCCATGTCCTCAATTCCAGCATGAATTAATTTTCCAAGCATATGTATGTCTGCCTTTAAATCTATGCTGACCTTGGGTGGAATGCACAAAGGTTTCTGTTATCACGCAACTCAGGAAACAAACAAACAAACAAAAACAACCTGCGGATCCCTCTGGGTACAGTAATTAATATTCCTTATTCATGAAAGAGCTTTGTTTGAAAATATATGATTCAATCAGAAAGTCATTTTCTTTCCAAGTTTGCTGGGTCTCCTATATGAATGCAAATCATAGTGACAAAGACACAACATAAAGACCGAAAACTGCACTGCTTACTCCTTATAATGTTTAAATTTGGTCCAGATAGAGCCATGAGAAGCAACTCAGAGAATCTGATAGAATACGTTGGATATTCTTATTCTCATTTTCTTGAGACGATCTGCCTTCATGAAAATAAAGCAGAGGCCCATGATGGAGCCTCTTCGGATGAAATTATCGTCAAGCGCTGTCACGTGGGACGAGAAGAGACAGTCTAAAAAGTCCTGCGGGTTAGGACTGGAGCACGTCAATTTTAGGACTGGCCAAAGGGGACCACTGACCACCAATATATAGTTCCTGTCACTTGAAATGTGTCACTGTCCTGGGATCACTTCATCTCCACTAAACCCATACGCGGACGTCTGTGGATGACCTTGGACTGGGTGAACCACGCTTTACTCTGGTCTCTACCTTCGGACAGTGATGCCGTGCCCATTAGATTTTCTCTGGTCATCATTCAATCAGCAGTATCCGTGATGCAGAATATTGTGCCCTTTTTCAATCTGTCATATATCAAAATATTCAATTGGAAAGTCTGTTTCCTTCATCTTGCTATTGTTGTTACATAGTTAAGCAGTCCCAGCTGTCCAGGAAATACCACCGCAATGAACACATTATTGGGCAAAGAAGAATGAATGGAGGTTGCTGACAACCATTCCCCCGGCTACAAAGAGGCCAGGAAAAAAAGCGCCCGCGTTACATGAAATACACAGTTATGAATAAAATCCCTCCGCTGCCTTTTATCACCTCCTCGCAGGCCAGACTGAAATAAGCAGCTGGAGGACACTGATTATAATCTCCTCGCAGTACCGGTAAGATGTTTCTTCTGGTTCTTTATCTGTATTTTCTAAACTTGACATGTATCGCTTTTCATAAGAAAGGCTATTTTTAATGTTTAAACTTGGGCTGAGGCTGTGCTGGCTTTCAATAATTTTGTTTATGCGCTCAGCGAAACAATGACTTTAAAACCCATCTTTACATCTCTCTCCTCAAGCCGACCACCTTTAAATCCTGAATGTTTCCCCTTTACTACTTAATCCATCCGATAATAAACAAAGTTGGGACAAATCAGGCAGAAGAGAGCAGTGAACCTACGCCACTATTCTGTACGTAGCAAAGCAGGAGGGCCCCCCCCCCACCGCACAATGGCTGGGTACCATTTCCTCCCTTCAAGAGGAGGAAACAGGCTTTGGGAGGTCAAGGACTTGCCCCAGGCCAGACAGCTAAGGAGGGATGACAGTTAAGGGATTCCTGGCGAGGTCAGCTGACTACAAAGCCAGGCCCTTTTCCTTCCCGGTGCTGTGCTGCCTTCCCACCCTTGCTGATCACTGGAAGCACAGGTATTGCTATCTTTCACACTTTTGTTTATCTCCAGCGCTGAGCCCTCTTCCCCAAGGTTTCAGCAATGTCTGTGCAATAAAGTTTTGAAATCTCCTGGGTTCACATGCACAGCCCTCCTCCAGCTGTCCCCTTAAGGTGTAATCAATGTCGTCACCCCCACAGACATGTGACCAGGGAATTTGCTTAGGGCAGTTCCTCAAGGGTGAGTGAACCAACAGGGAGAGGGTAGGAGAAGAGTCTCAAGACGTAGGAACCCAGCAGGTGGGTGGGCAGAACCTCAGTGGGTGGTGGACAGAGGCTGGAGCGCGACCAGGTGGCCTCAGTGGGGTCCCCTGATAAACCTGGAAGCCAGGCCCAGCCACCCGGGGTCCGGTCGCCTGCTCCAGAGGGACACACTTGCGGCATCCCTCCCTACGCCTTCGGAAAGGCTGTCAGCTGGTCTCCTGCCCAGTCCATGTGTGTCTTCAAATGAACGCAGGCCGACCCTTCTGGTATGATCCACGGTTGGCGTCATCCTGTATTTCTCCCTCAGTTAAATGACCATTACAAAACTGAGCTCAAACACCAGAAAGGTACCCCAAACCCTAAGCATTTCCTACTAGAAGACACTTTGTGTTATGTAAGGCTAATTTGCATCAAGAGAAGACATTTTCATCGACGGTACCTGCCTTACCCCTGCCGTCACTGTAGGCTACCTTATATCCTTTTTGGAACACGACAGGGTAGAAATACATATTACTCCATCAACTGTTGTGAAAATCTCTTTAATTTCTTTAGCTTAGATTCCTAGAAGCGTAATTCCTGGGTCAAAGTGTGCAAACCATTTATCCATTCACATTTCCAAACTGCTTTCTAGAAAGGGTAAATTATTTCGACTGCCCCGTCATTATTTGGGGGCCTCAGTGTTGCCCTCTCCCTACCCACCCGACAGACAGGCTTCTTTGGGCCACCGTCCAGCCCATCCCCACAACACGGCCACAGGAATGGATACCTCTGTGCCACTGTCACCGCTGGTTTTAATCTTCACTTGTTTGCTCAAACAATGGCATCTCAGCTTAACTGGGTTTCGTTCATTTACCTACGGGAATCTTCATGTTCATTAGTACGAGCTCTTTAAACATCAGGAACAGCCACTTGTCTGTAACATTCAGCGCAAGTATGTTTTCCGTAACGTGTCAAAATGGAGATCAGAGGACATCAAAAAAGATTTTCAAGAATACTGCTATGCAGACATCAGAGCATAGTTTTCTCGATGGTACCAGATCTCCCTCCCGGTTGGCACTGCCCACAGAGCGGCAGTCCATCTTGTCTCTATATTGGCTGCTCTTAATTAAGGCTGCCAACAGTCACAGAGGCTGGGGTTCTTCTGAGGAGCATGCTAGCTCTTCCCACAAAACGTTCCTTGATAAGTCTTTCTAGACTTTTAGCCGCAGTTGAAAGCTAAACTCACAGGTCTGTAATTTGCAGAAACCACATTTTTGTTTTCTACTCTGAAAATGGGTACTTTTTTCACGTTGAATTTTCTGTGCCCTATTTGCCAGGTGTTCTTCAGAACAGCAGGGTGGGAGGGGGAGGGTAATCTCATTTACAAGAATCCCCCGGACCTCAGAAGTTATGCAAGCCGTAGCACAAGTGTCCAGTTTTATGTCCTTTCTTCTCTGCTGTGTCCCCAGTGCCTAGAACTGCCATGGAGAACAACTAACAATAACGGATGGAGGGAGTGGGGGAGGGGAGTGAAAGAATAAACCCACCCAGCCCCCAGAGCAGCAAGGAGCTCCCTCACACTCTCTTCACTCCTCCTAGGTCTGATCAATGCTTACTTTCATCTTTTCCATCCAAAGCTCACTCTCCAATCAAAAACACATTTTTCTGGGCTTCCCTGGTGGCGCAGTGGTCGAGAGTCCGCCTGCCGATGCAGGGGACACGGGCTCATGCCCCGGTCCGGGAAGATCCCACGTGCCGCGGAGCAGCTGGGCCCGTGAGCCATGGCCGCTGAGCCTGCGCGTCCGGAGCCTGTGCTCCGCAACGGGAGAGGCCGCAGCAGTGAGAGGCCCGCGTACCGCAAAAACAAAACAAAACAAAACAAAACAAAAAACAAACACATTTTTCTGACTGTCCACCAACATGGTCATGGAGTTTGATTTACTGAATTCTGTTGCCTCGGCAACTCCACATATTAACTCGAGCTAGAAATTAAAAAGCCACTACTTTGATGTAAAAGGCACTCCAGCGTAAATGATAAGAGAAGCCAGCTCCTGATCTAAATGAAGAGCTGAAGTGCTTCTCACTGATTTCATCTCCATCAACCTCATGACACCCAGGCACGGCCCAGACCCTTAAGATAGTGACACCTGATACACTGCATACGCCATCGCGCCCTTTAAAATCCAATGCTCCCTGCTTGGCGTGTGGTCCCCGGACCAGCAGCATCGACAGAGAATGTGGCACGAGTGTTAGAAATGCAGACTCTCAGGCCTCACCCCAGACCTTCTAAATCAGAATCTCTGGGGGTGGGGCCCGGGAATCTGTCTCAAGAAGGCTGCTTCTTAAGCATCTCTATTCAAATGTGCAAAGCGCTGCTCCAGGACACAGAGGGCTGATGTCCTTTCGGACATTTCTGATGTAACAGCCCATTTTAGATAAACACTTTAGCAAATGTCTTAAAACGACTGATTTAGTAAAACACCAGATGTTCTATTTCCCCACCCTTTCTTATTTCCCCTGAATTCTGAAAGAATGGTACGGCATTGAAGGATCATTAAAGTCACACATTTTTAAAAGACATATAACAAGTGTGAAAGGCTTTTAAAGCATGACAAAGTCAATGATGGAATAATGGAAAAATTAAAAATCTCCTGGAAGTAGAGGCAGAACTGCACCCAAAATGTCTCTAGGACTTATTCTGTAATAGGAAAATAAACGTCTCCTGTAGCCTCACTCCCTATTTTAGAGGAAACTGCCCTTCCCCTCCGCCCCACAAAGTCCTCTGGGTCCTGGAGCTCTCTGCCCAGTGACCACACCCACCTCCCTCCTGGGGCCCGCCTCCTCCAGGGAGCCCCCTGCCCATCCCTAAACAGCAACACAACTAAATTCCGGTACATGTCAACGGTTTTTAAATAAGCTTTCTGGAAATGTCTAACCACCCTCCTTTGGGACCCTCACGAAGTCACACCATTCTGAGTCCTCCAAGATGCAATCAGAGGAGCCACTGTACTGACAGCATCAGCAGGGTGACCACAGTTGGACCAACGATAATCCTGATGAAAGTTAATGTGCAGGTGCTCAAAGCACCACGGACACCTGGGCTTGCGCATTTTAGATCTGATCACTGCCCCCATCAACTTCTGGAGGTGGACACCATTATCCCTCTCCTTTTTCTAAATAAAGGGCTAGAGACTTGGAGGGGAATCACTCAGTCACACAGCAAGCAGTGTGCAGGAAGGGAAGGCGCAGAAATCTGAACCCAGTTCAGCCTGATTCCAAAACGCTTGGTCCTGATTTAAGAGATGGAGAAACAGTAGGAGGGGCGGAGGGTGTTCTGCAGGGAGCTGCCAGGACCAACCCATCCTTCCCCACTATGGCTCTAGCGTGGGGTGCGGGAGGGGTGCCCTGCTTCTCACATCCTGGGAACTGAGCCCCACAGCTGCGGTTCTGCGGTGGCCTCTGCTCCTGTCTTCGTATGGCTTTAACTTTATGGCAACAGCAACTACAAGATGGCATCACCCTGAAGAGGAGGAACCGTTTTTCAGGCTGTGGCTGGATTCACCACGGACATGGAAACCCTCTCTCCAGGGAGATAACCACTCAGGCGAAGTATCCTTGCTGCTGGCCTCCTGGAACCTCCGACTTCAGGCACTTTAACTGAGACAAGTTTGACATTGTCGCCTGCAGACTCCTCAAGGGTTCTCATTACACAGTTCTCCATATGAAGTGGGATGGAGCTGGCCCGTCCGTGGCCCATCAGAGGCCCAGATGCAGGGCCACTGCGTCGTCACAATTTCATGACCCACCCTTAACCTAAGGGCTGAAGGTCAAAAAAGAAACCAAAGCTCACTGCCCTGGGGGGCACAGGAAGCAGAGAGGCAGGAGGCTGGGGGCAACCAAGCAGTTGGGGGAAGACAGAAAGAAGAGATGGGAGTGGCACCGTGCCCACCGGATGGACACACCCACGGCCAAAGCTTCTCAACACTGGCCCACAATCGTGCAGGGCTTTCTAAGAACAGAGGAGGGTGAGGGTCAAGAGAAGAAGGCACTTGTGCTAATCTCAGTCACCCCAGTACTCTCGACCTTCGTGTATGGTTGTGTTTGGGGGTGGGGAGGCTGCATTAACTAAAAGATTTAATTTTTCTGAATGGCAACCATGTGCTCTAATCCAGACTGATGGGGAAGCGGTGGCTGTGTGGTCCATGATGCAGACAAGGAGGGGGAACCACCAGGTCCCACCTGGGCCCCCATGAACTGGTCAGCCATGAGCCTGGACCATAAAGTGATGATGAGACTAAAACTTTCACGGAAGTTCATTCCAGACCTCAAATTCTACCATTTTTTAAAAAACTTTATTGAAGTAGAGTTGATTTACAGTGTTGTGTTAATTTCTGCTGTACAGTAAAGTGATTCAGTTATACATATATACACATTCCTTGTTAAGATTCTTTTCCATTATGGTTTATCACAGGATATTGAATATAGTTCCCTGTGCTATACAGTAGGTCCTTGTTTTTATCTATTCTATATATAATAGTTTGCATCTGCTAATCCCAAACTCCCAATCTTTCCCTCGCCCAAACTCTACCATGTTAACGTCAGAATTCCTCTCGTGGGCCACTACAAGTGATTCCTCAACTGAAAACCTCGATAAAGTTCACAGGCCTCTGTCTGATCTGAAATATTCAGGTTACTCAGGTGCCCTCAGGTAAACATTTGTCTCCCTCCTGCTCAGCAAATCACTGAAATACGATTCGGGCAGACCCGTGATCAGTTGTCAAGATGATAAACTCATCTGCATGCAGTTGTGACCAAACATTTAACTAGCATCTTAAAAAGCAAACAGAAAGCCACCCTCTGTGTCTCTGGGCACTCTTCACTGTCAGGACACAGGCCCCCGAGTCGACTTTCCAGAACGAGGATGACCTTGCTCCCCTGACCTCCTTCACGCTGGCTACATCTATCTTCGTGAGCAACTCCAGCCCACCTTTTCTTTTATGTACAGTTAATTATTTTTCTGCTTTAATGCTACCTTCTTGTCCTAGGGCAGCACACAGCTGTAAGATCAGGAGCCCCCTATCTGGACGGTGTTGCCCCCTTTACACTTAAATGTGTTCTACGAAAGCCATTCTTAAAAGAGAGCAAAGCTGATGCACTACCAGAACTATTTCTGTGTATAAGTCAGGACATCAAGCGCTGGGCTCTCTCCAACCAGAGCTCACGGCGTACCAGGGGACAGGACTCCAGCCAGCGGGCCTCACGGCCACAGTCCACTGTGCTGTATTTCGGTCACGTCTCAAATCCCAGAGCCTGTTTAGCCAACTTCTCAGAGATTGTCTCCTGGTCTGAGTGCCTGACTCCGCTTTGCCTCGTGCTTATTCGATGTGGACATTTGAATGATTCCCTCCACATGGAGAGGCTATCGTTGACCTCCCGCCCAGGGGATTAAGAGTCTGCAAGTGAACTGTTTATCCCAGGGCAGAGAATGAGGACAAGCTACTCTCAGATAAACGGGGCCTCAGACTTCCCTGGTGGCGCAGTGGTTAAGAATCCGCCTGCCAGTGCAGGGGACACAGGTTAGATCCCTGGTCCGGGAAGATCCCACATGCCACGGAGCAACTAAGCCCATGCGCTACAAATACTGAGCCTGCACTCTAGAGCCCGCGAGCCACAACTACTGAGCCTGCGTGCCACAACTACTGAAGCCCGTGTGCCTAGAGCCTGCGAGCCACAACTACTGAGCCCGTGTGCCATAACTACTGAAGCCCATGTGCCTAGAGCCCGTGCTCCGCAACAAGAGAAGCCACCACAGTGAGGAGCCCGCGCACCACAACGACGAGTAGCCCCCGCTCGCCGCAACTAGAGAAAGCCCGCACGCAGCAATGAAGACCCAACGCAGCCAAAATTAAAAAAGGGGGGCCTCCCCTGGGGTCGACTCCCTGGAAACGCCTGTGTGAGCACCAGCGAGTACAAGAGAGAAACATCAACAAGAACGCTCCCAGGAAGTCCCCAGGGACGGGGACGGACACACACACACACACACACACACACACACACACACACACACACACGGTGAACACGCCATGTGACAGCAACGGGCTCTGCTCCCCTCCGGCTCCCCATCCAGATTATCTAATGGGGAAGAAATCTGACTGCTCTTCCAGACTTTCTTCTCCCAGCCTCCCATCCCGCTTCCAAGGAGGCCATCCAGGGCTTCTCGACCACCTGCAGCGGAAACAACGCAGAGAATCCCAAGACGTCTGCAAGGCTGACTTTGCATGGTCAGAAAGCCGCCCGTTTCCAGAATGGGAAGGCTGCCCTGAAATCTGGCACCCCGCTTTGTGGCTCGGGGAGCCCCCGTCCCGCTGGTCCCAGGCCTCCTCCACCACGGGGGCACCAGACAAGGGGCTCTGTCACCTGCTTCCTTTGATTAGATCATCTGTTTCTCTCCGAGAAAGATCCCAGGATGTGGAAGACCCAAATGCACGTGCTGGCTCAGATACTGGGGACCCCATAGAGACAGCATGACTGGGGGGGCGGGGGACAAGCCGTTCTTGACAAAGTCTATTTCTGAGTTATGTTTCAACAGTGAACTTGTCAATTGCTGGCTTCCTATCCAAAGAAAAGGAAAGAGAATTGTGCTCAGACCAATACGCAAGATAATCTGATCTCCAGGGCCCCGCAGATGGATAAGGTAAATTGCTAAGGGCTCCCCAGCGGAGATGCTGTGGGTCTTACTGGGCAACACTGAACAAGGAGACATCCATCTGTGTCACACAGAGAGGGTTTCCAGTTCCTTCCATTCCCTCGTTCACTACGATCACTCCCCCCCGACAAACACAATTAAAAGAAACGTTAAAGGTCATGAAAGGGGAAAGCCCTTCCAAGAAAGCACGTATTCACCGGCCTCCCCTTCCCCAGCAGGGCGGCAGCAGGAGAAGATGGTTGTTGCTACGGTCCAGTCCAACTCTGTGTCTTTCCCAATCCTCCTGAGGCAATCTGCTGCGAAAACTGATCCCAAGTCACTTTTTCTCCATCTAAAAGCGAGAATGAGTCTGCACTTCCTCGTGAACAGAGCCTTCTGCTGCCACGTGACTTCCTGAGCCCAAAGGAGCCTGTGGCCAGAGGCCCTTCACCTCCCAGCATACCGCCTTTGCGGGTGGGTCTGTCTTTGGACAGCTGGGCCCTGTGGACGTCTCTACTGACAGCTGTTAGGACACAGGGAGGGAGCGGGGAGAGGGCCTGCGGGGACCGTCCCTGCAGAGAACTGCAGAAGGCCCCTTGCCACCTCTGACCCAGGCCATCACTGCCTGCGGCCATAGCCCGGAGGGCCCAGGAAGGTTGCGGGGTGGGGGAGTGTGCGAAGACTCCAGCCTCACGTTTCTTTGGAAATGCTCCCCGTTAAACGCCCCAGACCTCAGTGACGAAAGAAATGCACACTTGAGCATCAATCCCATCGTACATGCAACGAGCCAGTGGGACTTAGGAGAGGAACCCCTGGTAGGAGGAAGGCTGAGCTGAGCGGGGGAGGGGCACACAAACTGAGGATGGGGACACTTTGGGACGACCCCTGGGAATTATCGGAAAACCACAGGCCCATGTGTCACCTGAGCCCCAGGAAGCCACGCGGGGACTTCAGGCTGAGCAGAGACTCAGGGTGCAAGGAGATGACGGAAGAAATGGCTGATCAATAGAGAACAACCTAATGGTCACCGAAAAGGGATCAACACAAACAGATACACAGACAGACAGAGGAAGGCATGTTTGAGAGAACCCTGTGCCACTGTCGAAAGGGTAAGGGTCAAGGCCGAGCAGTGCTGTAGAAGAGCCGGTGACCATTTCTCCGCAGCGTCACCCTAAGGTCATCTCTGCACACAGAAGACCAAGGCTGGAGGAGGACGTGGGAAAACGAACGCAGGGCATCTGTCGGGTTGGTGAACCCAGACTGGGGCAATCGTTCTTTAATGATCATCTCCTACCCCGCAATAACACCACATAGCAGTAACATCGCTCGCGTGTCCTTTCCACTTAGAGGACAATGTCACTGAAAGTCGGGGGACAGAAGCAACACTCCGGACGGAGACGGAGTAGCAGGTTTTGAGCAGGACCAGCCGGCAGCCACGTGGGCAAGAAAGGAACCCACGGCGCCCAGAGGAACAGGGTGCGACCGGCTCTGCGGCTCCAGCTCCTTGACGTTTACCAAAGTGCTGCTTGAATCGCAGCCCTGGAATGCACGGGCAGGCCTTCGACGTGCACACAACACAAAAGGCATTTCTTTTCTAATTACAAGTTTCCCTAAAACACAACCAAGACCTATTTAAAAAAAAAAAAGAATTCCAAATTCTGGGGACATTCACATATTTCTGTAGAGTTGTATTTGCCTGAACTGTATCTGTAAGATTAAAGAGTTTTTTTTAAAGTTCAAAACTCCCATTACACATTGTTTCTGGGATGGTGTAGGCCTGCACGTGTGTAACTGGCTGGTGAGCAAGGACACAGTTTGCGTGATTGATGGGAAACACCCTCCAGTCATAACCTGATTTTTTCTGGGGGGATCCATTGTCAGCTCAGGCGTCAGGCTGGTCATTACAAAAAGGCCGAGGTGGAGACATCGTTCTGGGGCAAGAAAACACTCAGAAGTACAGCCTATTCCTAACCCACCTCAATCCAGCTCAACAGATCAGGACTCTTCTCTCCCATCTTTTCCAGTCCACCAAACATCTGACAGCTCTCCTTCAAGGGGAAAGAACAAACGTGCCTCCCTGCCCTGTCAGGCAGGCTTCCCAAGGTGCCAGTTCAAAGGGTTTGGCCGCCACTGTTCTTTAGAATTTGCCCCCAAGACATTCTTAAAAGATGACAGGGGAGTAAAAATGGTGGCAGGTAAGAGAACATACAAATGAGTTAAAGATGCTGGCCTGTCCCACTCATGGCTTCTGCTGCATGCATTCCCAATCAGACAGTTTAATTACAGACCTTAGCTGTTTATGGACCAGAAGTGTCAGGAAACAACCGAGGAAATGCAGCTCTGCGCTGGTCTCTCATTAAGCTGAGTCTGTCTGTCTACCAGCGGGGGAAATAGTTCTTTGGGGTTTTAGGATTTCTTTGCTTCTGAGTCCTGAGATGGGAGCATGTGATTTGGGAGGTGATGCACAGTTCATTCCTTTTCTGGAAGATAATGCTTCTGCCCTGTGTCAGGCTGGCCTCTCTTGACCCTTGATCTCTTGAGGGGAGGGACAGCACCTTCCCTCCTGGCCTGGGGCCAAAATGGCCACTAGGGAGCTTTTTTTTTTTGCAGCACGCGGGCCTCTCACTGCTGTGGCCTCTCCCGTTGCGGAGCACAGGCTCCGGACGCGCAGGCTCAGCGGCCATGGCTCACGGGCCCAGCCGCTCCGCGGCATGTGGGATCTTCCCGGACCAGGGCACGAACCCGTGTCCCCTGCATCGGCAGGCGGACCCTCAACCACTGCGCCCCCAGGTAAGCCCACTAGGGATCATTCTTAACCGCACGGTAAACCAGCCAGAATCTTGGGAGATGGGCCAGCTTGAATCTTAAACAGAGGCAGGAAATGTTACAGCATCTTAGGCTCTCAGAGCACTAGTCTCTGTCCACCTGGGAATCCAGTCCCTGACTGACGAGGCTCTCCACACCCAGTCACCTCCGGGCCGGGGGATGATCTCTGCAATGAATGATGCTGTGAGTGCCCCGCAGGAGGGAAGAGGTTAAGTGCCTGTGCATTAGGCTGCCCTGGGCGCTGACAACCACCTCCCAAGGGGACACCAAAAACCCAGTGGAGATCCTCACATCAAGGAAAACTAGAAGTCTTTTTGAGCAACTGTGCATCTCTGAACCCTGCGACGGACAAATCACAACTAGAAAGATGCCAATTTCCCCAAAGGGAAACTGGGTCCTTAAAACCTCCAAAAGAATCCTAAAAGGAAGTTCCAGAACAGTGTCACTGGCCCTTAAAGTGTTTTTCACAGCTCTGAGAAGCAGAAATGGATGGCACAGACACACGGGGTGCAACACGCTGCTTTTGGTTCGACAGACGAAGGTGCAGCAAGCCACAGGTCCCCGTCAGCCTTCAGCAAACAAACGCACCTCCTGTGCGCCCAGAAATACAGCAGACGGCCCCACCAGTAAAGGCCGCAGGAGTACGGAGAGGATGCTGGGGAAGCCCCGCCCCCCCGGGGTCATCCCTGAGGTTTCTGCATCTGCCCTGAGCTTCCCCTTCACCCCCCAGCAGCTGCTGAGCAACGGCTCCGGCTGGAGAAATAAACTCGCCTCTCAGCATCCTCTTCTGCCCACCCTGGAAACCCTGGGATTCCCCAGGCTTCTCTCCCAGGCCACACAGTCACCCTGGATGAGTTCATCCGCCCCCGTGGCCTGCTCTCCATCTCTGGATGACCTTCAGATGGATGTCTCCTGCTCAGATCAGAGTCTGAGGGCCGTTGGCCCTACAGCCTTTCCTACAGGCCCACTCAACTGTCCCACAGAAGCTTCACACGCACCAACGGCGCGGCCACCACGGACCTCATCCCGGTCCCTCCCCCAAACTGAGACCCACCGTGATCCACCCAAGCCCCCAAGCCCCACATCCACCCTCAGCCTTGCCTCTGCCAAATCCAATCAAGCATCCAGTCCTGTACAGGCTCCTCTGGGATCTCTCCCGAACCTCCCCCCTCCCTCCGTCCCTACCGCCATCTCTGGGCCAGCGGTTCTCAGCGGGGCAGTTTGCTCTACAAGGAGCATCTGCTTAGGACTGTCTGGAGATGGTTCTGGTTGTCACAGCTGGAAAGGGGGGGCCACTGGCCTCTAATGGGTGGAGAGCCCAGGGACGCTGCTGACCATCCCACAATGCACAGGACAGGCCCCGCTCAAGGCGTCAGTACGGCCGAAGGTGAGAGTCCCTGTCGTAGGTCCACACCACCCCTCTCCTTATTCTACCAGCTTCCCCACTGGACTCCCCTCTTCCAGTCCCCGCTTTCCCGGCCCATGCGCGACAGGGAAGCCAGGGCAATCTCTCTCTCCAGGACACACATGATCACAGCCTTATTCTCCCCCAATCCTGGAAAGCAAAGCCAATGACTTGGAATCTCCCCACTCACAGACAGCTGCCATTAACACCATGGTGTTTTTCTTTCTGGTCATTTATCTGGGCATATTATATAGATTTTTTTAAATCAAAAAAATATGTATTTTTTTGTTTTACAAAACTGAGATAGCATTCAACCTACTATTTTGTAACAGGGTTTAATGTAATAACATTTCCCCACGTCATTTTGATGTTTATCTTTAATTTGACCGTTCACAACTTTGTCGTGGAGCACACTCCAGCTTTCTTCACTCTTTGAGTCAAATGTTATGGGACCCCTCACGTGCAGCCCAAGGGGTAAGACTAAGACATGGCGCCTCCAGGGGCTCCCACTCCCAGAGCTGCAGCCGTGACAGTGCCACGCTCAACTTTCACGGTCATAACATCTTGGGACCAAACATCATCATCAGGTCTAACTTCCTATTTTACCGCCAAGGACACTGTAGCCCAGTGAGGCGGGGGGTCGGTACCCAGGCCATGGAACTGGTCTGTGACACACCAACCAGCATCCTGGCTGCCCATCCGGGGCACTTCCTCTTCCGTCTGGCAAGGGCTGAAACACACTGGTCTCTGGCCTGGAGCGTCCGTCGCCACGTTCCTCCCAAAGATCATTACAGTTTGAGATCCCGTGAGATGCTGGGAAACTTACGAGCCTACAAGGCAGGTCTTACCTTCACTGTACACATAAAGACACCAAGATCAAGAGCAAATGCCCCACACCACGTGCTGAATCACACAGTGAGCTGGTGGTATTTTCATTTCCTAGGGCTGCTGTGTTGAAGCTATTAGGCTGGGTGCCTCAGGCAACAGCAATGTATGGTCGTACAGTCCTGGGGGCTAGAAGTCCAACAAAGTATCCGCAGGGAAGGTTTCTTCTGAGGCCGTGAGGGAGAAGCTGACCCAGGCCTCTCCCCTGTGTCTGGGGGCTGCTGGCCATCGCTGGTACTCCTTGGCTTGTGCATCTCTGCCTTCCTCTTGCCAGGGTATGATACACATTTATCTCCCAATTCCCCGTTTTTCAGAAGGACACTAGGCATATTGGATTAGGACCCACCCTATCCCGCTATGACCTCATCGTTACCAATTACATCTGCAATGATCTCATTTCCAAATAAGACCATATTCTGAGGCGATGGGGGGGTTGGGACTTCAACACATGGATTCTGTAGGGGACACAATTCAACCCCTAACAAGTGGCGATACAAGGATTCAGTCAGGCTGACTCACCTCCAAGCCAGTGGGGTCCTGGGAAAGCTGGTGTGAAGGGTCCCAGAGAACGGGCCATCTAGGGATGGGCACTCCAGACTCTGGAAGGGGAAGGCTTGGTTCTGGACAAGGCCTCTTCCACCGCCAGCACTGACCCAGGGGGCTGGACACCTGCATCCCTTCGCAAAGTCATGACTATTCCCCAAATTGGAGAGCTTTACCCTCACGTTCCCTCTCTGAGTCCAGCAACCGTAGAAACTCAGCAGGGGTGTGTTTATTCTTTAGAACAGTCACCCCCAAAAAGCACAGTGCACAGGATGCCCCACTGTCTCTCTGCACGTGGCCACAGCCCTGGAAAGGCACCCCAAGGTAAAAAGACCCAAAGAACTTGCTTGAAGAAAAGGACAACTGAGCTGGATGAAAATTCAGGGTCACCCGCATCCTCCAGAACCCTTTTCTCGATAAGATGGGATTTCAAAGCACTGAAAGGAGAACACCAGTCCTACACAGGACAATGCTGTTCGCCCCACACCTCCTGGGACGCTGCTCCCTGGGGCGTGGCTTTGGCGAGGGCAGTGGGAAAGCTCTGGACAAGGCCTCACGGATAACTCTGACACTGACTCTAGAAAAGTCACTCGTCTGATTCTTCCTAAAATGAAAGCAAAGCGCATCCCTGCTTCTGTGTTCTTGTGTCTCAGAGACTGAACCCACTGTTGCCAAACCATTTAAAATAATCTCAGGAACTGGAAGTTTCTGAATGATGGGTGAGAGAATTAATCCAATTTCAACACCTAGAGACTCTACCAAGCTTTCAGAGTAAGCTGAATACCCGGAAGATGAAGGGCAAAACCTATCCGACAGAGAAAAGGGGAAACGGAAGAAACACCTGCATCTCACGGAGCCTGGCAGTGAGCACAGCGTTATGTATACGGAGCTCACCTCCTTCCCCATATGACCTTGGGTGAGTTTCTCATTCCCATTTCCAGAGGGGGCAGCGGAGGCTCAGAAAGGTTGGAGGCCTTACCCACCGCCATGCAGCCAGGCTATAGGGTTAGGATTCAAACTCAGGACACCTGCTGCTTACACCACAGGTCCCGGGGCAGAAGGCTGTGCAAGATTCCTCATCGGGGAAGAAACGTTCACACTGTCTGAGGGGAAGCTGGTCCTGGACTTGAGGTCCCAGAAAATCCACGCAGACCTGACAACATACAGCCGGCCACCGTGTCGACACTTCAGAGGGATTCAGGGGAGGGGATGGGGCGGACAGGGGACCACTTCTCCATCCACTCATTCATCCCATGAAAGGTACGGTGCCCCCAACCAAGAGCCAAAAGAGAGCCTCCCTCTGAAAATTCAATGCTCTTTTCAACACTCTGAAAAGATTTTATTTTGACCAAAATAAAAACCAGTGTTCTCAGGTTCAACAGCACAATTAAAGTGAGAACAGGGAGAAATCTGATGAAGAAACAGCCACAAAAACACAGGATGTAGCCTCGCTGGCACTGGGATGCTGACAACTGCAAATGCAGCAGAGAAGGTTCCGCGAAGCCCCTGGAAGGCTCAGCCTTTCCTTAACCGTCCTCCGTGTCTTGGACACACAGCTGGCCCACAGCACCAGTGGTGGAACTGATTAGAGACGGGTTTAATTCACGGCTTGAGCGACTCGGTTTTGACCCAAGAAATAACTTTCTGATGGACAGTTTCTCGGCTCCAGTTACCGTGAGAAGCTGTAAACAAGCGTCTTCTGGTGGGATGAGTCCTGTCTGAGGGACGCCCGAGGGGACCTTCCAAAGCCAGGGCTCTCCACCATTTTACACAGTGCCACACACAGGGGCTGTAATTATTACAATGACACTGTTGCTGCTTGCATGGAAGACTCCTAAGGGTGTGCAGATGAAATGTAAACATGCATCAGCGCTACCGTGTTTACACACAGAGCTCTCAAAAGCACAGCTTCCATCTAGCGATGTGCCAGTGCGAACTCATACCATAAGTTCCTCCCAGGACCCCAAGGAGAAATTCAAGAGAGAGACACAACTGTGGGAAAATCAAGTGAAAAGCCCCAGCATTTGTCTTAAAGCCGCAGCTGCTTTTTTCAACCCCAGTAGTGTTCAGCCCCTGTGCACGGGTCCCCCATCCAAGGCCTGGAGAAAATCGGGGCACCCAGCTGCAGCTTTTGAGGGAGGGGCTCAAGCAAAGCAGCACTCAGAAGCCCACCAAACCCACCCAAAGGGAGGGGTAAGACGCCCACTGGGCTTCTGACCTTTAAGGAAACAGAGATACCCTCCTACACATGAGTCAGGGCCAGGCAGGTCTGCCAACGCAGCTGTCTGTGTTTTCCGGCAACTAAACTCCTGCACCTTACTCTAAAACAGTGATGCCTGTCCAAACAGGACAACAAAGCGACAGCACATGTTATAAACCTCCAGTGACATGCCATCGGGCACCCCAACAGGAAGGCTGAGCAGATGAACAGGCAACAGCTGGCGATCGTGCCTCCTGATTAAAGCGGTGGGCGCTGTTCTGCAGCAGACACGTGACCACCTAAACAGCAGGAAAGACAGAGCCTCGATTCCCGGACAAGCCAGGTGGAACCGGAGAAACAGAAGCATCCCGAGGTTCCCGTCCGCAGCCGGGACCTGCGCAGGCCTGCTGATCGCGGCTCAGAAAACCAGCCGTGTAGAACTCAACCATCAACAGATGGTCACCGGACAGCCCCAGGTGTACCTCGGATCTGCCAGCTCACCAAAGCCCGTGCCGTGGCTGCAATCGGCATGGAGATGGCGAAGCAAAGGGCCCCTGGAGGAGAGCACAGGGCAATTCGCCCAGCCATGCAGCGGCCTGTGGGGACTCGGCCACAGCCAGGCAGTCTCCTGGGACCTCTACTCAGGAGGGGAGCGCTGAAGTCGTAAAGACCGCTTGTTAATTCACCTTGAGACACTGAACTGCTGGAGCAGGTAACCTCTCGGGTCTCGCAGACAACACATTCTCACCTTGTGCATTAATTAGGATCACGTGGCCACATATGACCGAAAACCCCAATAACAGCGGCTTAAATCAGACAGAAGGGCAGTCCCCTCACATATTAATGAGGTGTCCAGGTGGGCTGTCCCAGGTGAGGCTGGGGGCCCCATAAACCTGGACCCCTTCCAATTCCAACGTGGCCGTCATCCCTCCTCCTTGAGATGATCAGAGAGGAAGGGGCAACAAGGACCTACCCTCGTAAGGAGGGCGTCCAGAAGCTGCCACATAATGCCCCCAGCTGCATCTCAGGGGAGCAGCCATCCCCAACAGCGAGAGGGGCTGCACGGGGCTTCATTCCGGGCAGCCAGATGAGGACCCTACCGACGACCAGCTGCACGGAATTAGCATTTCCCACCTGCCGCAGCTCTTTCTAAGCATTTTTCCATGCATCCCTCATTGAATTTTCACTGGCAACCATGTTGCATAGATATCACTACCCCCCTTTTTCAAGGCACATGGGGGCTCTAACCTCTTACACGGAAGTCCAGCCCATGGAAGCTGGCTCTGGAAGGCTTAGGGTGCACCCTGGGAAGAAGCAGAATGGGCAAGAAAAGTCCTTTAGGAGGGGTGGTCCGTGAGCCCAGGGAACTCTGGCAGGAAGGCAGGCCAGTCGCAGCAGGTACAACATGGTTTGGTCCTTGGGCACAAGGTCCCTCTCGAAGCCAGGGCAGCCTGCCCCGCCCTCCTTACCCGGCACCTCCCTGGCGACTGCCCGAGCCTGGCCGGTCACAGGTGGCCAATCCGTCACCCTCCCCTGCGCCAACCCCAGGCTCCACGCGCGGCTTTTTCAGTTCAGTCCTCCTAAAGCACCCTTTCCAAGTGTCCGGGGACACCCTCTCATTGCCTTCCAGAACCTGACAGCATCAGAATCAAGTTGGCTAGGACTTCCCTGGTGGCGCAGGGGTTAAGAATCCGCCTGCCAATGCAGAAGACACGGGTTCGAGCCCTGGTCCGGGAAGATCCCACGTGCCGTGGAGCAACTAAGCCCGTGCACCACAACTACTGAGCCTACGCTCTAAAGCCCACGTGCCACAACTACTAAACCTGCGTGCCTAGAGCCCGTTCTCCGCAACAAGAGAAGCCACCGCAGTGAGAAGCCCGCGCACCTCGACGAAGAGTAGCCCCCACTCGCCACAACTAGAGAAAGCCCGCGCGCAGCAACGAAGACCCGACGCAGCCAAAAATAAATAAATAAACAAATTTATTTATTTAAAAAAAAGAATCAAGTTGGCTATTTACACATTAGAACAAAAACAGGGCCTTTTCAGCGACGAACCCTGATGACATCGACAGCGCCCCCTCTGCGGATTCCCCCTGGGGAGTTGCCCTGGGATCCAGGCGTTGCCAACACATTTGCATAAGAAGGAGCTAGACGGTGGGCCCTGTCAAAATATTTCGTGACGGCCCAGAGACGAGTTTGATGACAGGATGCGCAGTTACCGGGGAATGTGTTCACAACATGTCTCCACAATCTGCTGGCTCTCAGAGGCGGGCTCTTTGTTTTGATCGGGCTGCGCGCGGGCTGTCACTCAGGTTCATACATTATGCAAGCCCGGCAGCAAGCTGGGGCAGCACACCGGCCTGGGTTCAAATAATTAGCAGGAGGACCAAGCGTGGAGGAGGCAGGGCTGAGTGTTGCCATGGCGACAGCAGGGACCGCAGCCATGTTCTGATGAAGCACAGATGCCTCCACCAGAGCTGCTGGGTTGCCAAACAGCATCAGTGCAGTGAAGAAGCAGAATCACTTAACATTGAAAACTGAAGCCTAATGCAGCCCACTGCTCCCCCCAAACCTGCACCTAATTCTTTGACAGGTACAGTGTACACAGAACACGGATGTGCTGTGCTATGACACGACGTGGGAGATGCTTAGGCTGTAAGACTCCAGAATCCCATCTCAAACATCTCATGAAAAAGGACGTACAGAAAAATGTTTAGCAGATATTCCACCAAAATATTAACAATGACGTATAACAGGTTTTCAAAACAATAACTTGCCTTTCAATATGTGTTCTGTTTGGCATAAAATCTTCCTACATTGCTCTGCTCTGAAGTTTTGTATTCATGTATTACTATTCTAATAGAAACCAATGCAAGGCAATATTCCCTATACAGTGATGAAATGGTTAATATCTGCTTCAGAAGTACTTTTGACTAACAAGGCTTCATAAAAATCCCGAGTAACAGTCATTTCCTGCCTTCAATGAAGTCTATTCACATCAGGTTACCAGTGGTGGTCCCTACGCTGGACGTTTGGTCCCCATCCTGGAGTTGCTCCTCCCATGTGTCTGTCCTGTTCTCCTTCTCCTGGTCTCGAGCATCTGGCTATGGCCGCAGCATCCTAACCGGCCTGCCTTCATCCCGCTCCCGGAGCCTGATGAGGCCACATCTCACTGAAAAAGCCCTCCAGGGCCTGCCCACCTTCCCTGCACACCTGATCTCCACCTTCCCGGCTCTTCCAGGCCTCTGAGCACATGTACCTGGCTCACCCATCCCTCTGCCCAGACCACACCTCTCCAGGCTTCCCTTCTGCCAAGCCCATCCCCAGAAACCCAGCAAAGAGCTCCTCCTTTCCAGCCCCACCCCATCCCCGGGGGCTTCCTGCCCGGTGTCCCTGCCCAGTCCCCGGGCTCCTCCACGGGGACACCAGGCACAAGGTCACAGCCATGGTCTGGCTTCATGTCCTCTGCTCCAAAAGCAACTCTACTACAGTGAAAGGCTCAGAAGTGACACCTCGGCAATGCCCAGTGGGTGTTTTCCTCCGTCTGCTCTGAATGACCTTCCCCAGAGCAGTCCGAGCCCCTGACTCACCGAGGGTCTTACACTCCCCTCTCCTCCCACCAGACTTGCCCTGGAGGACGCTCGCCCAGCAAGTGAGTGGGACCTTGGCCGTCTTCCCCTGTGGGTCAAGGACACGGTGCCCACTCGGGTCATCCCCCCCTTCTTTTCCAGCAAACATGGCCTTCCTTTCCTAAGTTCACCTTTCCTCCCCCAGTCAAGAACATTCCAGGACATATTTTCTAGTTCCGACCCCATCTTCATCACCCTTTGGCCAGAGCGCAAAAATAACATTCAAACCGCTGAGAAAAATCGCCCCCTTTCAGACAATCAGACCCACCATTCTCCCCACCGGTAACACACCTTTCTCCAGAATATAGAGCCGGCCCTGACCCCAGCCATACAGACTCCTGTGATCCCCTCCCGCTGCCTCAGCTGGGCTCTCCAGTGCCCGAGGCTTGCCGTGCATCATACCTTGTCCAAGGAGCCGTGGCACAGCTCACCCCACGCTCACTGCCGCTACAGAGGCATCATCTCAGAGCCCAAGATGTGACTCTCTGTACGGCATCCTGAAGCAGTTCAGGTCTGGGAAGAGTTTACTGCTACAGATGCAGATGTCAAGGTTATGGAGCAAAAGAGAGCCGCACCCCAAGTCCCATCCCAGCACCTGGAGCCAGTCTGGAGAGCCCTCCCATGAAACACTCACCCCCACCACAATCTGAGAGGCTGTGGCTGAATTCCCCTGGCAGGATCTGAATCCCCCTCAGCCTTCCACACACACACACACGCACGCGCGCGTGCATGCAACTCACTTTGCAGCTCACACACAGAAAAAAATTTTTAGTATTTAAAAATGTTTAATAGTTTAAAAAAATATGCAAATATTTAACTATGAAACAGTAAGTTCTAAATGGAATATTCTACAGCAAGTAAAATGAAAGAACCAGAACGACATGTGTTAACACACTTTTTTTTCATTCACAAGGCAGAAGGATATCTTCAGCGTGTGTTACCCTGTGGGTTCTTACACACACAGCACACCACTTACTAAGGACACATGCTTAAGTTACAGTCTAAAGAGGTGTAAATGGGAATTCCCTGGCGGTCCAGCGGTTAGGACTCCGTGCCTTCACTGCCAAGGGCCCGGGTTCAATCTCTGGTCGTGGAACTAAGATCCCACAAGCCGAGTGGCGCGGCCGAAAAATATTTTAAAAATTAAATAAAGAGATGTGTATGCAAAGACACAAACCATGTCAACACAGTCGAGGAGGTGGTACTGGTGCTGGTGGGCCTCCCAACTATGTTTTGTTTCACAAACACACAACCACACCCCACATAGAAAAAGCAAACGTTAAATTTTTAAATCAAGGAGGTGCATAATCACATCCACCACGGTCTTCCCTGTGGATTTCAGAATTTGAACCATTTAATACTTTCAATGATTAGGATACAAGGTTCTCTCAACCGTTATGAAGTTTCTTTTCAGCAAAGAGTCACTTGGGACGGCGGCTGCAGAGCTGGTATCTGGTCACCAGCTCCAGAGCAGCTGGCCACGGTTCCGTGTTCTTCTGTAATTAGCAATGACAGATTCCCCTTGAGGCCCCGCTTCTGGACACACTGGTGTGATCTAACTCATCCATGAGGCAAGCTTATACCGGAATTATCTTTAAAACGGAAATATTCCTCTTGGGTACTACACGTTATTAAATCTGACCTTTTTTCATATTACAAATACTAAGTGCTTCATAAAAACTGAAAACACTACAGTACCCAAGAAAAATCTGAGGTAGACAGTAACAACCTGGGGTGGCAGAGAGCAGAAGCGTGTCATTCATTCAGAGAAAAATGGCTAAAGTGAGGGGAGGGGTGAAGGGCCAAAAGTCAAGAAATACACCCCAAATGTGTCACTGGGAGGCTTCCAGAAGTGCGTGTTTGGCACGGGCCTCCAGCACCCTAACCTTCCACTCACGCCCAGCCTTGCTGGAAGGACCACAGAACCTGCAGCTGGCCTGGAGCACAAGGCTGGGGACGCACCAGCACAGGGAAGGGAACAGGAAAGATGCTGAGACAAGGTCCTGACCCAGAACGGCTCAGGTCACCCTGAAACCTTGAAGCAGCAACTCTCAAAGCCACCATGTGCAGAACAAGTGAAGTCTGATAACCCGCTATTTCCAAATGAACTAATTTTCTGTTCCCAAAACATGTTTTGCTAATGTTTACCCGAGTTGGCATGAAGCAACGCAAATGTGGCTGTGTAGGCTGCCGCCCATAGATTTCTGTGTTATGCACGGCATTCTGCATCAACAAGCGGAGGTCAGCCTACAGAACACAGATAAATCCCCCAAACAGTCAATCGATTCGGATGCACTGTTTCTGCAGCTGCATTTAAAGTTCCAAAGGAAAGGAGAGGCCCATTTATGTAAAAATTTCATAGCTGCGGCATCCTGGAGAACATCAGGCAATCAACAGGAAAATGAGCTCAACCCGAGAATATACTTGGATGCAAACTGAGAAGTGCTACAGTCGACCCCCTATTCTATTCCCCTCCCCGCTCCCGCCAGGGTGCAGGTGGGTCCGAGGGTGCGAGATGCCTTGAAAGCCAGGGGGAGGTTTTGGCCAGAGAGGGTCACATCTGACTTGGGTTTGAGGGCTCCCTCAGGCTGCTATAAGAAAGAACATTCCAGCACTAACTAGAAGGCCACAGCAGTGACCCACCGAGTGACACTGCTGCCCAGGAGGGACAAGGGTGCCAGCAGCTGACGCCCAGAAGGCGAGGAATCTCAGCACGGGTCACGGGAGGGCTTCAGGTGTGCCCAGTAAGGTCTCCAGGGAGCCCAGGGCAGGTGCTGCAGAGGCCCGCCGGAGGATAAGCCACTACAGCGAGAACAACGCGGTTCTCCTCCAGACGTGTAGCCAGAGGCAACCAGCCCAGCGGATGCGGAGGCTCAGGAAAACCGAGTCCCACACAGACGCAGGCTGCACATCCTGGACAAAGTGCACAGCAAGGCAGACGGGGGCCCTCCGCACGATGCAGCAGGAATCACCCGTGTGTCGGAGTACTGCAAGCAGGGGACATGCGAGCCAAGGGCGCAGCGAGCGAAGTCCCAGTAGTAAGTCCCTACACTCAGTGTCTTGTTTCTTATTGCCGCTGTAATGAATTCACCACAACTTAGTGGCTTAAAACAATACCTATTCCGTATCTCACAGCCAAAATCAAAATCAAGGCAGAGCTGGGCTCTTTCTGGAGGCCCTTTGCCCTTTCCCACTTCTAGAGACGGCCCTTATTTTTTGGATCACGTCTCCATGGGTCCAACTCCTGTATCTGTCTTCCCCTCTTCTTCTGTGACTCTGACCCTCCTGCCCCCTCTTGCAAAAACCTTTGTAATTACATTGGGTCCACCTGGATAATCCAACATAATCTCCCATTGACTGGACCTTCATTTAATCACTCCTGCAAAAGCCCTTTTACCATGGAGGGTCACATATCCACAGGATTCAGGGATTAGGAGGTAAACACCTTTGGGGGCCATTATTCTGTCTCCCAGATTTATTCTCCCACATTTTCTGTTGTTTTTTGTTTTTGTTTTTCAGGCGAGGATTAGATGAGATTACATACGCTAGTTAACTGAAGCTTGATAAAAATTTAAATATTACTATCAAAAGCTTATTAATAATAGTGATTAACACTATTAAAATTAAAAACCTTCTAATTTTAAGCTTTGATTGTACATTGTCTAAATACAAGCTTAATGATGGATCTTACTAATGAAAAAAAGATAAGGCCTTGTTAGTCTGTAAATCCCTACTTTGAAGCTTCTTAATTTGTGCTTGAATTGTGTCTGAAAACTTCTGTATTAATGTAAAATGGGTCTGTAGAAAAGGAGAAGCTAGAAAAGAAACAAACTGCAGGAAGCCAATTAAACCAGACAGATCAGGGCTGAAACTGCAAGAAGAGAAACCAGGCGCCCAATTACAGATTGCACTGGCTGGGCAGGGCAAGTGTGGAGCCCACAAAAGCCAAATGCTCCTGAAAATCACCCACAAAAACCTACTGGAATTTTTCAGCCCCTGTGGTTCAGTAATGATGAGGGAGAAATTATTAGCATCTCATGAACTTGGAGCTCTGGGTCCCAACCAGAACACAGTCAAAAGTCACAGTGACGGAGGTGCCTTCAAGATGTCGGAGGAGTGAGAAGTGGAGATCACCTTCCTCCCCACAGATACATCAGAAATACATCTACACGTGGAACAACTCCTACAGAACACCTACTGAACGCTGGCAGAAGACCTCAGACTTTGCAAAAGGCAAGATACTCCCCACGAACCTGGGTAGGGCAAAAAAAAAAAGGAAAAACAGAGACAAAAGAATAGGGACGGGACCTGCACCTCGGGGGAGGAGCTGTGAAGGAGGAAAGGTTTCCACACACTAGGAAGCCCCTCTGCGGGCGGAGATTGCGGGTGGTGGAGCGGGGAAGCTTCGGAGCCGCAGAGGAGAGCACAGCAACAGGGGTGCTGAGGACAAAGCGGAGAGATTCCCGCACAGAGGATCGGTGCCGACCGGCACTCGCCAGCCCGAGAGGCTTGTCTGCTCCCCCGCTGGGGCGGGCGAGGCTGGGAGCCGAGGCTCGGGCTTCGGTCGGAGCGCAGGGAGGACTGGGGTTGGTGACGTGAACACAGCCTGCAAGGGGCTAGTGCACCACGGCTGGCCGGGAGGGAGTCCGGGGAAAAGTCTGGAGCTGCGAAGAGGCAAGAGACCATTGTTTCGGGGTGCGCGAGGAGAGGGGATTCAGAGCACCGCCTAAATGAGCTCCAGAGACGGGCGCGAGCCGTGGCTAACAGCGCGGACCCCAGAGACGGGCATGAGACGCTAAGGCCGCTTCTGCCGCCACCAAGAAGCCTGTGTGCCAGCACAGGTCACTATCCACACCCCCTTCCGGGGAGCCTGTGCAGCCCGCCACTGCCAGGGTCCCGGGAACCAGGGACAACTTCCCCGGGAGAACGCACGTCATGTCCCAGGCTGCTGCAACATCACACCAGCCTCTGCCGCCGCAGGCCCGCCCCGCACTCCATGCCCCTCCCTTCCCCTGGCCTGAGTGAGCCAGAGCCCCCGAAGCAGCTGCTCCTTTAACCCTGTCCTGTCTGGGCCGGAACAGACGCCCTCAGGCGACCTACACGCAGAGGCGGGGCCAAATCCAAAGCTGAGCCCCAGGAGCTGTGCAAACAAAGAAGAGAAAGGGAAAACCCTCCCAGCAGCCTCAGGGGCAGCGGATTAAATCTCCACAATCAACGTGATGTGCCCTACATCTGTGGAATACCTGAAGAGACGATGAATCAGTCCAAAATTGAGGCAGTGGACTTTGGGAGCAACTGTAGACTTGGGGTTTGCTTTCTGCATTAACTTGTTTCTGGTTTTACGTTTATCTTAGTTTAGTATTTAGAGCTTATTATCATTGGTAGATTTGTTTATTGATTGGTTGCTCTCTTCCTTTTTTTAATCTATATATACATATTTTTTTTCCTTTTTCTCTTTTTGTGAGTGTGTATGTGTATGCTTCTTCGTGTGATTTTGTCTGTATAGCTTTGCTTTTGCCATTTGTCCTAGGGTTCTGTCTGTCCACTCTTTGGTTTTTTTTAGTATAGTATTTAGCATCTGTTATCATTGGTGGATTTGTTCTTTGGTTCAGCTGCTTTCTTCTTTCTCTCTCTCTTTTTTTATTACATTTTTATTTTTAATAATTTTTTTATTTTAATAACTTTATTTCTTTACTTACTTATTTTTCTTTCTTCATTCTTTTTTTTTCCCTCCCTTTTCTTCTGAGCTGTGAGGCTGACAGGGTCTTGGTGCTCTGGCCAGGTGTCAGGCATTGAGTCTCTGACATGGGAAACCTGAGTTCAGGACACTGGCCCACCAGAGACCTCCCATCCCCACATAATATCAAATGGAGAAAGCTCTCCCAGAGATCTCCATCTCAACGCTAAGACCCAGCTCCACTCGATGACCAGCAAGCTGCAGTGCGGGACACCCCATGCCAAACAACTAGCAAGACAGGAACACAACACCACCCATTAGCAGAGAGGCTGCCTAAAATCATAATAAGGTCATAGACATCCCAAAACACACCACCGGATGTGGTCCTGCCCACCAGAAAGACAAGATCCAGCCTCATCCACCAGAACACAGGCACCAGTCCCATCCACCAGGAAGGCTACACAACTCACTGAACCAACCCTAGCCACTGGGAGCAGACACCAAAAACAACGGGAATTACAAAACTGCAGCCGATGAAAAGGAGACCCCAAACACAGTAACTTAAGGAAAATGAGAAGACAGAGAAATACGCAGCAGATGAAGGTGCAAGGGAAAAACCCACCAGACCAAACAAATGAAGAGGAAATAGGCAGTCTACCTGAAAAAGAATTCAGAGTAATGATAGTAAAGGTGATCCAAAATCTCGGAAATAGAATGGAGAAAATACAAGAAATGTTTAACAAGGACCTAGAAGAACTAAAGAGCAAACAAACAATGATGAACAACACAAGAAATGATATTAAAAATTCTCTAGGGGCTTCCCTGGTGGCACAATGCTTAAGAATCCACCCGCCAATGCAGGGGACATGGGTTCAAGCCCTGGTCTGGGAAGATCCCACATGCTGCGGAGCAACTAAGCCCGTGCACCACAACTAATAAGCCTGCACTCTAGGACCGCGAACCACAACTACTGAGCCCATGTGCCACAACTACTGAAGCCCGTGCAACTAGAGCCCATGCTCCACAGCAAGAGAAGCCACCGCAGTGAGAAGCCCGTGCACCACAACAAAGAGTAGCCCCCGCTCGCCGCAACTAGAGAAAGCCCGTGTGCAGCAACGAAGACCCAACGCAGCCAAAAATAAATAAATAAAGTTTAAAAAAAAATTGTCTAGAAGGAATCAATAGCAGAATAATTGAGGCAGAAGAACTGATAAGTGACCTGGAAGATAAAATAGTGGAAATAACTACCACAGAGCAGAATAAAGAAAAAAGAATAGAGGACAGTCTCAAGAGACCTCTGGGACAACATTAAATGGACCAACATTCAAATTATAGGGGCCCCAGAAGAGAAAAAGAAAGGGACTGAGAAAATATTTGGGCAGATTGTAGTTGAAAACTACACTAATATGGGAATGGAAATAGTCAATCAAGTCCAGGAAGCGCACAGTGTCCAATACAGGATAAATCCAAAGAGAAACATGCCAAGACTCATATAAATCAAACTATCAAAAATTAAATACAAAGAAAAAACACTGAAAGCAACAAATAACATACAAGGGAATCCCCATAAGGTTAATAGCTGATCTTTCAGCAGAAACTCTGCAAGCCAGAAGGGACTGGCAGGACATATTTAAAGTCACGAAACGGAAAAACCAACAACCAAGATTACTCTACCCAGCAAGGATCTCATTCAGATACGATGGAGAAATTAAAACCTTTACAGACAAGCAAAAGCTAAGAGAATTCAGCACCGCCAAACCAGCTTTACAACAAATGCTAAAGGAACTTCTCTTGGCAGGAAACACAAGAGAATGAAAAGACCTACAATAACAAACCCAAAACAATTAAGAAAATGGTAATAGAAACATATATATCGATAATTACCTTAAATGTAAATGGATTAAATGCTACAACCAAAAGACACAGACTGGCTGAACAGATACAAAAACAAGATCCGTATATATACTGTCTATAAGAGACCCACTTCAGACCTAGGGACACATACAGACTGAAAGTGAGGGGATAGAAAAAGATATTCCATGCAAATGGAAATCAAAAGAAAGCTGGAGTAGCAATTCCCATATCAGACAAAATAGACTTTAAAATACAGACTACTACAAGAGACAAAGAAGGACTCTACATAATGATCACGGGATCAATCCAAGAAGAAGATAGAACAATTGTAAATATTTATGCACCCAACACAGGAGCACCTCAGTACATAAGGCAAATGCTAACAGCCATAAAAGGGGAAATCGACAGTAACACAATAATAGTAGGGGAGTTTAACACCCCTCTTTCACCAATGGACAGATCACCCAAAATGAAAATAAATAAGGAAACACAAGCTTTAAATGATACATTAAACAAGATGGACTTAATTGATATTTATAGGACATTTCATCCAAAAACAACAGAATACACGTTCTTCTCAAGTGCTCATGGAACATTCTCCAAGATAGATCATATCTTGGGTCACAAATCAAGCCTCGGTAAATTTAAGAAAATTGAAATCATATCAAGTATCTTTTCCAACCACAATGCTATGAGGCTACATGTCAATTATAGGGAAAAATCTGTAAAAAATACAAACACATGTAGGCTGAACAATACACGACTAAATAACCAAAAGATCACTGATGATTTCAAAGACGAAATCAAAAAAATACCTAGAAACGAATGACAGTGAAAACGAATGACAATGAAAACACGACAACCCAAAACCTATGGGATGCAGCAAAAGCAGTTCTAAGAGGGAAGTTTATAGCAATATAATCCTGCCTCAAGAAACATCTCAAGTAAACAACCTAACCTTACACCTAAAGCAAACAGAGAAAGTAGTACCAAAAAACTCCAAAGTTAGCAGAAGGAAAGAAATCATAATATCAGATCAGAAATAAATGAAAAAGAAATGAAGGAAACGATAACAAAGGTCAATAAAACTAAAAGCTGGTTCTTTGAGAAGATAAACAAAATTGATAAACTATTAGCCAGACTCAACAAGAAAAAAAGGGAGAAGACTCAAATCAATAGAATTAGAAATGAAAAAGGAGAAGTAACAACTGACACTGCAGAAATACAGTGGATCATGAGAGATTACTGCAAGCAACTCTATGCCAATAAAATGGACAACCTGGAAAAAATCGACAAATTCTTAGAAAAGCACAACCTTCTGAGATTGAACCAGGAAGAAATAGAAAATATAAACAGACCAATCACAAGCACTGAAATTGAAACTGTAATTTAAAATCTTCCAACAAACAAAAGCCCAGGACCAGATGGCTTCACAGGTGAATTCTATGAAACATTTAGAGAAGAGCTAACACCTTTCCTTCTCAAACTCTTCCAAAATATAGCAGAAGGAGGAACACTCCCAAACTCATTCTACGAGGCCACCATCACCCTGATACCAAAACCAGACAAAGATGTCACAAAAAAAGAAAACTACAGGCCAATATCACTGGTGAACATAGATGCAAAAATCCTCAACAAAACACTAGCAAACAGAATCCAACAGCACATTAAAAGGATCATACACCACGATCAAGTGGAGTTTATCCCAGGAATGCAAGGATTCTTCAATATATGCAAATCAATCAATGTGATACACCACATTAACAAATTGAAGGATAAAAACCATATGATCATCTCAATAGATGCAGAAAAAGCTTTCGACAAAATTCAACACCCATTTATGATAAAAACTCTCCAGAAAGTAGACATAGAGAGGACTTACCTCAACATAATAAAGGCCATATATGACAAACCCACAGCCAACATTGTTCTCAGTGGTGAAAAACTGAAACCATTTCCACTAAGATTAGGAACAAGACAAAGTTGTCCACTCTTACTACTATTATTCAACATAGTTTCGGAAGTTTTAGCCACAGAATCAGAGAAGAAAAAGAAATAAAAGGAATCCAAATCGGAAAAGAAGAAGTAAGGCTGTCACTGTTTGCAGATGACATGATACTATACATAGAGACTCCTAAAGATGTCACCAGAAAACTACCAGAGCTAATCAATGAATCTGGTAAAGTAGCAGGATACAAAATTAATGCACAGAAATCTCTTGCATTCCTATACACTAATGATGAAAAATCTGAAAGAGAAATTAAGGAAACACTCCCATTTTCCACTGCAACAAAATGAATAAAATACCTAGGAATAAACCTACCTAAGGAGACAAAAGACCTGTATGCAGAAAACTATAAGACACTGATGAAAGAAATTAAAGATGACACGAACAGTTGGAGAGATAAACCATGTTCTTGGATTGGAAGAATCAATATTGTGAAAATGACTCTACTACCCAAAGCAATCTACAGATTCAACACAATCCCTATCAAACTACCACTGGCATTTTTCACAGAACTAGAACAAAAAATTTCACAATTTGTATGGAAACACAAAAGACCCGGAATAGCCAAAACAATCTTGAGAAAGAAAAACAGAAAAAAAAAGTCATGAAGAACCTAGGGGTAAAGCAGGAATAAAGACGCAGACCTCCTAGAGAACGGACTTGAGGTTATGGGGAGGGGGAACGGTGAGCTGTGACAGTGCGAGAGAGAGTCATGGGCATATACACACTAACAAACGTAGTAAGGTAGATAGCTAGTGGGAAGCAGCCGCATGGCACAGGGATATTGGCTCGGTGCTTTGTGACAGCCTGGAGGGGTGGGAGGGAGGGAGACGCAAGAGGGAAGACATATGGGAACATATGTTTATGTGTGACTGATTCACTTTGTTATGAAGCGGAGACTAACACACCATTGTAAAGCAATTATACCCCAATAAAGATGTTAAAAAAAAAGAAAAACAGAGCTGGAGGAATCAGGCTCCCGGACTTGAGACTATACTACAAAGCTACAGTAATCAAGACAGTATGGTACTGGCACAAAAGCAGAAATACAGATCAATGGAACAGGATAGAAAGCCCAGAGATAAACCCATGCACATATGGTCACCTTATCTTTGATAAAGAAGACAAGACTATACAATGGAGAAAACACAGCCTCTTCAATAAGTGGTGCTGGGAAAACAGGACAGCTACATGTAAAAGAATGAAATTAGGGCTTCCCTGGTGGCGCAGTGGTTGGGAGTCCGCCTGCCGATGCAGGGGACACGGGTTCGTGACCCGGTCCGGGAGGATCCCACATGCAGCGGAGCGGCTAGACCCGTGACCTATGGCCGCTGAGCCTGCGCGTCCGGAGCCTGTGCTCTGCAACGGAAGAGGCCACAAGGGTGAGAGGCCCGCGTACTGCAAAAAAAAAAAAAAAAAACACCTAAAAATAGAACTACCATACGACCCAGCAATCCAACTACTGGGCATATACCCTGAGAAAACCATAATTCAAAAAGAGTCATGTACCACAATGTTCATTGCAGCTCTATTTACAATAGCCAGGACCTGGAAGCAACCTAGGTGTCCATCATCAGATGAATGGATAAAGAAGATCTGGTACATATATACAATGGAATATTACTCAGCCATAAAAAGAAATGAAATTGAGTTATTTGTAGTGAGGTGGGTGGGCCTAGAGTCTGTCATACAGAGTGAAGTAAGTCAGAAAGAGAAAAACAAATACTGTATGCTAACACATATATATGGAATCTAAAATATATATATATATATATATATGGTTCTGAAAAACCTAGGGGAAGGACAGAAATAAAGACGCAGACATAGAGAATGGACTTGAGGACACAGGGAAGGAGATGGGTAAGCTGGGACGAAGCGAGAGAGTGGCATGGACATATATACACTACCAAATGTAAAATAGATGGCTAGTGGGAAGCAGCCGCATAGCACAGGGAGATCAGCTCGGTGCTTTGTGACCACCTAGAGGGGTGGGATAGGGAAGGTGGGAGGGAGATGCAAGAGGGAGGGGATATGGGGATATACGTATATGTATAGCTGATTTACTTTGTTATACAGCGGAAACTAATACGCCATTGTAAAGCAATTATACTCCAATAAAGGTGATTTTAAAAAATCAAAGAAAGAAAAGTCACAGTTACTAATGGACATAACGGGTTACAAATCACAACCACAGTAATGGTAAAAAGGGAGTAAATATTGCGTGCATCAAAAACTGAATTTTGCAATCCTACAAAAAGTGTACGTGTGCTTAGAGACGTGAATTTTCCCAATGTTGATTTTCTCAAAATTAGAGGAGTCACATGCACTCGGGTAATTCTTCATGAAATGTTGGTTACTTAACTCATTTAACTCTCCCTGCTCCCAACCCACATCACCACAAAGACTCCGGTTCCCAAATCACTGTCTTAGTGTTTAAATTTAAAAGTGAGTTTATGCATAGCCTAAAATTAGTCACTGTATTCACTTACTTAGTAAAAGAAATCTGACTTCAGAGAGTTTAAAACAAAAAGCAGCTCGAAGGTAAAATATGTTTCCTCCCAATCCTTTACCCAGGTCCCAGATTAGAGATTATAACTTAAAAGCAAACGTTCTGCACAACAACAAAAGCAGTAGCAGCAGAAGCCACGCTCCTGATTTGGGGTTTAATTATTTTAACCACTATCCTACCTTCCTCTTAAACCCCAGCCTTTCAAAACTGTTTGCACGTAAAGAGTAACTTTCTGTGTTTTGGAGAGAGCGAAGTCTAATTCTCTGGACATTTTAACCTAGTTTTTAAAAATTATTATTTTGGTATCTCTTCATCTCTTTACATATATTTGGTCTGTGTTTCAAGAATGTTTTTCTCCTATATTACAATTAATCCTTAAAATTATAAAGTTACAGTCCCCTGGTAAGGCCACTGCAGCATGCCAAAAATGAAAGCAAATGTTTCCCTTCTTTACTGCAAATTCATAAAATGTGAGCCCTGCCCAATCCCTGGGGAACTGGTATGACTTTGACTTTTTAACTCATCTGAAGTTAAAAAAAAAAAAAAAAAATTAAAGATTCACATTCGTTCGTTTTACAAGCATCTCTGGGGAAGTTAATAATGGCATTTAAAAATTACATACACAATATCCCCCTCACTTCAAAGATGCAACAAAAAAGGCATCTTTCCCAAGCTTTTATTAAGCTGAAAAGTGGTTTTTTTAATTATTATGTTCAGAAATTTTTTTTTTTACTATTCATTTTTGTAAATTTTTTCAGGGCAGAAACATTTATGAAAGGTCCACTCCATGCAAGGCACCCAGTGATGTCAAGTTAACCACAGCTGGGCAGGGTGAGACCCCAAGTGCGGCCAGAAGCCATAAACCTGTGAGGTTTTCCATACACTCACATGAGTGCTTCATTTATTGGGCCAAACTGGCAGAAGGGTTAAGGGTTGTTAGGCAGAGTGGAATTGCTAGGTCAAAGGCGACATACCTTTTTAAGGCTTTTATTACATTTCGTCAATTTTTTTTTCCCAAAGGGCTATCCCAATTTACATTCCTTCCTCTCATGTCCAATGGAAATACTATGGTCTGAAGTCCCCCTCAAAATGCATAGGTTGAAGTCTACCCACCACCAAGGTGATGGCATCAGGAGGTGGGGCCTTTGGCAGGTGATGGGTCATGAGGGTGGAGGCCTCATGAATGGGATTAGGTACCCTGTCCCCTCCAGCCACCTGAGGATATAGTGAGAATTCAGGGACGCAGCAGAAGGCCTTCACCTGACCGTGCTGGCACCCTGATCTCAGACTTCCACCCTCCAGAAGTATGAGCTATAAATTTCTCGTTTATAAGCCACCCAGTGTGGGGTCGTTTGTTACAGCAGCTGGAACGGACTAAGGCAGGAACCGATTTCCATACACCTTTGCCAATATGGGGTCTTTGTTTTCAATACTCTACTTAACTAGGTGAAAAAGTCAACTCATCATTTTAACTGTTCTTTAATTAACAAAGCTAAACGTATTTACCTATTATTTGCTCCTTCATTTCTTTTTATGAACCTGTGTCTGCTTCTTTTGTTGGGGAATTTCCTGTTCTTTTTGTTTTATAATATTCTTTACATATGGAAGATAATCCTTTGCCATACCTTGTGAATATTTTCCCAGTTTTTTATTTGCCTTCATATTTGCGTAAAGTGTTGGTGATGTTCAGAAGTTGTTCACTTGTTGTTCAGATGTTGTCAAGGCAAATCTCTTTTTTTTTATTTTCTGCCTTTGATGGCCATCCTAAGAATAAATGACTTTCAAGATTTGTTTTGGAGGAAAGGATTCTGTCTTTGGAATGGCTATAGGCAAAAAGAGAAAAACAGTAATTTGACCTAGTTTCATAATAACCCAGCTCCCCAAGAGGGACAGAATGCATAGTTATACTGTGAAGTCAGGAGACCAGAAGAGAGCTGACCCCACTGCCTTAAAATACTTGCTCTTGGCATAAAAAGTAGGCTACAATGGAGAGGAGAGTAATGCCAAACATACATCTGACCCACGCTTACAGATAAATTCAGGAAAAATGTAATAAATTCTCTGCCTAGAAACGAGAGAGATAATGCTTTGAAAAAATATCTCGAGCTGTGAGTAAAGAAAGGGATCGTTCCAATTTTAGGTCATTTCAGATCATTCCAACTTTAACAATACTGGCAAACTCCTCAGAGGGGCCAGTTAGGAGAGTATGAGGCACAGTGGAAAGATGGATGCTGTGCTCAGATGTCCTATGAAGTCTGGTTCTCTGACTCCCAGTCACTTGACTCTGGGTGACGAAGCAAAGCCAGGGACACGGCTCTCCACGTCCCGGACCCTGGAGGTGACAACGCTCACCTCTGACCACGTGAGGAGGCAGAGGGCGTCACCCTCTCCGCACTCTTCACCTAAGAGCTACCCTCACTTTCACTTTATGAGCAGAAAAACGATCCAACAGAGAAAGCACTCGGCTGGCACAGAACCTTCTGTGGGCACACGACCACAGGCAGAGGTTCGTTGGCTGCGGGTGTTTGGAAGAACTGAAAGCCTTGTAAGAACATCACATATGGCATGTGCTCCAAGCAGAGAGCACGTCTGAGCTAAACAATTAACAGTATTCCCAAGAGGCAAAGAAAATGGGAAAAGACAGCACCCAACGCCTGGTTCTATTTCACACGAAGTCCTCACGCTACATACGTACCGCGGGAGCTGTTCCAGCCTCTTCCCAAACCATGTGGCCATGGGTGTCTGGCCCTGTGCCTGGCACATCCCACACCCCACACCAGGTTGCAGGGGGGTGGGGGGTGGGGTCTGGGGAGGACATTGCTGGAGACCCTCAACGCTCCCAATGTAAGTGGAACTGCCGAAGATTTTACACCAGAAACCGCTGACGACTTCACAGGCTTCATAAAGAACAGCCCCCTAACCCTGCCCCACGCATCCTGCACTCCCTCACGGCTGAGCTGCAAGAGCCTTCTTCCACGTACTCCTCAAATACGTCTCTCCCGTACAGGGCCTTTGCACATGCTGTCCCCCCTCCTGAAAGAAGTGCACTCCCGTCCCCACGGAGACTGAAGAGGAGTGGCACCGCCCTCCTCAGAGGCCCTCCTCTGACCCCGCGGCTGACCTCACTGAACTGTATGGTTATGGGGGTGACCCTGGCCAACCTCGCCTTCCCTTCGAGACTCCAAGTGCCGGAGGCCAAAGACCTTGCTTGCCTTGGCTCGCCAGCACCAACAGGAGGCCAAGCACACTCACAGATGCTCGATAAATATTTGACGAATGAATAAAATGAACAGACACAAATGCAGAAAATTTAGGGGCTTTCATGATCATTTAGCAGAACGTACATGTGTGTCCGTGTATGTGTCAAAGATTCTGACACATCCCTACATTCTGAAATGACAGAGAAGTCTTCCAGGCCACTGCTGGCCAGGTGTCACCCCCGTTCCCTACACAGCAGATGGGTGAGGACGCCCCGTGGCCCACGCTGTGTTGCAATATGCTAATTTGCTGTTAATTACAGCCTCTGCTAGGAACTGTAGGTGGAGTGGCAGGTTCTATGGGGAGGGCTGCACCAATTAGGCACACTCACAAAGGAATATTTAAAAATAATTACCAGTTTAGTTTAAAGGCTTCCTTTAATTTATCAGATCACCTGGAGTAAAAAGCAATAAAGTGGTTCTATTTACCTATGATATAGTTTCCTCTTTTTTCCTTTTCCTTACAATTTCTAGCAGCTTTTTTCCCCTGCCAAAGGGAACACCCATGGGCAAGAATAGTGTTGAGCTAAAAATTCTTTCCCTAGCCTTGATCGTTTTCAAGGGAATAGAGTGTTCTGTTAGTTCCTGAATCCATGGTTTCTATTCAAATAGATGTAATACTTGTCACTAACAGAAGCTGAAAGGTTTGGGGGACAGGGCTTCTGACATATGCATTACATGTAAACCCGTTTAGATGACAAGACAGAACCCGTTTTATTGGAAAATAAGTTGCCAGATTAAGGTACTTATATCCCTAAGGCATCTGCCTCAAAACCTCACGTGAAGAGTATTAAATGTAAAACTATTTCAGTACAACTTATATTTATTTGCTCCCCTTGGGCAACAGAGTGTCCACGTAGCTGCCCATCAGTAAGAACGCCCCCAGCCACGAGGAGAGAGGAGGACACCTGAGAGACGAAAGGGCACCAAGACAACCCAAGCTGAGAGTCTCGCATGGAGGCAGAAGCTAGAATCTCGAGAGGCTGGCATCCACGCCCACAGGAGCACAGCGCTGGCCGGCAGGACGGGCGGCCACAGGCATACCTGGGGGAGAATCACCCAGCCCGGCTCTCTGGCCATCGCACAGAGAACGGCCACCACACCCCCCAACGACCCTGGACGCGCTGCCGAGACGCCCGAACTCTGTCCCACCTGAACACGACCCTTCTTACACTAACTTCGTGGATTCGTAGGTTCTCAAGGGTCAGAGCGAAACCCCCACAAGGCCTTGCTCCTTCCCCTCGGTACCTGAGTACGACAGGCTATTAAGTGTGCATTTGTCAGTGTGAGTAAGTGCAAAGGCAGAGACCAATCCACAAATCATCTGGAGGGGTCTGGGCACTCATGGCATTGCCCCTGAGATCTCATTACCGAGGGCAGGCGCCCCGGCTGCCTTGAATTATTTACTGCCGCCCTGGCCCTTTGATTATGCCCGTGAGTTACATGCGGCGAAGGTGCATCTGGGCCCCGCTTTAAACAGGCTCTGTCCAGAGGCACCGGCTCGAGGCGAGTGAAGGGTGCAATCGATGAACAAGCTCTCTGAAGCCTCACCAGATGAAAGGAGATAAACGCCGGGATTAAAGCTGGAGAGCCCTCCCTGCCAGCAACAAATCCGCCCCACAGGCTTCAAGCAGCGGACGACGGGCTTCACTGAGAAAAGCAACGTCTCAAACAATAAGCAATTGGGAAAACAAAATCCTGAAACAGCGCTGGAATTATGACTGCAATTAGAAAATAAAGCATGTCTGATTGTTCTCCAGTGAGACCGCAGGCTGCAGACCAGAATAATTTTACATAATTATCCACATCACCATTGACAGAGGACTCTCCAGAAGGGAGTCACGCTGTGCCTGGGTCCCTGACCAGTGGCCTGAGATGTGGTTTCAGTCCCGGAACGACGTTCCCAGTGACCACGTGGTCTGAAACTGGGACAGAAGATGGAAGCACTTCTTTGTCTGAAATGTACACATATTTATGTGGAAACTCCTACAAAGGTATGAAATTCAGGCCATATTTACAATTGACGAATACTCTAAAGAAATGAAGACCTATACGGCAAACCTAAATTGTAGCAGAAACTCAAGACTGTACTTTTTACTCTACCTGTAATGGACATACACAGCTGTTCTTTACAACTAGCTCAATCCCCTGCTTATCAACGAGGAGACCCAACCCAACAGACTCGGACTCCTGTTCAAAGACACACAAGAGAGGGATTCTCTGATTACACCTGAGTCCGTATCGAGGGCTGAGCATCCCAGTTACCTACACGGTGTTATCACCCAGGTGTGCAGCTCCTGGCAAACAAAAAGGAAGGCGCTCTCAGCACGCAGGCAAAGCATGTCCATGATTGGTTTTCATAACCTGGAAGAATATCACGTCGGAGGAAGGCATGCCTCCCGACTCTCAAGCAGTGTCAGGTAACAGTGGGGTGTGACGCTGCCAGCTGGCTTCAAGCTGAAACCCTTCCTCTTGCTGAGGTCAGCACTGCGACAAATCTGAAGAGCTGACGGAGCGTCTACATGCCTAGAAAGCCCTAGATTCACGGTTCAAAAGCACTCACCCTCCTGTTAACGGTGCTCACACTGGCCCGCAGGAAGGAGATGCTCAGTTATCCTAAGGTGGTCAGCCAATCACCTCCTGTTCCGGCCCAATGACTGGACCTCGAGCAACTAGCCGGCGGGTCTCCACTTACCCACCTTTGAGGTGAGAAGCCTGGAGCCGCACGTCCAATCCTGCTGCAGCAAACACTTGCATCTCTCCCAATGCACTTCCCGGCCCCCTTGCGGTCGTGGGACCACCTACCAATCCTGGTCAGTGAGCTGGGAGCAAAAGTGACCTGTGCGACTTCTGAGCATCTAACTGCAAACACGAGACCCTCCGCCAGAGCTCTCTTCCCCGGCACAGAACCAAGAATGTTCCAAACGTGAACCGCTCCATCAGCCTGGGACCCCGAGGGACCAGATGCACAGAAGCCCCTCTGGCTGGCCTCGGCGCGCACGCAGATCCGGGGTGAGAGCGGGAAGCAGCCCTGGGCTGCCCGAAGCTCAGCTGAGGCTGCGCGGTACCACCGCACAGCCCAGCCCCACCCTACCGACACCCCTACCACGCGCTTTCCCTCCACTGCCCTTGCCAGTCCCTAGCCTCTATTTATTCTTATTTCTCTAAATCTCAAATAATGTTATCCCAGCCAGCCCCCTCGGGCTTCGGGCTCCCTCCCCAGAGCTCCCTCCCTCGCTGTCTTCATTCCCCCGCCCCCAACACCTCTAGGTTCCCTTCTCCCACTGGGGACCCAACTCCGCTGCTTTCTCCCAAGCACCACTGGTCACTCCAACTCCACCTTTTCTTTTTCTCTCCTCTGTTCCCACAGCTTGTCTGATTAAAATCAGGGCTCAAGAAAAAGTGCTCAGACAGCTGCATCATAGCACCTGGCCGCAAACTCTCCCCACACAGCAAGACAGAAAACCACCAAAAATAAGACCAAAAACAGGAGGAAAGGAAACCACAAAGCCCTTGGTAATAAGCATCCTTCAAAATGACAAAGCTCTGTGCAAAATTACTTCTATGCAGAACTTAACCACTGCTTCCCTTTTCTATGGTCTCTTAAGTTTGCTCTTTTAGTTCTATTATTCCATCTTTATTACTATTATTATTACCACCTGCTGCCTCCAGGGGGCCCAGGGCCTGGCCGCCCCCCACTCTGAGCATCTCCAGTGCCCCGGCCTGAGACGGCTCCACCTTCCAAGGACCACACCCCACAGGATCCTTGCCAACGCCTCTCAGCTGGGAACTCTGACCAGCAGGGCTCTTTCCAGAGCCAGATTACAAGGGGGAAAAAAACACACGCCTTGGAATTTTACAGAAGACAGCCAGCCAGCTCTGATTCCAGCAGTCTGCAGTGCTGCGGGCCAGAGCTCCTTCTCTGTGAGAATAAGAAGGGACCACGACGGCGACCAGGCAGAGGAGTAACCCCGAGACTCAACGAGGGGCCGTTCCAGGGAAGTCAGCTGTGAAGCCAAAAATCCCAGCGAGCAAAACGAAGAGCTCCACAGTCTTCACTCAGGAGACTAACCCTCCACTCCCCCCGCCCACCCTCTAAACGGGGCATCCCGCGAAGTACAGGGCCCACAGGTCATCGGCTGCCCTGCAGCTGGGACACAGCGGGCGTTCGCGGATGCGTTTCTAAGTCGGGCTCAGCAGATCTGGCTGCATTTTTTTGTCTAACATATTTTCAAAAGAACAATATTTGTTTTGGTGGAACCCAACATCTAGATACTATCTCTCCTTTAAAAATTCTAAAACACTCACAAAACCTCGAAGAATGTTCCCACCACAGTGTCAGGGCTGGGAATCCAAGCCTCCAGCGGCCAGTAGCCTCCTCTCTGTCACCCAGTCTCCAGGAAGATGACCGGAGCTGGAGCTCCACAGACCTCCAGGGAGATGCCAGTCTGTCCCCCGCGGTGGGGAGGGGGCCTCACAAGGTTCAGGGTCCAGCCCCTTCAGGTGACGGCAAAGCAAAGGCTAAGAGAGGGGCACACTCGATCACACACTCGTCACACTCGATCCACCCGACAGGGAAAAGCCAGGCTTGCAAGCTGCCAGCCAGTCCCCCCAAGGCCCAGAATGCCCTCCTCCTGCCGTGGGCTCCATGTGTCCTCTTATTCCTGCAGAGAGCACTGAAGGGAGACCAATAGAACTCCATTTAACAGTAGCTGAATTTCCAAATAATTAGCTAGACTTCAGTAGTATAAACCATGCTTTGGTCCTTCTATAAAACCTCCCGTTTCCCACCTAGGACCCTCCCCTGCATGGTTTGGGGACAGTCTGGGGTCAGGGAGAGATGGCTCTGGCCTTAGAGACATGGGAACTCACTTTGGTCCCAACTCTGTTACTTGGGAACCTGGGAAAAGTCCCTTATCCACCTGACCTTGTTTTCCCATCCAGAGGATATAAACAAGAACTAAATACCCTAACCTTGCCATCTCCCTGCCTCGCTGGGCAAATGAGACAATGTGTGTGAAATGGGTTTATCAACGATGGTAATTTATAAGAAGGGCTGCTCGCTTTGAAACTCCACGGCACCAGTCAGTGCTTCTGCCTTTATGCTCCTAGGATTGGTTTGTGATTCCTTCAGCCACATGCGAGATTCGCCGTGATGCCCAATTATCTTTTCCAGGAAAAGGCTCATTCTGGGTGTGATACTGGACATTCAGAACACAAGCCCTGCTGACGGTTTCATCGAAGCAGGACTTGGTCTCTGAATTGCGGAGAGCTATCTCCCCATGAGTCATGCTGTCTTACCACCCCTCCCCAAATCCACTAGAGGATGGATGGCCCAAGGGTGAATTAAAGTTCATCTTGTGCAAACCAGTTTTGCTTTCATTAAAAACTGACACATCGGGGGACTTCCCCGGTGGTCCAAGGGTTAAGACTCCGCACTCCTACTGCAGGGGGCAGGGGTTCGATCCCTGTTTGGGGAACTAAGGTCCCGCATACTGAGTGGGGTGCGGTCAAAAAAAAAATTTCTTTTTAATAAATAAATAAACTAACACATCAGTTCTCAGCAATCTAGCTCGGACTGTGACAGAGAACACAGCTCTCTCTCCCCTGCCCCCTGCAGCAGATTCACCAAGAGGTTGATAAAGGCCATTCGTGGGGCAGCTGCACACGCATCTGGACAGTAACGCCAAGCGTGACAGACGCCAAGTAAGCGACTGGCGCTTCACACCTACGAGAGGCCTGGAAAACAGCCGATCTTGGTAATCAATGATCAGTATTAACTAGTGTCCAAAGACGACTTCTCTGCAGACATACAAGCATAGCTGCTTTACTGTTTTCATTATAAAATGCATGCTTATGAGAGGAAGTCTAGAAAATCCTTAAAAGTGGGAAGAAAAAACATCGGAGTTCCAGCAGGCAAGTACCTCTTCGTGCCTGCAGTGTTTTGGTGGAGTTCCATAAACCACCAGACTGAAGCTTCAGGAGGTCGGGGAGGCCGCCGTTACCATGGTGACACAAGGCCTTGGATGGTGGGTGTGGCTTCCTGTGCACTCCTCAGGTCTGTGGCTGCAACTCTAGAGTCATTGACTAATTGCTGGTTGAGAAGAAATGTTACACAACAAAAATGTGCTGACTGCGCACAGCCAGCGATTTTTAGAAAGCAGTATCTTCGGAGGCTCCCAATTTCTGATGCAGGAGAAGTCTAAGAACTTTAAATTTTTGTAAATGTGCTTACATTTCTTAAATGCTGCCTTTCTTATGTCTTCCCTTAGGGTGTCTTCATTTCTAGTATTTCACCTGTTACACATCCACACTGCACTTGGCAACACAGCAAAGAGAAAATAACTAACAGTGATAAAAACAATTATGATGCCAAAGATGTAGTGCTAAGTGATAAGCATAAAAAGGTTCCAACCAGATGCTAGAATTAGATCACAAGTGGCAAATACCATCAGGTATTAGCTGTACAGCCCTGGGACTTTGCCCGTCTGTAAAATGAGGAAAATAGTAATGATATTAATGAAAATGATGGACATGAAATGCACAGCACAGAACACAGAAAGCACTCAATGTTAGCCTCACTTATTCACTTTTATTATGACTATTATTAAATATTATTGGCCAGAAAAGAAATATGCATGTGCAAGCTGAAACCAAAAAAAAAGATGGCATGAAGTATAAAGTGACAAGCAATATTCCTTTTATATGTGCCCGATGAGAAGGAATGATAAATGTGAACTAAAAACATGTTTTTAATTCTATTCCTGATGCCAAGTTATACCTGGAGGTTGCCTCAATTCTGAGGGCAATGATCGTATTTATCTTAAAAGAAAAACAAAATGAAAAAACGAATTGCATGGCCAGAGAGCTCTTAACAAGATCCCCCTGTTATGCAACAGTTTTCTTCACCTGAATTCTGAGGTAAGGGATCTATTCACAGTAAGCTTTCCAAAAGCCACAGAAAGTTCAACATGGGGAACGAGCACTGACACAGGGCCTTCACCTCCTGAGTGCCAGGACACAGGAGGACCAGAGCGTGTGTGCAGGCATGCGTGGGGCTACACAAAGCCACCTCTGACCCTCAGTGGGAAACCCGCTCGATGTGCCCCTTTCTGATGCAGTGGGATAAAAGTAAACTAATTCACTAACTATTGAGATTTCTAGTGAAATATTTCCCCACGAAATATTTCACCTCCAAAACATTTACAAGCAGGGCTTTGCAGATAGGGGAAAATACTTCACACACGTGGTAAGACAGATATTTTTTACTTCTTCTTAAAAAAAAAAAGAAATTGCTGAAAGTTTCATACTCACAGAACCTAACACATTTTGTTTTGTTTTGTTTTGTTTTGTTTGCGGTACGCGGGCCTCTCACTGTTGCGGCCTCTCCCGTTGCGGAACACAGGCTCCGGACGCGCAGGCTCAGCGGCCATGGCTCACGGGCCCAGCCGCTCCGCGGCACATGGGATCCTCCCGGACCGGGGCACGAACCCGTGTCCCCTGCATCGGCAGGCGGACTCTCGACCACTGCGCCACCAGGGAAGCCCAACATGTTTTTTTATACACAAGAGAAGGGGTATCTAACAGAAACTTACATACCTCCCCCGGAGCACCTAAATTGCGAATACTTATTCTACATCAAGTCTTTCAACCAATACAGACCGAACACTACGAGGACTCCTTTCTGATCTTAGTGTTTGGGCCCAAAGAGACGAAGACCCCAGTCGTCGGGAACTCGAGTCCAGTGGCAGTGGGACCCACGAGAAACAAGCATAATGAGAGCACCGGACAGTGACGGGGCAGGAAAACAGAAGAGGAGGGGCTGCGGGCAGGAGGGAAGCCCAGCGCTGAACCCCTGGGAGGCTGAGGTCTGAGCAAGGGCTTGAAGGAAGTGAAAACCCCACGAGGAAGGGCCCTCCCGGCAAAGGCACGGCCACAGCCCCGAGGTCAGCGCATGGGAGGAAGAGGGTGGCCTGGCTGGAGCTGAGGTAGCCGGGAGGTCGAGGAGGAGCAGAGGCCAGAGCAGGGCTGGCAAACCTCTCCTGCCAGGCACCGGAGAGTAAACCGTTTAGGTTTTTCGGGCCAGGAGACTATCGAGGGTGTCACAAAGGTCTGTGTCTCGAGGACTCAACTTTGCCGACATTTGAAGGCAGCCGTGGAAGGTGTGTAAGCACACTGACGTGGCTGTGACGTAGACGCAGAAATGTCAATTTCATAGGCCTTTCACAGGTCGCAAAGTATTTACCTTTTGATTTTCCCCCCAAGCACTTTATAACCATCAAAACCATTCTTAGCTTAAGAGCAGGCGCAGGAAGGAATGGCTCCTGGGACTTGGTAAAGGGCCACTGCAAGTGCAAAGCTCTGCAGTAACATGACCGACTTGGGTTTTAACAATCACCTAGAAGCTCTTGCGAACAGGCCCCTGCAGGAGGGGTGAAAGCGAGGGGACCAGCGCATGGACAGTGTGACAACCCTGGAGTGAGGGGGTGGCAGGACTCCTCCCGTGTCCAGGATGCAACCGGGGGTCCCAGCTTGAATGAAAATGGGGAATGGTGAGAAAAAGAGAGGCACTGTGGATCATCCTGGGTTTGGGGCCTGAACAGCTCACTGACCGCCAGCTGAGATGGGCCAGGCTGCAGACGGGACACAGGACAAGGGGCCAGGGAGGGGGAGCTTCAGACCCGGGGGAGAGGAAGCCAACGCACCTTCCCTATTAGGAGCAGTCCATGGTCCAGCGCAGGGAGACGTCAGTATTCACAACCGGGGGTAAAGAGAGGCTGTGAGTCGCCTCATGTTAGGTCCCCAAGTCTGGCTTTGCTGCCAAATGAGTTACAGAGCGTTTCCATTCTCGTGGCTTTCTGATAGGAGACAAAGGACTTGAACCTTTTTGCTGAATAAATACCTAAATGACTACAAAGGCGGGTGCGGGGGCTCCTGAAGGCTATTTATGTGCCTCTGAACTTGGCAACCTGGGGTTTACCGTGCCTGCAATTTGTCCCCATTTGTCCTTAAAGTCTGGAATAATTTTCAAACCTCCGCTAGAAACAGCAACTGGCCTGAATCAGTTACACAGACTGAATTCCTCATGCCCGTGCCCCATCGTGACCTCTGCTGCTTCCGTGTCCTGGATCCCGGCACTGCCCGCCCCACCCCACCCCCACCCCCCGGAATATCCTAGAGAGCAGAGCAGACCATTCTCATCTGGGGGGAAAAGCCCCTCACCGGTCTGGGCCAAGCCTGCCTAGCCAGTGGGTGGCCAAGTGGAACAAGTGACGTCCAAAAAGGATCCCATGCGAGTGATGCTTGCAAGTGGCCCTCTAGTTTCTCTCTTTTTCCGCCCAGCTTTATTGAGATATAATTGACAGATAACATACGTAAGTTTACTGTTTACAATAGGGTGATCTGATACACATATATATTGTAAAACCATTACCACAGGAGGTGCTAACACCCCCCATCACATAATTACCTTTTTTGTGCGGTGGGAACATTTAAGATCTACTCTCAACAACTTTCAAGCACGTAATACAGTACTGTTAAGTCACCATGCCACACATTAGACCCCAGAACTTACTCAGCTAATCACTAGCAGCCTGTACCCTTTCACCGACATCTCCCCATTCCGCCCCTGGCAACCACCAATCCGTTCTGTTTCCACGAGTTTGCCTTTTTTTGATTCCACATATAAGTGAGATCATACAGTATTTGTCTTTGATTTATCTCAATTAGCACGATGCCCTCAAAGTTCATCCATGTTTTCACAAAAGGCAGGATTTCCTTCTTTTTATGGCTGAATAATAAATTCTATTGTGTATATACCACATCTTCTTTATCCATTCATCCATCCATGGACACTTACGTTGTTTCCACGTCCCGGCTCTTGTGAATAATGCTGCAATGAATGTCGGGCTGTAGCTATCTCTTCTAGACACTGTTTTCATTTCCTTTGGATATATGCCCAGAAATGGGATTGTCAGATCACATGATGTTTCTATTTTTTGAGGAGTCTCTATATTGTTTTCCATAGTTGCTGTACCAATTCTCACCCCCACCAACAGTGCAGCACGAGACTGCCCTTTTCTCCACATCCTCTCCAACCTCATTTTGGTAAAAAACCATTCGAGCAGGTGGAGATACCATCTCATTGTGGTTTCCCTGATGATCAGTGACGTTGAGCATCTTTTCATGTACCTCTTGGCCACTGGTATGTCTTCTTTGGAAAAAGTCTATTCAGGTCCTTCGCCCATTTTTTAATCAGATTGCTTGGGTTTTTGCAGGTTTCTGTTTTAGGACTGGTGAAGGGGCTCTCAGAACCATTTCCAGAGGGCTCCGTGGGCACGTGAGCAGTGGCGGAAGCCCTGAAGTCATGTGCAGTTTTCCAAAGCTGAGCGACCACTTTGTGCAAATCCTGACTTGGTGGGGAATTTCTTTTTAAATTTATTTTTGTAGCCATGGAATAAAGCCTCACATGACCCTGTCATTTCCCACACGTGGAGAAGGCGTCACCAATTACCACCCTTCACGCCTGGCTGATTAATTACAGCACACCCCCCGCCAAGGTCCTCTACAGTTCACTCTGCACTGCCCGCTTCCCTGCCCTCCCCCAGTACCGGGCACCAGGAAAAAGGCAGAGACCGCCTCCCCCGTGTCCTCGCCCCCAGCCCCACCTTCTCTGTCATCTGATTCCTCCTGGGCAAAACTGGGGCAGGAAGAAAGAAAACACACAGCCCGACACACACAGTGTGACTCACTCCAGCTCGCACTCCCCTGGTGGCTAGAAACACACACCTGCACAGGCTCTCTCGGCACACAAGGCAGGGACCAGCTGCAGTAACTTGGAGGGCCCTCTGGGAGCAGCCAAAAGTCCCCATTCTGGCTTCAAGAAGTCCTCCAGGAGGAAAAACGGGAAGCCTGTCAAACTGACTCGGTAGAGCACCCAAAGGCCTCCGGGGAAACGCATTTCACCTGCTGTGAGGAAAACAAAGGGCTCATTTGTGTGCACCACCAGGCGGGGAAGGATCGACCAAAGGAGACCCGCTGCTCTCTGCACCAACCAAATACTTAAAGCAGCTGAGCTCCTCCACAGCCCTGAGCACTTACATCACTGACTGAAGACTTCGTTTTTCACAGGCTTTTTAAATAAAGGTATTACTCCAGCGCCCACAGCAACTAAAGAAGGAAATGGGGCGCCAGCTCACTGCTCTGCCCACAAATGAGAAATAAGCAACCCACCCCCCGCCTCCCTGGGGACTTGAGGGTCCTCCGACGAGTCTCTCCCTGGACCACCAGACCTGCCTGCCTTAAGCATCCCACAATTCCACAGCTCTCTGCTCCCTGACGTGAGGCAGAGGGCTCCGATGTCACAACTGCCATGGTGACCCCCTCCCAAGGCCCCCACCATCCTGCCTGGGCTTCTGACGTCATTAGTCAGGGTTTCACCTGTGTCAGGTACTACGTGTTCACACGCAAGGCCTCTGTGCCAACTCCACAGTTCCTATAACTTTAAAACGCAACGCCCTCGCGATGCCTTGCGTGACCTTAACAGGTGATGCACAGAGTGGAGGCTGATTTTATCAACAGTGGACAGCACCTAGACAGGGTTTCCCAAAAGGTCATCAGCAGGCTTGGTCCCGGCAACTTGCAGGGGTTATGTGTTTTGATTCAAGTATTTAAAAATTATCTTAAAAAGCTAAAGACTTTGCCGTGAGTCCAACAGAGGTAGCTGGGGAACCAGGATGTCTGTCCACCAGCCTAAGGAGGGCCACACAGCAAATGCACCGAACCTGTGCCACCCCAGCGACTGCAAAAGTCACACCAGGGGGGCGGCTGACTTACAGCAGAAGTGCCCCGTCTGTAACAGACTCACAGATAGAACCAACTGGTGGCTTTACCAGTGGGGGGAGGGAGGGGGAGGGGCAGGATGGAAGTGGGCGATTAAGAGGTACAGACCACTAGGTGATAAAATAAATAAGCCACGAGGATATATTGTACAGCACAGGAAAATACAGCCATTATTGTATAGTAACTTTAAATGGAGTATAATCTATCTGTTGATTCACTATGTTGTACACCTGAAACTAAGTCAACTATACCTCAATAAAAAAATGAAGTATTAAGTATGTTCATACAGAAAAGCACCCCATCTGATTCATTAAGTGGTTCCTTCTCATGTCACTGCATTTGATGTAGGAATTTTTTTTTTAATTAATTTATTTATTTATTTTTGGCTGTGTTGGGTCTTCGTTTGTGTGCGAGGGCTATCTCTAGTTGTGGCAAGCGGGGGCCAGTCTTCATCGCGGTGCGCGGGCCTCTGACTATCGCGGCCTCTCTTGTTGAGGAGCACAGGCTCCAGACGCGCAGGCTCAGTAGTTGTGGCTCACGGGCCTAGTTGCTCCGCGGCATGTGGGATCTTCCCAGACCAGGGCTCGAACCCATGTCCCCAGCATTAGCAGGCAGTCTCTCAACCACTGCGCCACCAGGGAAGCCCTGATGTAGGAATTTTGAACTTACGGCTGGATTATCCAGGAGTGACGAACACAAGAAGGTAAAAACTATTAGTTTTGCGTACACTGATAAGTAACCACAAAGAGACAGCACGAGCCAGCTGTGGGCCGTGAAGCACGGGAATATTTCCTTTGCTGTCGTGCATGATTCAGAGCTGAGACACTGCTCAGGGTTCGGGGCTCTGGTCCCAGGAGACACAGTGACCATCCCACAAGAGGAGAGGAAGAGGGAACAGCAGCAAACCCACGGGTGCCGGCTGGGTGGTCGAGGTGCGCCCCTGGTGTCTCCTCCTAATAAGGAAACAAATCCCATCATCTCAAAGCCCAGCACAGTGGAGATTAGGGCCTCCACACGGGGGGAGCACAATTCTGTCCCGAGCACTGACCTTAGATAACATTAGTTTTCTGGTCTCCAGGGCTGGGATGGATGAGGAGGGTTAGGGTTGATCTCCAAGGCGTCCTGGAGATCTAAAATTCTGCCGATTCTCAAAATTGATTTAACAATCAATATCCACTTACACAGTCCCATCAAACACAGCCCCACAAGACACAGCACCCCTGACAGCCAGGAACCCCAGTGTCTTCCCAGCCTCACTTGCCTCCCCGAGACCAGCAGAGGTGCTGTCGAAATGAGAGGAAAGGCTGTGTTTCTGGGTAGTTTCCATGGAATCACGGCATCACTCTCCTGTCGAGAGCACTGCAAGCTATCAGGGCGACCACTGCATTTACACAAGCACATCCAAGAACATAACCTGCTAGGCGTGAGAAACGCCTGACACGCAGTGCATGACGTGTGCAAAGCAGCATGCCCTTGCTTCCTTCTGAAGAGAGAACATTTTGACCTTGTGGTTCTCTATAATGTTGTAATAACCCACCCTAGTTTATGCCGATTTATTCTTAAACGGCTCTTAGTAAGGTAAGTTAATGCATACATTTTTCTTACTCTCCAAAGACAGAGACGTTCTAAAATAGACTTCGCCACTTCAGGCTGCTGTCAACAGCTAGCTCTTGTTCATTTCGTGTAAACCATCGACTATAAATACTTCGGCTGTCTCTGCAGGGGATTTATTAGTGAGCTCGGTTTAGCGGTGGATTTACACCAACAGGAAGTGGCAGGATGGTCACGCCCCTCTGTTTACACGTCTCACTCCCTCCATCTACCGGTGGCTGCTGAAAATGAGTCCTAAAACGGTCCAGGCTTGCATGTTTCAATAATGGACACTAACAACTCTATAGAGCCTTGCTCCACCTGACTTACAAAGAACAGCATGATGTCAGGTGCTCTACTTAGTTAACAAAATTGAAACCATATGAGCAGGCAATTACGGCAAGAGTGGCCCAGTATGTAATTAAGTAAGGTGAATTCTAGACTTCAATGACACGGACATTATGAGACTACACCTCAGTGTTTAGGTTGGATTTGGGGTGCCCGGGGTTGCTATCACCGTTTCTGGCCGTCCAGAGGCCACGCTTCCCCGGGAAGCCTGCTTTTCTAAGGGTCAGCTCTGAGAAGCAGTGATGGGCTCCAGCAGCTGTTTTTTAAGGCGTCCTAACCGTGCTGGCTGGCTCCCCAACAGATCCTTGGCTTTCCAGCCACTTCCCCTAGAGGCTGGGCTTCACTTTTCACTCCTTGACCGGGGCACTTATGCAAGGCTGCCCCCATACTCTCTGAGACCCCTTTTCTGGGGAAATGTGAGCGAGTTCTTTAGGCGTGAAATAGACTCCTCTGGGCTCCACACCTGGCCCATCTGGCCCATCCCCATACCCCAGGCTCTCAGACAAACAGACGGCCCTCTTCCTCCTCATCAATGCCAACTGGGGGGTCCCGACTCCAGCCACCTTCTCTGGATAGGCTGAGGTTAAATTTCCTTAAAATTTATTTCAATGTCTTTGTAACTGTGTTGATATCATTTAAAAAAAAAAAAAAGTCTGGAAAACTACGCATCCTATGCCCAGTCCTTTAAAATAACAAGACTGCTCATGGAATGCCGACCGTGGTGCCCAGCACACAGTCGTGCTCCGCATGAAGGAAGGACAGAAGGACGAAGTAAACTGGACAGGACCATATAATCATTTTAAAAGTTGGAACGGCAGAGAGACCAGAAAGCTATTCCTGTGTTTATGAAGGAGAAGGACAGGCGAGAGAGACCACTGCTGATTCCAGTTTTCTTTTTCAGGTTTAATAATAAAAATAATATTTAAATAGAAAACAAATCAAAATGCAATTTTGCTACAAAGAACAGACAGTATTAGAATGCGTTTCATCACCAGAAGGGGGCAGTGTCTTCAAGACTACGTAAGTCCTTACCCTGCCTCAAGTCAGCTCAAACACTGAAAGCCCACATGAGACTAAAAATACACCAGGTTTCCGTTTAAATATCTCACTCTCCACTTCCTTTATATCACTAAAAAAAAAAATTATTACATGTGAACCTACAATTAAAATTTTAATTAACATAGTTATGATATATTATAAATTAATGCAGATATTGGTTCATCCTTTTCCTTTCATAGTTGTGGTGCTCTCTTACATTACATGAATACACACTTTTTGAAAATCTCAAAGCCACAGGTAATCCCAATGTACCCTGCAATCAGGGTGGCTGACCTCAATAATCAGTACAGAACTACGGACCCACAACCTTTACGGCATCATTTCCCGCCATCTCACACACGGCCAGGTAAGGAGGGCCTTAAGCAGGATGGCGTCACCTCAGGCTTGTTCTAGAAGCTCAGCCGGCCCTCGAGGCCAGCCTCCTGGCCACAGTCCCAACACCCACCGTCTGATCATCACCGACCGCAGCGCTCAGACACCCCCCTCTTTATGTGGAGCCAAAACGTGTATTCCTGGGATCCCGACATTCGTGGGAGCCTTGCAAGGAGAAGTTACACCCACCCCACCTTCTATCTCCCAATGCCTCCTCTCGTCTCCAGGAAAAGAGTAGCTTCAACCCTGAGAGGGCATGGCTTTCCCGCCATTACCACCCTGAACAACCTCGGCCAGATTCCATGTTCCATGCACGTGTGGCCCACAGTGGAAGCTCTGGCTTCCCTCTGTCTCAACTCTGCTACGATTACTGGTGTCAAGTCCCTCCCAGGCATGTCCCACCTGTGAACAAGGAGGCCTGCCTGGAATTACTGATCACACCTGCAGGGAGGAGGGCCTGAGACGTTCCCTGGAGCACCCTCTGCCAGTCTGTGCCAACAGCCACAAATCCCCCCGTGGTCCTAGTTCCAAAACTGCCAGCCTGGAACCAGCCTCTTCTGGAGCCCAGCCCCCCAGCACACTGCAAGACGGGGTCTCGTCCAAAGGAAAGGTCCCCCAACTCCATCATCACCGGGCTCCTTCTATGCGCCCTGGTTTGTCTGCTGGTCCTCAAGAGCGTGGTGTCCAGAGCAAAGCCCACATCCCAGCGGTCTGAGCTTCCGGGGACAAACACCTCCTCCATCTGGGGCGGGGATGACAGGCACAGATCCCGGCCGCCTCACCGACCCCACTAGACATAGCTCCCCATCCAGCTGGGCCTGGACCTCTCAGAATCAGAGCTGCCTCAATTTACTCCCATCTCAGACTTGAGGGAAACATACACACACAGCTAATGGGGCACACTAGCTCTTTGGGGACCACATCCCACTAAGAAAAAGAGCAACTGACTCTCTGAACCCAAACCCATCGGCCTTTAGGACACCTCCCACCAAGGGCTGCTGGGTTCCAGACCCAACACCAAGATGTCACGTTATTTCCTGCTCAATTCCATCACATCGAATCAATTCATTCCTATCGCTGTGTATAGGGACATACACTGGCCCTTTAAATGTGTCTGATCCCATCAGATTCGATGGGCAGGTTTCTTTACCCTTGGATTCGATGGACTGGCTGTGGCTGAGGGTGCAATCAGGGGCTTTGCTGGGTGTGACCTTCGGGGAAGCCCACCTCTGCTGGATCCCTGTCCCAGCATCGCCTCCCAGTGAGCCAGGAGGCCGTGCGGGGAGGGGAGCGCTCTGCCACGCTACCATCCACTGGCGGCCCCTTGCAGAGGGCCTGTCCCTTTCTTTGCATCGCATTCACAAAAGGACAGATAAGGTCCTTCTTCTAAGATCCCTTTGTATTCTTGGCTGGGCTCAGCTTTTCTGACACTCCTCTCCCAGCTCATCACCCGTGCTTATCCACCACCAACCTCGTGCCCATCTTCACACCCAACCTGGACGCCAGGCAGCTTGGCCTCCTTGCCCATCATTAGTGTGTGCAAACACCCATACCCCTGGGAGACGCGGCATCTGACAGAGCAGGAAGGATGTGCACCGAAGGGTTAATAATATTCATCTTTGTGGGGAGAAATCATGGTTGCTTTCTATTCATGTTTTTATAATAAGAAAAATTAGAACTATTTTTAAAAATCCAAACCTTAAAAAAGTTCCCATTGAGTAAAAATTGGGATAGATGGTAACAGTGACAGAAAAGGAAAGATACTTCCTAATCCTTCCCAAACCTTCTCCTAAGGGATCTCTCCTCTTCCTCTCTCTGGACTCTCTGGAATTCCGTGTCCCTTTACCTGGACCGTCCCCACCTGTGCCCTCCTTCTCCCTCCTGGCAACAAGTGACGACACAAACCCTAAGATGACCATCACGTCCTCCGATCATCTTCACTCCAGAATAATTTAAAATATAAAGACAGTCATCCCAAAGAGGAAATGACACCTGCAGATGGCAAGGCCCACTTCCCCGCTGAAGAACCAGAAGTCACGTGTGAAAAGTTCAGGTGGAGGGAAAATTCAAAAATCAGACACCGAAACAAAGATAGCTCTCAAAGCATAAGGGTACCTGGCAACCTTTCTTGAGGGCTGGACCCAAGCAGGACCGGGGAAGGGCATTTCCAGAACTCCTGGAGAGAGGAGTGCTTGGAAACTGTGGCAGAGCTATGACTACACACTGAAGGTTTGTGTCCCCCCAAAATTCATATGTTGAAACCTAACCCCCAAGGTGATAGTATTTGGAGGCAGGACCTTTGGGAGGCCATTAGGTCATGAGGGTGGAGCCCTCATGAAAGGGATTAGTGCCCTTATAAAAGGGACCCCAGAGGCTCCCTGGCCCCTTCTGCCACATGAGGACACAGTGAGCACACAGCCATCTATGAACAAGGAAGCAGACCCTCACCGACACCAAATCGACACCAAATCTGCTGGTGCCTTGATCTTGGACTTTCAGCCTCCAGGAGTGTGAGAAATGGTTGTTTGCTGCTTAAGCCCCCCCGCCCCCCCGTGTATGGCCCTTTTGTTACAGCGGTCTTGACTAATGCAGATATATTCCAAGTAAAGGAAACACAGGTGTATTTCAATAAGGAAACAAATAAGTAAGCGCAAGCATGAAGAACAGCAGAAATCCAAACTGCTGAAAACCTTAGGGGCCAGTTAAAATTCCGAAGCAAGCTCGGAAGACAAGCCACTTGAGACCCTCCTCTGCTGGAAGAGTCTTTAAAAGAGTCCCATCAGTAACAACAATCTCCAGTATATTCTATAAAGGGAGCCCACCTGTAGTCACAGAGCCTAGGGATAAATTTTAGTCATGACATTTACGGCATTCTCGATCTGTAATTTACACTAATAATCTCCAAGTAAAGAAGGATTTAAAAGGAACAGAAAAAGTAATCACTTGTGTCTCTCTGTGAACTTAAGGAAATCCAAAAATCTTCCCAAAAAGACACTCAGGAATGTGCATGAATAGAGTATAACTTCTTAACAACCGGCTCTGGGAGACTGTTAATAGCTCTACTAAAAGCCAAGTATTACTTTAAATCAGGATTTTACCATGTGGAGGGGTTAAGTGTCAGAGGCCACACCTGACCAGGTGTGTCAGCAGTCGTGAGTCAGGGGTTCTAAAGAGGTTTGCCCATCTCAGCACCGAGGACAAGCGCCAGGGTGAGGGGTGGAACTGACTTTAAATATGGAATAGGGCGAGTGGGTGGGAGGTTGATCATAGAGTCATGGAAGAAGGAGAAGGAAGCATAGTTTTCCCTTCATTCTAAGGTACTTTATCCGTAACGAATTCTGAGAACTACCCTTCCCTGTGACGATTTTCATTTAGCAGTGGTTGAACAAACTCCTCCAAGTAAAGTGAAAGTTCCTAATACCCAGCAAATGACTGCGCTTCAGTTCCTGGGAAGCTGTGGGAGAGCGGCAGGGCTTGCTGTTTACCCCTGGCTCCCCACCTCCAGGGTGGCAGCTCCACTCACCACCACCCCTGCCTCAAGCATCCCTCCAGTAAAACAGATTCTTGGGCAACAAAGGAAACAGTATCTTTCCAATCCTTCCAATTGCATCACGCTCCCAGTGAGCTCAGAAGTCAAGTCACACCTACGATTATTACAGGGAAGATGCAGGACTCAAAGAAAGCTGTCTTCTCCAATTTTCTTTCACTCTCCAGCTGTCTGTAGCTCCATCTGCTTTAAAAGACAAGACTCAGTCCTCCTTTGATCAGAAACTCTTTTCTACTTTTCCACCTGCTGGCCCCTAGTAGAAAGCTCTCCAGGTAATGAGGAGACAAGAGGTATTTGTGTAATTAACAAGTGAGATACAAGTGATTCTATTATTGCAGCCATGTTTATATTTGGGTAAGACCTCCTCCCTATAAACGGTTCAAAAATTATTCAATTGAAGGCACTGACTCGTCCGTTCAAATAAGGATTTAGCGAGCAGTTCCTCATTAACCTGCAAAAGAATGAACTAACAACAGAGTTAGTGAAACTGTCTGTCTGCGTGGGACTGGAAACCGCCACCCCGGTAATTTTTTGCGTCTTGACTGGGTTGCCACTTACACACGAGAGCTCTCCTGGTGGAAATTCTCAAGCTCAATTACACTCTAGTGAAACGTGCCCAAGAAAGCCGCCACGTGTGCACCATCCCCTGACCCACTGTCCAGCACCCAGAGTCCGGAACCCAGCGTATCCTACTGCACCCAAAACACCCTTCCGAAGTGAGTTTGCAAGAGGTAAGCATGGGTGGTCCGCCAGTGGTGAGTGCAGTGGCTCCTGTCTCTCCCAGATTATGTACCCCTGCAGGCAGCCTGAGGGCTCAGCCACCCCAACTCTCGTGTGTGTGTGTGTGTGTGTGTGTGTGTGTGTGTGTGTGAACCCACACCGTAGTGCTGAGTCATACTGAGTCGACTAAAGTTCTTACACCTACTGTTTATCCAGGAGGCGTTTCTTTCCAGCCACGCTTCCCCCACCTGTACCTGACTAGCTGACCAGCCAAACTCCTGCACCTCTCCCTTGCCCCTGCCCACGTCTAATCCACAGTCAGAACCTGTCTCAACACGCCCCTTGGTACCAGCTGCAATCCGTGACCTTAAGTTTAAAGGATTCCTCCAGCTGGTTCTGATTTGCACAAATCCGGGCTGCATGCGGCCGCAGCTCTTAACCGCTCCCCCTGCCGTCTCAAGATACGCTCCAACTAAACAGAAATGACCAGACTGGCTTTGTTTGGGGGTCTGCACAAAACAAGGAGCTGACCCCACGGCAGAAATTAAGACGACGGTGGATGCCAATGGGTGAAAACCTGGTGTGCGACAGATCTGAATGTACCTGTTGCTTTTAACTTCTAGTTTTTAGGAAGGAAAAAATATATTTAGTTAAAATGGACTCACACTTCTGTGGGATTCTTTTTTTTTTGGCCGCACTGTGAGGCATGTGGGATCTCTTAGTTCCCCGACGTGGGATGGAACCTGTGCCCCCAGCAGTGGAAGCACACAGTTTTAACCACTGGAAGTCCCTGTGGGATCTTTTTAAGCCTGTCCTCCAAACCTACCATTCACCCCGAGCCTCCATGGGATGGCTGGTGCCACCTCCCTCCTTCCACAGACTGGACGTCAGCATGACCCCGCTCTGCCCTTTTCCTGGCAGACAACTACTGGCCTGAGATAAAGTCACAGGTCCAAAGACATTCCTTTGGCAAGACGGCCATGGCTGTGGTCTTCTAACAGTGATGCCCAGTCTGGGGTGGCCTGCCTGAACTTGTCCCCTTCAAAGCTGCCCCAGGACCTTGGCTTTGGCCTTTCACCTCTACGAATCAGGGAGAAATGAGGATTATTCTGGAAAATGCACATGTGGGGCTGGAGATGGCCAGTTAGCTAGGGAATCATTTCAACTTTAAAACACAGGGGCACCCGGCAGGTTCAAGGCCAAATCCTACCAACAGTTTTAAATGAATGGAAAGCTCTTTTAAACATTTTCCCCCAATTCCAGAAACATATTTCATCAAAAAAGTTCTGTCAATTCTCGCCAAAGCTGCTGCCCGGGGTCATTAGTGTTAGAAAGGAAAGTCAGGACCCGGCACAGTATGCTGTGATTCCCGGGAAGCTGGGAGCAAGGGCGCTGACCCCAAACTCTGGTGATGGCGAGACAGGCTGAGGCCGCAGGCTCCCAAGTTCTGACGGATCCTGGGCTCCCTTGGGCCATCACCCCAGCTGCAAAATCCTTGAAACCCGCTCCATGCTTTTGTTATAAATCACAGTTGAGAAACATTTACACATCCTTCTAAAAAGGGTACTGCTCTTCGATGTGAGAAGCCCAGATTTTGGCGTCCCTTTGATCTCAAGGTTGCCACTGAAACCTGACCCCATGATTATGCGCACGACCTGGTGACCCAACAGCAGAGGGCTCTGTCAGTGCAATGAGGGGCCGCCACTTCTAAGGAGACGCCGCGTGGTTCTCAATGGGCCGCCACTGGCATTTGGGGGCGAGACAGTTCTACACAGGGCAGGCCTGTCCAGCACATTGGGAATGAGTAGCAGTCCGGGCGTTAGGGCACTAAAGGCCATGGTGTGATGACCAAAACTGCCACCACACACTGTCACACTGCCGCTGAGAGCAGCACCGCCCAGCTGAGAGTGGAAAGGGCAGCATATTCAGAGGTCTGCCAAGGTCAGGCCCAACCTGGGGCCAGAATGGGCTGAAACCACAAATAGGAACCCCAGGGCCACATCTGGGGGCCAGATGTCTCTTCTCCTACGGGGCTGGCACCCCCATGGCATCCCCTCTTGACTCCCCAAGCCTCTCTCCAGCATCACTCCCATCACGATCGTGTGCTGTCTGCTGCAGTAACATCTTCCCTGGATGGGACAAACAGCTCACATCCCTCAGAGGCTGCTGTAATCCGTCAGGTTCTTTCTTGAAGGCCTTAAAGATCTCCCTGGGTAAACACGCAACAATAAAACCTTCCTGCTTGCTATTCAAATAACCACATTCCACAGTTTTCTTCTTACACGTTTCAAGCTTTGCCACCAACCGTTGTCATTTTTCAGGATGTCCCTGTGTTTGTAGGATATCCATGGCAACATCACTAAGTTTTCATTTTTCCTTTTAAATAGCTTCCATTAATATTTCCATCAGTTTCACACTCAGTCCATTAAAAACAATATAGACAATCATCCTACTTTATGATCAAATTCTGTATAAATCAGGGGTCACAAAACAAGCTTTAAGACCCAGCATCTTGACACACAGTGTATAACTTCCAAGTGCCAAACTCTGTGAGCATCAGTTTCTTTTGTTTGTTTGTTTTTTTGTTTCTCATTTGTCAATTTTTTTTTTTTTTTTGCGATACGCGGGCCTCTCACCGCCGTGGCCTCTCCCCTTGCGGAGCACAGGCTCCGGACGTGCAGGCTCAGCAGCCATGGCTCACGGGCCCAGCCACTCCGCGGCATGTGGGATCTTCCCGGACCGGGGCACGAACCCACGTCCCCTGCATTGGCAGGCGGACCCCCAACCACTGCGCCACCAGGGAAGCCCCTGTCAATTATTTTATACCTACAGAAAAGCATGCCAAGTACATGTATAATCTCTTCAAAAGTTAATAATATATGAAGGGAAAAAAGATAACCAAGGACTATCATGATATATAACTACCATCCTCCAAATATATACATTGATTTAATGAAATGATGCCTGGAATATAGGCACAAAATAGACAATAAGTATGTATAGAATACCTTGAAGAAAATGTCACAACACTGTAAATCAACTATCCTCCAATAAAAATTTTTAAAAAAAGAAATAACAATAACCCTGCTCACAAAACTAAAAAAAAAAAATTAAAAAAAATAAAGAACCATTAGGATGGAAGGTGAGAATTTCATTATAAGCATCAGTTTCTTGATAAGAAAACCTCACTCCATACCTCACGCGGTTATAATAAGGACCAGATAATGTAACAAGCTCTGCAAAAGTGCTGGGAAGTCACAACGCAAGGGCAGCGGTTAGTACTTGTTATTCGCCATCATCACGGTGGGGCTGCATCGTTACTGGATAAAATCTAGAGCATCTTATACCCACTGCTCAGCAGCAGAGAAAGCACCTCTCACACAGAGCCTGATTCAAAGGTTCTCACTTGATTGCTTTTTTTCTTCCACGCTGTAGCTGAGCTGTCACTTGCTGGGTATTTATCGAAGTACCACAATTAAAACACAAGGGGCCAAAGAAGCGAAAACAAAGTAAACACAAAATGATGGCTAACATCAATTAAAACTGATCCTAGGTAACAACTCTCTGGAACGACTCCTGTACTTGAGGATGCCCTAAACTCAGGCACACAAGAACCTCTTCTTTACAGCAAGTGTCATTTATTCCAGGAGTGAAGGGACCCTTGGGATCATTTGGTGCTGCCTCGAGGGGACTCCCAGAAAGTGGGAAAGTACACCCCAACCCCCCTCTCTGCCCAGAACCGACAGAGAAGTCACTGCCACCTAGAGGGAGATGAAAGAAAACAAGGAAGCACCCTAGGATGGTTAATTTTATGTGTCGCCTTCTCTGAGCCACAGCGCTCAGCTATCTGATCAGACATTATGCTGGATATTTCTATGAAGGTGCTTTCTGGATGAGAAACATTTAAATCGGTAGACACTGAGTAGAACAGGTTGCCCACTATAGTGGGGATGGGCCTCATTCAATCAGTTGAAGGCCTTAAGAAAAAAAGACGGACATCCTCCAGATAAGAAGGAATTCTGCCAACCGATGGCCTTTGCACTTGAGATGGAATGTCAACTGTCCCCTTCATATTTTGGGCTTATACCTCCATAATTATGGAAGTCAATTCCCTAACATAAATCTCTATCTCTGTTAAAAAAAAAGGAGGAGGAAACAGGCAAGCGGCCAGCATTTCCACATTCTCAACAGTAATAAGAAAAACAATGGGGGAAAGTTTAGTGGTTCCTCAAAAAGTTAAACACAGAATTACCATATGACCCAACAAGGCAGTTTCTAAGTACATCTCCCAAAGAAATGAAACTCGATTAAATACATATACACACAGGTACTAGCAGCAGTGCCCTTCACAACAGCCAAAGGTGGAGACAGCCCAAATGCCCGACAACTGATGAGTGGACAATCTGTGGTTAGAGTCCAACAAAGCAATACCATTACCCAGCTTTAAAAAAAAAACTACTGACACGGTACCTCAGGGATGGACCTCAAGAACATCTGAGCGCAAGAAGGCAGACATGAAAGTCCGCAGTGTCCAATTCCGTTTATTTGAAATGTCCACAGAATAGGTAAGTCCACAGAGACAGAAGCCGACCGGTGGTTGCCAAGGACCTGGTGGGGGGCAGGGGGGCAGATGGGGAGTGACTGCTAAGGGTACAGGGTCCCCTCCTGGGGCAATGCAACTGTTTTGGAACTAGACCGAGGTGGTGGTTGCACAACACTGAGAATGTACTGAATGCCACTGAAGTGTTTACGTTAAAATGGTTAATTTTTCATTATGGGTGTGTTACATCCCTCAATCACTAAAAGCAAGGACCACAAAAATGGCAACAACAAAAGGGCCGGGCCGGTTCACCCACTGGGAGCCTGACCCAAGGTTGTACTGAGTCCCAAGAAGACTCTTGTGCCCGAGGAAGATGCCTGTAAAAGGATAAGGTCTGAGACCACAGAGCACGGGGAGATGAAGGTCATCTGACCAGGAAGCAAAGGCATCGCCTGGAAACCTTCAAGTACTGACCAGGGCTCCTTCAGGACAGCAGCCTGATGGCCCTCAAATGCTCCCTGTCTGACCTCACGGTGAGACTGTCAGGGGCTCCCAAGATGCCTCCCACAAGGAGAAAAGGGGCCCGGCTCCCAGAAGCCGGCTGGTCATAGCAGAGGAAACCTTTCGCTTCTGATCTAGCTGGACAGACTCTGCCCCAGTGCACCCTTACCTAAAAGTTGTAATTTGGCCAATAAGCCGTGAAAATGGGCACCCTCTGTAACAAGAGTTGAGGAAACGATCATTTTGTTTCCTGATTTTCTCTCCAAGATTACTAAACTGGGTACCTTTTAACTTTAGCCAGTGATAATGAAACCCTCAATTCTTCTAAGACTTAGACTATCAAAGAAAAGGAAACAATTTTAAGATACAGATTTGTATATCTAGATAGACACAGATGCCTAACATGCATGATTTATATGATAGACAGGTAGACAGGAATACACTATAGATGCATAATCTTGACCCTAAAAACTGAAAAACTATCAAGCTTTAACACAAATATTTAAATAGTGCACTGATTTTTTTTAAATCCTGGTGAAAATAGACACATAACATAAAATTCACCATCTACACATGTTTAACCACGGAATTCAGTGGCTTTAGGAACATTCACTATCATTTTAAAGGTCTCCATCACGTCACTGGCTTCTCACAAAGATATCCGGGAGTAGTAAGGCAAGCAGGTCCCTGGGCCCCAGGCCCAGCTCCAGACTCCATCCCCATCACACTCCAGACGCAGGTGACCTGCCTCTCAGCAGGGGCACGGAGTCACCACCACAGCCGACCCCTGGGACGGTCCCTGTGAACACCGCCCCGCCTAGGCAACAGCCCTGTTCACACCAGGCCTGGCTTGGGTTTGTTCAATCAGCACAGAAGGCAATCTATCAGGTCGGAGCCCACAGACGTGAGGCTTTTGTGCAGCGCTGACAGAGGGCGACATTTCACGAGGGGCCAGCCTGCCCTCCCCCCCGAGGAGGGGCCAGCCTGCCCTCCCCCCCGAGGAGGCAGATGAGCCCGTGCTGAAGGCACTTTTTGTTTATGGCTCAATTAGCCGAGCCATCGTAGGGTGGCGACACACACTCCCTGCTCGGGGGACGCTCAGGATGTTCGGAGAGAATGGTCACATAAATAACCAGGACCGGGGCCACACAGCAGTGCTCTGGGCCGCAGGGACTCTGGGCCACCACTGACCCCAGCAAGTGACACGAGAGCACCCGATGACTTCCAAACACACGAAGGACTCAGTTCCAAGCAGGCACTCGGCGAGAGGCAGCGTCCATCCCAGCCAAGGCTCTGGGCAGAGGGTCAAGATGCCGGATTAAGTCAAAACTGTCCAGGGGAGGCCACCAGACACACGCAGCTACCGAGCACTTGATATGAGGCTGGTCCGACTCAGATGCGCCATGGGTGAAGAACGCACCGCAATCCAAAGGCTTACAACCAAGAAGGATGATATCCGCCCCCCTAATAAACCCGACATGTTGCAGATGGGAAGGATGGGACTTTGCATGTGCTGGATTAGACACGAGGTATTAATGTCTCAGTAAAGTGAATTCCACCTGCTCCTTTTTACCTTTTTTTATGTGGCTACTTGAGAATGTTTAAGGACGCATGTGGCTCACATTCTGTTTCTACTGGACAGAGCTGCTAAGGGGCCTCAAGAAAGACCCAGATTTCATGACAATATAAATTCTTCCCTTGGGGAAGATGCAGAGGTGGAGTTTGGCACGCAGGGTACGGGTGGGAGATGCAGGTCTGTGGAAGGAGGGGAGAACAAGGGCCCGCAGGGAGCCCCGCAGCATGTGCAGCCTGTCGGTACCATCAGGATGGGCTCAAACGGCCAGACCATCATGCCAGGCAGACCACTGGAAGAGGGCCCAGAGGGATGCGCCCTTACGTGGGCATCTCTTTCTGCAGGGGCTACAGCCAGGGATGCTCCCTGCAGCTGGGCAGCATCCTCCCCAGGAGGGGCTCCCAGCACCCAGCATCCATCTCCCCTGTCCTCCACCTGCCCGTCTGCAGTACTCACGCCAGCCGCCACCACACAACATGACCACCGGTGAACATGGCAAAGATACACACCACAAAGTTCTTCAAAGCAGATGCTGGGTCAGCTCATTAATATTAGGCAATGCTTCCAGGTCACGCAGAGACCAAATGCTCACTGAGCACTCAGGGTACCACCTCCCAGCTCCCAAACAGCAGCTTAATAAAAAAAAGCCTGGAGAATGAAATGAGTATGGTGCTTGATGGACTGGACAGACTCACGGCACAGAGGTGAATGAACAAAGCCCAAACCCTACTTCTGCCCTTTGTCCACGAGGAACCTGAAGCCCGATGTCACGCAATATACCGAGCGTCGGCAGCACCGTGACCCTGGCCTCTGGGTCCCCAGCCTGGTGCTCTGCCTGCAGGTCCCCAGATGTTTCGTTCTTGCCAAGAGCTCAGCCACCTGATGCCAACTGCTATTCCCAAAGCAGCTTTCCAGCTCAACCCCTGGGTGGCAAGCTTGTCACCTGAAGGTCTCAGGTCACTGTTCCTCCACAAGTGCCCCAGAGGCAAGATCATGCTGCACCCCCCAATTCCAGGTCAGACTCTTGGGACGGAGCTGCTGCAGGAAGAACCCAGTATTTCCAGATAAGATGGGTCTTGGTCAGCTCTGGCTGCTGTAACAACACGCCACAGACTGGGTGGCTTAAACAAGAGATGCTTATTTTCACAGTTCTTTTTTTTTTTTTTTTTTTTTTTGATGTGGACCATTTTTAAAGTCTTTGCTGAATTTGTTACAATACTGCTTCTGTTTTACGTTTTGGTCTTTTAGCCACAAGGCATGTGGCATCTTAGCTCCCCAACCAGGGATTGATCCCACACCCCCTGCCTTGGAAGGCAAAGTCTTAACCACTGGACAGCCAGGGAAGTACCCTATTTTCACAGTTCTTGAGGCTGGGAAGCCCTAGATCAAGGCACCAGGCAGTTTGGTTTCTGATGAGAGCTGCTTCCTAGCTTGTGGAAGGATACTTTCATGCTGTGTCCTCAAAAGATGGAGAGAGAGGTCTCTCTGGTATCTCTTCTTATAAGGGCACTAATCCCATCATGGGGCCCCCACCCTCATGACCACATCTAAACCTAATCACCTCCCAAGACCCCACCTCCTAATGCCATCACACTGGGGTTTGGGGCTTCAACATGTGGATTTGGGGAGGACACAGTCCATAGCAGGGTACACCAAAACTTTGTCATAAGTTGACCTTCACGGCTACAGAAGACGAGAAACTTCTCTTCTGCTAAATCCTCAAATTTCCTCTACCTGGCTCAAAATCATGTTTGGTTCTTCTAGCCAGGATCTGTCAGCTGAAAGTGGCAGGTGAGTGTCAGGAAACTGGCCATGGACATTCACATCCATCTGTCTGCCTCCTCAAGCTACATCCTCACTGAGGGCCAAGTGGACCGCCTCCACCACTCTGCACCTTCAGCCCCGCAGGTCCCTCTGCCTGCAGATTGCTGAGCACGGCCAGCCCCTGGTCACATGCCGCAGCCTGGCCCATCTGCGCCTGTTTCCCTGGGTGCTTGGTTGGAACTTCTACCTCTGCTGGACAATGAGCTTGGGGTTAACAGATACACACGACTATATATAAAACAGACAACCAACAAGGCCCTACCGTACAGCACAGGGACTTACACTCAATATTTTGTAATAACCTATACGGGAGAAGAATCTAAACAAGAATATATAACTGAATCACTCTGCTAAACGCCAGAAACTAACACAACATCGTAAAGCAACTGCACTTCAATTAAAAAAAAAGAAAAAAAACCCTATATATTCAGTGTGATCACAACAATGTACAAAAAAAATCTGTGGGGACTTCCCTGGTGGCGCAGTGGTTAAGAATCTGCCTGCCATTGCAGGGGACACGGGTTCGAGCCCTGGTCCAGGAAGATCCCACATGCCGCGGAGCAACTGGGCCCTTGCTCCACAACTACTGAGCCTGTGCTCTAGAGCCCGTGCACCACAACTACTGAGCCTGTGTGCCACAACTACTGAGCCCGCATGCCTAGAGCCCGTGCTCCGCAACAAAGAAGGCACCGCAATGAGGAGCCCGCACACCACAACAAACAGTAGCCCCTGCTCGCCGCAACTAGAGAAATGCCGTGCACAGCAATGAAGACCCAACGCAGCCAAAAATAAATAAATTTATTTTTTAAAAAAATCTGTGAATGAAAAGAAGAAAAATATTCTTTTCAGGGAACATTGTTTTACAAGACTGGAAATCAAGAAGGAAAATGATGTGGCTTCAGCTTTCTGAGACGCTTTAGAGAACACCCGTCCGGTACCAACAGGAACAAAGTGGACAGTCACCTAAGATGCAGGGTTAAATGGCATCTCCAAATCTAGAAAGGAGGACAGATCTACATATACTGTGTTCTCCTGGACTGGTCAAGGTGTCAAGGAATTTACAGGAAGGCATCCCTTAATTTATTGATGCTATTAAATAATAAAAACACACATATGTAAAATGTATGTAAAACCTTCTAAAATTCAAACTGCCACGTGAACACCATCTGACCCTGTTGGCCTCACTCACGTGCCCTGTTTCTTTCCTACGTTACATGCAGGATGCCAGGAAATGAGTTTGCTGCCACCACTAAGATGGCATGGGAGCCAGCAGGGACACTGGAGCTGGCTGGGAGCAGGGGCGGGCTGTGTGGCCTGGACCAGTCATCCAGCTGCTGCGGGTCAGCCTCTCTGCTGCCAAGCATGGGGGTGAGTCTCCCCAGGGTCCTGTGACTCTAACAGGAGGGTTTCACCAGACCCAGGGGTCAGACGGAGGCACAAACCTGATGTGCTGATTCTGAGTCTGTGGCTCGTTCTGCTCCGGGACCTTTGGTATCACTAACTGAGACGTCTGCCATCCACACAACAGCTCTGACCCCAAACGTGCAGGGTTTTTCCACACCAACACCGATTCTCCAATTCCTCGGACAGCAACTTGGCGTCCGAGATTCAAGTGAGTTCTGACGCCACCCAGAATCAGTGTCAGACCCCACAGGTTAAGGGGCTGGTCCCACAAGGTTGCCCCCGCCTCAGGTGCCGATGAGAACCAATCAGATGCCTCCCATCCTTCTGAACGACCAGCTGTAAACTGGGGATTCCCACCTCCCCTCCTTAGGTTTGATCATTTGCTAAAACGGCTCACAGAACTTCGGAACAGTTTACTTACCAGTTTATTATAAACAGCCAGACAGAAGACATGTGTCCACAAGTCATGGGGAAGGGTGCAGGGGCTTCCGTGCCCTCTCCAAGGGCGCCACCCTCCCAGTACCTGGAGGTGTTCACTGTTCAGGAGTTTTTCCAGAGATTAATCTCCAGCTTCTCTTCCCTTCCCGGAGGTCGGGGGGCGGGGGGGGAATGAAAGCTCCACCTCTATTTACTTGGTCTGTCTGGTGACCACCCCATCCCGAGGCTATGCAGGGCCTCACGCTGTGAGCAGAGCAAGGCGGGAGGATGTGGGGAGTCCAGAGGGCGGGGGAGCCCCAGCTGGGGCACCCGCCCAGGGGCGGGACCCCAACTGCCCAGAGAACCAGCCCGGTCTGCAGGAACCAGGGACTCAGGCCCTGGGGTCTGATCACACTTCCTTACAGCAGGTACTGCGACGGTGGCCGGACACCTGCAGGGGAGGCCTCGAGTCACGGTCCCCGTAGGAGCTCCAGGGCAGCAGCCTTCGGGGGCAGGCGCTCAGTGCAATTCCAGTGAACGTCCTGGAATTGTGCACGTGTAAGAACCTGGGTCACACCGCACACACTCAGGAGCAGGCAGCTGAAGGACCAGCTGACCCAGAGAGGACAAGGCGGAACGCGGAGGAGCTCTCAGCGATGCTAGGAGGTTGTTAATGCCTTTTCATTGCAGTTGTCCAGCAAAATGCAGTGAAGTTCAGGGCTTACCTAGTGGTGCAGTGGTTGAGAGTCCGCCTGCCGATGCAGAGGACGCGGGTTCATGCCCCGGTCCGGGAAGATCCCCCATGCCGCGGAGTGGCTGGGCCCGTGAGCCGTGGCCACTGAGCCTGCGCGTCCGGAGCCTGTGCTCCGCAACGGGAGAGGCCGCAACAGTGAGAGGCCCTCGTACCGCAAAAAAAAAAAAAAAGTAAGAAAAAAAGAGACAGGTTCTCTAATATTTTTAATCGTGGGCCACTCACCCCATTGCTTGCCTTAGATTTTCAGTGCTGGTTATAATGTTTAATTCCATAAACATTCTAAATTTATACCTTGTTTTTTATTAAGGACGTAAAGAGAGCACCAATCTGAGAAATGACAGCGTCCACTTCTGGGTACTGATTAGCAATGGGAATTTCAGGCCCAGGTGGTGTGAGGAATAAATACTACACATGGGTCAGTCTCTGAACCAACAGGCTCCAAGATAAGACCCCACTTCCCAGGTCCAGTGAGGCCGAGAAGGGCCGAACCAAGGTGAGACCACAGACCTTCCCGCTACGTGGGCCCAAGCCCTGCGGTGCCCCCCATTTCCTGAATTACCTGAATCTGAGCACCGGGTTTGCTCACAGACTGTTCTCACCTGGGTGCGGGCAGAACCCTGGGCTCAGGAGCATCAGGGTCTCTTTCCATTTTGCCCTTTACTGCATGGGGTCCCTCAACATTTAAGCCTGTTCCCCCACCTGTCAAACTGAATAACAAAGCCCACTCTGGACGGTCGCTATGAGGGTTGAATGAAAATACACGTAAAGGGCTGCTTGGCCCCAGACAGGCATCCACAAGTGGTCATGTCGCTGTGCTAAGATCCCTTCTGACGGTGTGCGGTGGACTCAGTTAGCAGGCCCACAAAGACGACTTCCTAGTGCCCTGAATCTGTGGATACGTCACCTCACAGGGCAAAGGGGACTTTGCAGCTGTGATGAAGTATCTTGAGCGTAGCCCGGATTAGGCACTGGGCTCAGTGCCGTCACAGGGTCCTTATACGAGGGAAGCAAGAGAGGAGAGTCAGACGGGGCAATGGGACGACGGAGCAGAGGGACAAAGAAAGAGACTGGAAGATGCCCGGCTGGCTCTGATGTCAGAGGAAGGGGCCAGGAGTCAAGGGAAGCGGGCCAGCATCCACCCCACACAGACCTCCTGGTGCCACGACATCTCAGGGCTGGGCGCTTTAGGACGGGTCTTGCCCTTCCGATAAACCTCAGCTTCCGCCTCAGAAAAAACAAGGCGGACTCTGTTCCAATGGGCTGTGCGTCTACTCAACAAGAGAACAAGCGTAAACGCTTAGCAGAGCCCGGGGCAGTGCGCACAGCAAGCCAACAGCGGCTCTGGATTCATAAACAAGGAACTGTGCTTCCATCTGTAAGCACCCTGCTGCCCTCAGACTAGCTGGCAGGGCTGCTCAAGACCCAGTCAGGGACGAATCCCACACTGGCCTCAGTCTGACAGCTTCTGCCTGCGGGTAACCCCTTTCAGGATGCCACACAGGGGTCCTGATGGCATCAGAGCCATCGCAGTCAACAGGCAATCCCCACGGAGGGCACCAGAGGTGGAAGGGCACTGGCAATGTCACCCACCCAACACGCTCTGGGACAACCTCCCTGAGGGCATCCACCCAGCAAGTGGCTGGCTCCACAGCTACCTTCTGGAAATTTCTCAGCTGTGACCCACAGCTTCCTATCCCCACCCCTGATCTCTAGGTGAGCATTTAGACAGGTAGCAGCCCCACCAAATGGTACCGGCTGAGAAGCAGGTTGCTGAGGTACCCCTGCAAACACGGCATTGAGAGCTCCCAGCCGTTGCCTGGCAGACCCCTGACCTGCAGACACACGGCTCAGGTAGAGCGAGCACGGTCCCCGCCAGCGGAGAGGCCCAGGCGGAGAAGAGACACAGGAGGAGAGCACAGTCCCAGCAAAGGTGCAGATGTGGTGAGAGGATGAGACCCCTCACAGGGTCAGGCGGCTGGAGGGAGGGCAGGAGGAGGGCAGGGCTTGGAGATAAAGACGAAAATGCCAACAGGCAGATGGTCAGCCCCAGCAGTGCCCAGTGCTGGCCTCCCAGCCGGGGAGAGGGTCGTTGGGCTTGAGAAGGGATCACTGGGGAGAGAGGCCATGGCTCGGGCTTCTCTTGGGACAGACAGGTTCTCTCCCAGAAAACAGAGTGTGTCCCCGCCTTTTCCCAGGATCTCCACTTCCAAACATCCTTCCAGCTCAACTGTGACAAGAAAGAAAAGAGGGGGGCTTCCCTGGTGGCGCAGTGGTTCAGAGTCCGCCTGCCGATGCAGGGGACACGGGTTCGTGCCCCGGTCTGGGAAGATCCCACGTGCCGCGGAGCGGCTGGGCCCGTGAGCCATGGCTGCTGAGCCTGCGCGTGCGGAGCCTGTGCTCCGCAACGGGAGAGGCCACAACAGTGAGAGCCCTGCGTACCGCAAAAAAAAAAAAAAGAAAGAAAGAAAGAAGAGATTCCAGGGACTTCCCTGGCGGTCCAGTGGTTAAGACTCTGCTCTTCCAATGCAGGGGGTGTGAGTTCGTTCCCTAGTGTTGGTTCCCTGTTTCCCACATGCCTCCCCGCCAGAAAACCAAAATATAAAAAAAGAAAAACAGAAGCAATATTGTAACAAGTTCAATAAAGACTTTAAAAAAAAAAGAAAGAAAGAAAAGAGGCCAAGACACCGGCCCACACACCAAGTTCTGCCTACAGCTGCCCGCTGGCCTGGGGTGGGAGTGGGCCCCTCCTTAGGGGCATGGACCAGGGCAAGAGGCCCACATGGCCCCTGAAGCCAGGCTCGGGCCTGTACTGGGCGGAAGAACGTCCCTCCAATTCACATCCACCCGGAAGACACACACAGGGAAGTAGGTCATGTGATGACAGAGGCAGAGACTGGAGTGATGCAGTTACAAGCCAGGGGACGCTAAGGACTGCCAGCAGACCCAGAAGCTGGAAGAGGCAGGAAGGACCCTCCCCCAGGGTCCCTGGAGGAAGCACAGTCCTCTGACACCTGATTTTAGACTCTGGCTCTCAGAATTATGAGAACAGATTTCTGTGGCTTTAAGCCACCCAGGTTGTGGTGTTCATTCTGGAAGCCACAGGAAGCTAACACAGGGCCTGTCAGGCAGGGGCTTCTAGGTCCACACACACTGGACCCAAAACGCTTCCTGCCTCATCTGCGTCCACTCGTGTCTCCCTCCAACAGATTCTCCTGCGTGCCGGCTGGGTCCAGTTGGACCACATAGATATGAGACACGGAGACGAAGCACCTTCTCTCACACTTAGAACCTGCCCTCCACTTCATACAGTGAAGAGGTTGCCCAAAGTCATCGAATGGCACCCTCGCGAATGTGCATTTCTTTGTTTATAAATGTCTACCTCAAAAGAAAAAACTGGAAACCAATCTCAAACTTGAGTTAATAACAGATGATATGCACGTGGCAGCACTTAGAGGGAGATGTACTGAAGTCTGCAATTGACTCTGAAACGCATCCGAAAACCGAAACAATGGAGGGATGGACAAATGTGCTCAAGCCAGCACAGCCACATGCTAACTGCAGAATCCAAGTCGTGGGGATACAACTATTCACTGTAAAATCCTTTCCGTTCTTCTATATGTTTGAAATTTTTCATAATAAAATATTGTAAAAAAGAGTACAGTGGCAAGACATCCTTTGAAACTTTCTGGAAGTCAGTGACATGAGAAGCTTTGCGTAGATACACTTCACAATGGCCTTTTAGGAACCTTTTCATCACAAATAACAAAGCAAAGTGCATCTTCCTAACAGCACTGGAATACATGAACGCCTGGTGGGTTCCTCCCAAGAATCCCCTCCCACATGTCACATGGTCAGTCAGGTAGCTGCTACACTGTGAAAGAGGGCACTAAAAAGATGAACCTTCTAAAAGCACCCCCTTAATGCCCTTAAAACAGACACCGCCAAGCTAAGCGGGGCTCCTCCACCTTGGTTTACGACGCCGGCAAGGGGCCCAGAGCTCCACGGGGAGGGAGCTAGTGCCAGGACCCGGGTGATGGGGATCCAGACTGACACCTGGCCCCAGGTCTGGCTCACAGCCAGCAGGCCCTCGATGTGTTAAATGGATGAGTGATGCCAAAACCCAATGTTTAGGAGAAGCACCTGAAGGCATCCTCACGGGCACCGATACTTCCGCAGAACATGCAGAAAGCTGGTCTCGGGTATCTGGCCTGAGAAACTGGATTAAAATCCTTCCCCCATGTGAGGACACCAGGAGGCTTCCTTGGCCCACTGCACGGCAGACGAGACCGATGTCTGTGGAAGGTCATGCTCAGCCACAGCTGCAGCGCCCCCACTCCCCCGCCCCCTCAGAGTCTGACTGCTCGAAAGCAAGGCTCGAGCCTGCAATTTACACCTGGTTCCCCAGTCCAAGGAAAGCATCCTATGATGTCACGTCTTAGTCCTTAGTAGCTTGACCACTTTAAGATTCGATGGATAGAGGCCAGGGTCATGATCATAAAAAGGTTTTAAAAGGTTATGTGGGGACTTCCCTGGTGGCGCAGTGGTTGAGAATCCGCCTGTCAGTGCAGGGGACACGGGTTCGAGCCCTGGTCTGGGAAGATCCCACATGCCGCGGAGCAGCTAAGCCCGTGAGCCGCAACTACTGAGCCCGCGTGCCACAACTACTGAAGCCCACGCGCCTAGAGCCCGTGCTCCGCAACAAGAGAAGCCACCACAATGAGAAGCCCCTGCACCGCAACGAAGAGTAGCCCCTGCTCGCCGCAACTAGAGAAAGCCCGCGCGCAGCAACGAAGAGCCAACACAGTCAAAAATAAATAAATAAAATAAAAATAAAATTAAAAAAAAAAAAAGGTTACGTGGCCTGAGAAAACGTGCAGGATGAAAGGTAAGTGCCAAGAGGAGGCCCTTCTGACTTCTCCGGAGACCACTTCCCCCGGCGGAGACGCACAGACCAGCAGAAGCAGCAGGAGCACCACCTTCTGTCTGTGGAGAGGGTCCTGGGGCCACACAGAGCCTGGGTATGGGAACCAGAGACCCATACGGACCACCTTCTCATTACGGTCACGTGACCTGTAGCAAGCTTCCCCACCTGCCCAGCCTCAGTTTCCTTATCTGTAACAAACGGATGATACCACCCACTTCATAGGGATTTCGACAAGAATTAAATCAAATAACACTCTTGAGGAGCTGGCACAGAGCTTACCACCTCTGAGACACTCAAGAAATGCTAGTTTCCTTCTCTCTCTCTTGCAGGGGCCCCTTCCCAAGCCCCAGCAAAGTTAATTAGGATCAAGAAAATACGGCAAGTTCCTAGAATTTACCCAGAAATCAAAGAAGATCACCCTACCAAGAAAAGGATGATAATTTATTATAACAATCCAAGTCCCCCAGGGGTGTAATCTATAAAGAGAGGGTTCTAAAACTACAACTTCCTGTCCGATTGTAAAAATAGAACAGTGTTTGTCAAAGACCCTGGATCCAATTAATGCATTCATTTTCTCCAGAGAAGGAATCAAAGCCTCTCAGTCTGTACCCACGCGGAGGAAACTGGGAGCGACGAGGGGGCCCGGGAAGCTTCTCGGGGCCACTGCCATTGTCTGGGTAAGAAAGCAGGGTGACTGAAGCCACGGCCCCAAGGATGAGGGTCCCAAGGCAGAGTCCAGAGGATGGGTGGGGCAAGGCACCCCCAGACCCAGAAGAGAAGGGGCAGGACGGACAGAAAGACTCGCCATCCCTAGGGGCTGGGGACACGGAACGGGCTTAGAGCTCAGAAGTGTGGTCTGGGGGCACAGCTGAGGGCTGGGGGCATAGCTGAGGGCTGGGAGGAAACCCTACAGCATATCCAGTCCCACACCAGGCACGGGGCACAGACGCCATCTGTAACCTGCACGGCACCCCAGGACGTAAAGACGTGCACCGCAGCCCCCCACTTTACAGATAAAGCAGGGCAGCTGACTTGCCCAAGGTCACCCATTTCAAAGGGGCAGAGCCAGGACTGGAGCCGGAGCTGACTGTTAGTTTTACAACAGAAGCTACAGGGCAGGAGGGTTTCCAGAAAAAGACCAAAAGAGAACCCCTGGGTCTGGCAATTAGAAGGCCACTGGAAAGCTCCAGGAACAGGGAGAGAAGTCCACGGTCAGGGATTGAGGAGGGAATTGGGGACTTGGGGGCTCAGGGGGTGGAGGGGTCATGCGGCCAATGCATTCAAGAACACACACTCCAAAACGCACAGGACAGGCCACGTCCCCGGCCGTCCCCGTGGTCAGGGCTCGGCACTGTCCTAAAAGACCTGCATCTCTTCCTCATTCCTCAACCCCACAGTGGCAAATATGTACCCACACCCTATAACCACTTGATTACAGACATAATATGTTATGATTTGACTACACTGCCGGATTATTACAGTGTGAGAAAATACAGGAACTGTTTCCATTACGCCTAATGTAACAGATGAATAAAGGGATTGCTTTCAATCATGGTGAACGGCCTCAAACGCTGATTTCCTTTAAGATTGTTTGAGATCGTCTCTGATGTGCAAAAACTTTAAAACTAACACAAACCAATGTCTAAGCTCCCAGATTTTGTCACCATTTGTTGGGAGTTTTGTACGTCTGCTCATCTCAAGAATGTCACAGAATTAGCTAGTTTGTTTGGACAAAAACCTCAAGCTCGTCCATGGAAGAGCCATATGTGTGAAAATTTAAAGCCTTGGTGGAGCAGTGGTTAAGAATCTGCCTGCCAACGCAGGCGACACGGCTTCGATCTCTGGTCCAGGAAGGTCCCACATGTCGCAGAGTAACTAAGCCCGTGCGCCACAACTACTGAGCCCGCGCAGCACAACTACTCAAGCCCACGCGCCTACAGCCCGTGCTCCGCAACAAGAGACGACACCTCAATGAGAAGCCCGCGCACCGCAACGAGAAGCCCACACACCGCAACGAAGAGTAGTCCCCGCTCGTCACAACTAGAGAAAGTCCACGTGCAGCAACGAAGACCCAATGCAGCCAAAAATAAATTAAAAAAAAAAAAAAGTTTAAAGCCTTGTGTTTTATGAAATAGGATAAAAGTCAAGCTCAGAGGACATAAAAGAAGTTGCATTTCAGCCTGGACTGGCAGGCAGCCCCTTCCTCTGCAAACAGAAGCAGCTTAGGTTCAAACCTGTCAACAGTTTTTAAATCAAAGGCCTTGGTTTCTGCCTCATCACTAAGTCAATTACAGTTCTAACCTGAAAAAGGTATTTAATGGGCCTTTATTTGAGTTCACAGATATTTTCCCCAAATAATGAATTAGCAATTTAATCCTCTTATATCCTCACCAGACAGGCAGATGGCAAGAGCCTCAGGAACACTGCCCGGGGGGCGGGACAAGGGTCGAGGTCGGCCCAGGAGGGACCAGGCCCTCCGCTCGCACCCCCAGGTTAGCAGCCAGAGGAAACACCCGATAAGGGGGTACCCGGCTGCACACCTGGATCAATTGTGGGAAGTTGAGAACAACCCTAACATGTCAGGGAAACCCTCTAGCTATCCCCCCACCCCAAATCAGCAGAAGACATCTGTAAGCCCTCCCATTCTTCCCCCCCATACCCCGGCAGGCTCCCAACCTCCAGGGTTTCTCAAAGTCACTTGTTTGTTGATAGTTTTGAATTCAAGACACAAAGAAGTAACACTGGAAATGGTGGCTAGGTCCCCAGCCAGCCTTCGAGGCCTCTCTGGCTAGAAAGGAAGCTGAAATACTGTGTCCACGCAAAGAAAACTGACCGGAAAGCAGAGCCAGGGTAAGACGATGACCTGACAACACAAGGGCTCCACATGCAGACAGGTCGTCCTGCAGTGTCCAGTCCCGGGACAGCCCACCTTGGTCGCCTCTCCCCTCCAGCAGCTTCTCCACACAGTCCAGACATCACACTTGGAGGAAGCACTCAAGTCCTTTGTGCTGAGTCTGATCAATATTTTTTATGACTTTTCCAACAAAACAGGAGGAACTCTGACAGGGCGTTGGGGGGGTGGGGCACGCATCCAGCAGTGACCTGAGCTTCCTGGAACATCACTTTGTCCAGTAGGGCAGGGGTCCCCAAGCCCCAGGCCATGGACCGATACCAGGCCGTGGTCTGTAAGGAACTGGCTCACACAGCAGCAGCAGGTGAGCGGCAGGTGAGTGAGCGAAGCTTCGTGTGTATTTGCAGCCGCTCCCCATCGCTCGCATTACCTCCTGAGCTCCGCCTCCTGTCAGCATTATGAGTTGTATAATTATTTCATTATATATTACAATGCAATAATAACAGAAATAAAGTGCACAATAAATGCAACGTGCTTGAATCATCCCGAAACCATCCCCCCTTCCCCAGTCCATGGAAAAAGTGCCTTCCACGAAACCAGTCCCTGGTACCAGAAAGGTTGGGGACCACCGCGGTAGAGAATGTAACACCTGAAGTTGACAACCTCTGAAAAGGTAAGTTTATTCATTTCCTGTTGCTACTGCAAGCAACTGTCACAAACGTTAAAGGACTTCCCTGGTGGTGCAGTGGTTAAGAACCCGCCTGCCAATGCCGGGGACACGAGTTCGAGCCCTCATCCAGGAAGATCCCACATGCCGCAGAGCCATAATGAAAAACTGACTAATCTTCGAGAACACGCCTTACAGTGACAGACACTTCCACTAACACCACCGTCACCCTCGCCTGCCCCGCACGAGGCGTGCTCTCTGCAACGCCTCACCACCTGCCAGAGAGATGGCCACCAAGACCCACGACCATGAGCGCTCAGCTCCCTGGACGATTTGCAAACAGTCTCAGGACACTCGTATCACCCCCATCATCGTATCCTCAGAAATTCTAAGCTGGCGAATACTTTATTTTTTTTTAAAGTCTTCTATGAAATGTGTGATGAACTCTTTCCCCCTAATTACAAACAGACCTGTCTGAGGCTATGGTAATGAGTTCACAGAGCTCAATCCTGTGTACGCTGTACCTTGGGGCTCCTCGTGAAATCAATCTGGAAAGTTATCTTTCTGGCTGAGAGTGTAATCATACTATTATAAACTACAGCACTTGACAGTTGCTGCATCTTTCTAATCAAACCTTCCAAGGCTGCGTCCTTTGTGAGGAATGGGGCCCTGATCCCATCATAACATTGCTCCTCTGGGAAACGCAGACAAGGCTTCCTGGAACTCAGGGTGAGGGAAAGTGGACTGGACTCTCTGGGGCCCTTCTGCTTCTGACGGCTAGGACTGGAGGGTAGCTGGGATCAAGTAGAGAGAAAGGAAGTGGATGGAGATGGGAGAACATTCTGGAAGGGCTCTGAGTATTTTCTAGGACTTGAGAGGTCAGATTTCAACACTTCTGGTTTTCCTGGTCACATGCTATTCTTAGAATCAGAGGTACCAGGAGACAGGGCCACCGAGATGCAGACACACAGAGAGGCCCCCAAGGGGCAAAGGCCAGTCAGACGTGGACAACAGCAGACGCGAGGAGGAGGTGCCAGAAAGGGTTTTCAGGGGAGGGAAGTGGCTCAAAATACAGGGGAAACAGGTGGCTAACGTCATCTGAGGGAAATACGCGACGAGGACAACAGAGAGTTAAATAAGAAATAAATCACGAGGGCTTCCCTGGTGGCGCAGTGGTTGAGAGTCCGCCTGCCGATGCAGGGGACACGGGTTCGTGCCCCAGTCCGGGAAGATCCCACATGCCGCGGAGCGGCTGGGCCCGTGAGCCATGGCCGCTGAGCCTGCGCGTCCGGAGCCCGTGCTCCACAACGGGAGAGGCCACAACGGTGAGAGGCCCGTGTACCACAAAAAAAAAAAAAAGAAAGAAAGAAAGAAATCATGAAATGGGGGAGACACGGCAACCTGCGTCCAAAAGAGCCAAACGCTCGGGGCTCCTCACCCAGAGGAGGAGAATGTGGGCAGTCCTACGGCATCAGTGCACACACACACTCACACACAGAGACACACGCACAGACGGAGACAGAGACACACAGACATGCATGCACACACACAACAGACACAGACACACACAACAGACACGTACACAGAGGCATGCAAGCACACACAGGCTCACACGCACACAGGTGTGCACTTGCACACCCAGACACACAGGCTCACACAAACACAAGGACACACATAGAGACACACAGACACACAAGCATGCATGCACACAAAGAGACAGACACACAACACAGAGACACACATACTTAGACACAGGAGCGCACACACACACACAACAGACACAGACACGTGCGCACACAGACGTGCACTTGCACACACAGACACAGAGACACACATAGAGACACACAGAGACACATAGGCTCACAGGCACACACAGGCTCACACACGCACAGGCCCATGAGGATCTGAACAATCTCCATGAACGTGCCTGCTTACCTTGTCCCCCACCCCACCCCGAGTACAGAGCGATACCCTTTCTCATGCAGGGGGACCTCACCCCTCCACAAGGCAGCCCTGGTGAATGGTACTCTTCCCACTTACAGACGGGGCCTGAGGCTCAGGTGGGCTGAATACCAGGGCCCTGGCCAGAAAAAGAGGCGAAGCTGGGACTCAGGCCCGGGCACATCCTCCTCTACACCTCCTACAGCCCCTGCTCTCAGTCCAAACCTACCACTTTACAAACAGGTGAGTGAACCTGTCCAGAACCAAAACGTCACTCACATGGGGCAGGGCTGGAGGAAGCACCGACGTGGACCTCAAATGTCACTCAGTGCAATAGTTAAGTGCAAATCAAAAACGCCTCTGCAACAGAGCTAAGTGGTCACTTTCACACATGGGACCAGACACACAGGCAGGAGCCGCTCCGGGCTCAGGTGGTCTGGGTGAGCTCTGGTCCCACCAACTGCACTGTGGCCCAGGACAAGTTCAGGAAACCTCTGTGCTTCCCCTTCTTGTCTGAACAGCAAAGCAAGTTCTAGTTACAGGATGGTGGAAGGATTAAGTGGGTTCCACTAAGAGCATTCAGGAGCTCTTAGCACAGAGAAAAAGCCAACGAAAGTTCATCCACGTCAATGCCACCATCATCATTAACTCTCGTTTTCCATGTCTTACTAATTCTCAAAAGCCAGCATCTTTGGGGCTTCCCTGGTGGCGCAGTGGTTAAGAATCCGCCTGCCAATGCAGGGGACACGGGTCCGAGCCCTGAGCCAGGAAGATCCCACATGCCACAGAGCAACTAAGCCCGTGTGCCACAACTACTGAGCCTGCGCTCTAGAGCCCACGAGCCACAACTGAAACCCACGCGCCTAGAGGCCGTGCTCCACACAAGAGAAGCCACTGCAATGAGAAGCCCGCGCACCACAACGAAAAGCCAGCTCTTTGGAATGAGTTCAGACTCCATTCCTTTCACCAAATCAAAATAAGGCCAAGCCTCTGCCCAGCGCCGCTGTCTTGCTGCGTTGTTTGCCAGCACCCATAGCACTGATCCTCCCGAGGGGAGGGACCGAGCAAGGCTTTCCAGCCCTAAAATAACATCAACACACTGCAAGGAACAGCTCTGAAGAGCAGAGATGTGTGTGAATCACAGGGAAGGAGTGAGGGCCTGGGAGGGTTTGGGCAAACCCGTGGTGCCTGGCTCAGTTCCCCACCCTTCCCTCCCATCCCCGGTGCCTCTCCGGGACCCACTGTGAAAGCCTGCAGGACGCAGACCTGGTTGGCAAGGCAACAGACCCACAGTCTCCAGCATCCTTCCCAGACCACACCACAGACCCCGGGTCCCTGCCGGCTGGGAAACCTGGGACGGCCCTTTGGGCTTCCACCTCCAATCTCCAGAAAGCCCTGGGGCCACAACGGTACCTGCTAAATACTTGGGTCCTCGGAAAACAATCAAGCCCGGCTCCAAGATAATACAGCCTAGCTCAAACCTGACTTCTACGTTCCCCACAAAAAGCAAAAGACCGCCTGTGTCCAAAACGAACGTCCACACACACAGTGCCATGGGGTAAGTGCACACGGACACTGGTCTCCCGCTCACGACGAGGCCACCGCTCAATACACAACCAAAAGCATTTCTGCCCTCCTGACCTCACACCTTGGTAGAGAAAAAGTTAAATGCAACTTACGGCACTTTCTAAGGCAGCTGCGTACGTGAACACACGTTGGTTTGGATGGATGTACACATATCACTTTATCCCCATGTGCACACGCGGAGGCAGGGGACACACACAGAGAACAGAGTCCCCACTGCAGTCTGCAGGAGGCTCCAGACGCCCTCCCTGCCCAGCTGCGGGTCACTCACGGGCCCTGACACCCGGGCCACTCTGAGCACCGTAGGGTGAAGGGTCAGGCATTCGTGGCATCTCCACTGACGCCCTTCTTGGGGCTGTGCACCCCAGATTCCCACGTGGTTCACCTACGGGACGGGGAGGGCCGGGGGCTGCCCCCGGGCATCGTTCCATCCTGGAAGGCCTTGGCGTGGGCAGCTGGGACAAGGTCCTCCTATCTTGTCTGTGGCCACTGGAGCAGTGGCCGAGTCCTAGAAGGCAGGTGCAGGCCAAGGACAAAGGGACTTGGGGGGGTCACAGGTCTATTCCCGAAATGAGGCCAGTGGGCAGCAGAAGCCACGACACCAAGCTCCCCAGGACGCAGCTCCAAGAAACCGGGGGCCACCTCCGCTGCTGCTCAGGCGACAGGCACGGCCAGGCTGGCGCCCACCGTGTACACACCTCTCCCGGCTCAATGCCCCATCCCTCCTCCCTGAGCGAGGCTGCAGCCGAACCCCGCTCTCCCCTCCGAGGAGCAGCTCCCGCTCACAGCCCGCAGAACAACTCAAGGACAGCGGCAGGCAGGTCTGGGAGGCCTGCTTTCCAGTCTGAGTAGCCCAGCCTGGCCGGACACGGCCCAGAGGAGGTGCCCCAAAACCCCAAGCAACCTCCTGGCCAAACCCGCAGCGGCCACTGGCCGGCCTCAGACCAACAGCACGCCACCCACCACGAAGCTTTTAACCTCAGTGACTCGGATACGGGCAGCGACCCCCAGGCCTCTTCTGCTGAGCACCCAGCCAAGCACGGCCTCCACTCGGGTGTGAATCACACAGCGAGGCCGCTTACAGCCCAAGTTCACACGTGTGCCCTGGGGCAACGTCCTCCTACCTTAGCAAAAGCAACCTGACGACAGGACACGAGGGCTGAACCGACGGTGAACACGGCTGCCTCCTCCTGCTGTGCACAGCTTGGTGGGCGTGAAGGGTTGCTCCCTGCACAAGCTTCCTCTGCTTGCAGCAGCGAGGTCCCGGCCCCCGCCAGCCCTGGATGCTGCCCTAACACGCGTGCACCCTCCTGACAGGTGCAGGACGGCTACAGATGAGCATCTCCCTGTGCCCGCGGCCGGGCGTCAGACACTGCGCTGGGGACGGGCTTCACTCAGAGACTGGAAATGGAGAACAACGGGATGGGCACAAGTGAACAGGGAGCCCCCTCCTTGGTTCTCAGCTGAGCAGACCCGCCACGCTCGCAGGACGGCCCACGGAGCAGGACCGCAGGCTCTCCGCATCACAGAGGGATGGGGACGGCTAGAAGGGTGGACTGCAGAGCAGGCAAACCTCCGGCATCCTTAAGAAGCAATGCTTTCCTCACTAACCCAGATTCCTAGGAAAATGATCCCTCTGGAGAGAATACCCACAGAGCCGCGGTAGCTCTGCCTAGAGGCACCTGGGAGCCTCTAGGAGCCTGGGGCCCTCCACCCCACCCGACCTCGCCAGGGCTGCCCGGGTTCCGGGATGCTGAGAACCCAACCGCTCACACCCACCCCAGGAAACCACCGCCCCACACCTCCCTACGATTCTATTGGCTGGAGAGAAAGACTGTTTGACAGACTCAAAAAACATTTCCAAATGGCATCAAGGCTCTCACAAGGCCCTCCAACTTACAGGCGTGTAAATGGAAGTCTCTTCCCTCCCTGACCAAAGCTGGAGGCTGCCCTGGTGATGCCCCAAGCAGTCCGGGCGCAGGAGGCCCAGGGTCAGGCAGGGCCTCTGGTTAAAAGGCTACGGCAGGGCAGCTGGGTCCTGGTTTTCTTTCCTTACCAGGAAAGCTCCAAGTGCTCCCTGGGTCCCCTAGAGATGGTGGCCAGCTCCCAGCTAGGGCTGGAACCCAGGCAAACTTCCCACATAAGAAACCCAAATAAATCAGGAGGCGCAGCTAAGCAGGCCACGCGCTCTGCTACAGCACAGCCTCCACCGGGCAGAGCCAGGCTAATTAAAACAAGACGCTCAAGATCAGAGCTCCCAATTACCTGCCAATTAACGCACTGCCTTACAGACTCCCTGCCCCTCGTCCCCAAGGCCTACCTTCAATAAACCTTTCTATTTCTGAAGACTCCCCGGAGCCCTTCCACGAGTCTCCTGCAGAGACCCCGACTCCACCTTCGTTACAAATAAGCTTCCCTGCACTTCTGGGCAGAGGTGACTTGGGGAGAAAACTTTGTCCACCCAGTACCAAGCCCTGGAGCTGTGACCGCAGCTCAGGGCCCCACCAGCTGGGGTGGGGAGTGGAGGACACAGCGGCTCCCGGACCCCTAAGCTGAGGTTCTTCCACACGCCAATCAAAGCTCAGTTAAGCCACTTTCAAGGGGAACTACTACTTCCACTGCAGAGGACAGACAGTGCCACTCAGGAATGTCACACGTGCTTACGGGCGCCCTGAGTGGCTCCCACCCACACCTGCCAGAGGCCCTGCCCTTTCTTGGCTCAGTCCAAACCCAAGGCCCCGCGAGGTGGCTGCCCAGCCGCCCTGCTGTGGCTCCAGATGGTAACTGTTAACTGGCGTCTTCGGGGACCGGGCACCAATTCACACACAGACTCACTGCCACCAAATGCCAACCAACAGGGCAGGGAGATGTGCTGAAAGCCCTCTTCATACAGATGATGATGAGGGTGACAATGACTGGAGTAGCAGCGACCCCTCACTAAGTACTCACCATGTGCCGGTGTCCTGGAATCTGTTTTCTTAACTAATCCTAACAACAACACAAGACAGGCATTAATGCTACCTGCGGAGAAAACAGAACGAAGGCACAACTAGGAGGTCATCAGACTCACACCCAGATACACGCTGTGTGCGTGTGTGTGTGTGTGTGTGCGCGCACATGCGTGCATCAGAGGTTAGGACCAAGGTAGGCACGGCCTCTCTGCACTAGCTGGGCCCATAGCCAAGGCCCCCACTGCTCAGGTAAGAGGACACAGCCTATCACACTCACCTGCAGACACCAGAGTCTGCAGCTGGGTTCCTGAAACCCAGCTCTCTGGACGGCAGACACTGCTCTCACCTGGTTCTTCCACATCTCTATGAACCCTCCGTTCTCTGAGTTTGACCCTCTCTGCATCCACAGCAGCCCTGCATACTTCGGCCACACCTGTCTGCAGACCTCTGACAGGTGCGTGCACCTGCCCACCACCCCCGCAGGTGGAGGAGCTACGCCCACCGCCGCGTCCCCACTGCCCGGCAAGTGGGAGCTGCTCCTCTGACATTTTCAGGGAGTGAAGGAGAGATGGAAGAATTCCACCCTTTCCGGAAAGTCCAGTCCCCGGGGTTCTGGACTTTCTCCAAACAGCCAATGCTTCTACTTGACCAAGCACCTCAGCTGGTCTTCCTGGCCTCCACCAAGGCAGGAGTTAAACCTGCGCTGAAATCCCACGTGCACTGTAAGCACACCAGGCAAGCGATCCAAACCTGGTTTCCTTCACTATTTTCACTTATAAAATGTCCCTTGATAGAATTTCTTGGCGCCAACTTCCCTCTCCTCCCTGCAGTAACTGTGTTTCTCGATGCCAGCAATGTGCAGAAGTGAAGTGCGTCTGAGGAGACCCCTCCAGATGAACGTGGCAGAGGGGAGACCGAACAGCATCGAGACGATGCTCAAACTCATCCGATTAACGCTTCTCCCAAGTCCTGCTCAAGGGGCTGGCGGGGACCAGACTGAAACCATCTGTACCTTAACTCCACACCAGAGGTCTTCAAGGGACTGCGAACTTCCTCTATCTTCTTTACAGAGTTTGGAGAGACGCAACAGAAGCCCCGCCCCCAGCCGCCTCCTCCGTCAGGCTCCTCCCCCTTCACTCTGAGCCGAAGGGCGGCAGCGGTGGGCATGGCCGGAAGTGTGGCGGCACACCGCTCTCTGCTCTTCCGCACCTAGCATGCCCCGCTTCACCCGCCAGACCTGCCAGTCCAGGGAAGGACAGAAGTGAGCCCCTCTGCACATCCCAGAGAAACTTCCGGCTAGTCCCTCTTTCTTTAAAGGTGCCCCACTCACAAACCCTCAGCACACGCCGGCCGAGTACACGCCTGGGAAAGAAAATGATTCAACCGGTCTCCTAAAGGGGCCTGAGAATCTTCAACTCGGAAGATCCAGAGGCCTGGAAATCCCATTCCCAGAAGACAGACAAGCAGGCGAAAGGGAATGGACCATAGCCTGAGAGTGAGACACAAAGACAGGGCCGACCTTCCCCAGGTGGTCTCACCTGTGCGGAGGTGGGTCTCACATGATGCTTCCTTGCTCCCTCCCTTCCCCACAGACCGAGCATCAGCTGCCGCATCCCGTCCCGCTGAGCCTCCCACCTCTCCTCTGAGGTCAGTTCTCTCTTGAGAAATGCTGTTTTATCAGCAGACCACGAGCTCACTCTTCAGCCGCAGGAAGGACGGAGGCTACCGCCACCCTGGGCACGGCACCTGCAGGGCCCGCTCCTTGCGTTGAGGACGTAAGAGGCTCCGACCCGAGTCCCTGCCGACCGTCAACACCACCAAGGCAAACATCTGCCCACAGTGGCCAGAGGGAGCCCGTAGCACTTCCTGGGTCAGCAGGTCGGGGGCTCCGAGAACTGGCATTCCTGACAGCTGCTGGTGGCGTCACTGCTGTCAAGGATCGGCATTTGGGGCGAAGAAGGAAGGGCTGGACCATGAACTGAGGAGCCCCCCTGCCCGCAGACCTTATCTCTGTGGGAGGAATGGCCGGGAGAAGCCCCCCCCCCCCCCCCCCCCCAAGCAGCAAAGGGTTTCAATATTATAAAGAGCTCCTCAGGCGAAGGCGGGGAAAGGATCCCAGAGGAGAGGCCAGCTGCGGGGCAGTAAAGCCTCAGGCCACCTGTGGGTTCAGAGCCTGCGGTCCCAAGGCGGGCCCTGCCCACCCCCGCCCAGCACTCTACCCCGAACAGGGACATGCCACACCTCTAAAGCACCAACCCCACCAGCCCTCCCTAAAATCCACCCAGCCTCATAAGGACAAATACAAGGACGTGCACCATTTTAAACAGCGGCGACCACCAAAGAGCGAGCCGAGTCCACAGAGCCTAGCGCCAACCCTCGCGGAGGCCCAGACACCCGACCTGCGGCCACCAGAGGACCCAGGGCCTCTCCTTGCCCTCCCCCTGGGACGCACCTGTCCCCCACTCTCTCCAGCAGCTCTTCCTCTTTCCTCCGTGACAGCTGGGCGCCACCGAGTGGCCACGGGAACATCTCAGGCGAGCCCTGCCTGCAGCGGGCGAGCCTGAGAGCTGGGTAACGAGAGGCAGGGGCGCCGTCACCACCAGATCAGGGTGACCTTCTGGCAACCATCACAGACCTGTAACATCAGGTGTCTGGCAGGTCACTCTGCACGGAGGCTGCCGGAGTGGCTCCAGGACAAGCCCAGGAGGGACCCTGGGAGGGTGACCGTCCCTCTTGCTGGTGGCGGCTCCCAGCGGCCAGGAATCCCTGGGAGGAGGCCCCAGGCCGTGCAGAAGGAGCTACCGGCTCCTGCGACCACAACGGCCTCCCTGGGGCGGTGCCTGCCGGTACAGGTGACACCACACCCGCGGGGTGACGGCACCAAGAAGCAGAGGGCACAGCAGGGCTGCACGGCCCACCCTCCTGTCTCCTTCCACATCCATAAAACAGAAGGAGGACCGATTAGCGGGGCTGACCAGAGCCTCCCAAACGGTAATGTGTCCCCGTCACGTGGGGATCCAAATGCAAGTACGCCTCGGGCACACGCCTGCACTTCTGACGTGCTCGCGGGCGACGCTGTCTTCCAATCCCTCAGCGATGTGCCGCCCATACTTCCTGCCTTGCGTCTCGAATTAACAACTCATAGTGGCTTAAATGGTTCTCCTCTATAGACCGAAACCGCCACGGGCACTCATAAAATACATGGGTGCTCAGAAATATCAATACTCTTCATGTTACTCACCAGGTGCCAAAATGCAAACAGTATTACCCTCGTTTTAAAAAATTAGATTGTGGAAAAGGGCTTAAAAAAAAAACACACTAATCCAAGGGAACGAGAGCGGACCATGACGCCCGCGGAAGATTAACGGGCAAGTACAACTCGAAAGAGGAAAGCTAGGACAGGTGGGCCGAGCTAAAACCAGCAGCTGTTTGCAGAGCGGTGCTCACTGCTGGTGAGGGTCCTGCATCGCCTCCAAACGCCCACGCAGCTCTCCAAACACAGGAGTCCTCCGAGAGCGGCAGGCTGGCGCAGTCTGCAAACCAGGACTCCGTCCTTCCAGAGGGAGGCAATGCGATGTCAACCCCTGGGACATCCCGGGGGCTGCACTCACTGACTCTCCCTGTTCCTCCCAGCTCGATTACCCATGGGAGCCTCTTCCAGTCCGCATTCCTCACATTCGAAGGGTCTGGAGAACCCCACTGATCTAGCACACCTTCCTCCAAAACCGTGAGGGACACGATACCAGAGGAAGAGGCAGCCTGAAGCTATTCAGTCACCTGCGTGAGCTCCCAGGACTACAGGCTGCTTCTCCAGAGCGAGCAGGTCACCGTTCCTGCACAAGCCCCAGCGCCTGGACCCTGGACCACCACCCCAGCAGGCCAGTTCTCGCCAGGGCGGGGTGGAGGCACGTCTGTAAAAGGTCAGATGCAAAAGCAGCCAGAGGCAAGCACAAACAGAAGACTGTGGCTGTTCCAATAAAACTTTATGAACAAAAACAGCGGGGCGGTGGCCCGGGCTACAGTTTTCTGACCCCACCCACCTTTCATCAAACACGTGGATAATTCCATAGTGAAGTGCGAGCACCTTCACGTGCGCGGACATATACATAAAGAACAAAAGCAGCGTCCCCGCTCAGGCTTTGCTGCCACATGAGCAGCGCAGACCTAGGAGCTCCTGGATTTCCCAATTCCAGGCAAGGGGCTGTGGGCCTTTATGGACCCCAGTGTTTCTGGAAATAAGTTGTGGGGAGGTGAGAGAGGAGGAAACAAAAAGGAGAAAATGAGCCCACGACACGCCATCTTTCAGTGCATCTCAGCACATGGATCCCACCACTGGAACATCCTCACGGATGTGGGGAAGACTGCGCATCCCAGGACCCCAGGCCCACCAGGTTAGCGTGTCACCTTCCCTCGAAGGCAAACCGCAGTCCACCGGCTGAGTACTGAATTAATGCCTGAGGCGCCGGACTTCGCTCTGGAACTAACAGGAACCTTATAGCAATCGCTCCGATTGTCTTCTTGCTCTAAAACAGACATAAATATTCTGTATTTCAATGTTCATGAGAAATATTCACTATTTCTCATGACACCTGGGCAGAAGTGGCAGCCAGAAGCTAACCTCCCAAGGCTTGGGTCACAAATATTCACTGCACCTGTTACTACTGCACACGCATTTTCACAAAACCACCGCCCGCCGGAATTCCACTGGGCTCTTTTCTTTCCGACGCACAGACACTGAGCACCTGCCTGCTGCCTCCACTCCCAAGTTCACCGCCACGCCCGCAAGTCCAGCCTGTCACAGGGACAAGGTGAAATAAGGCCACCCCACAGTCTAAAGGACTCACACAAGCTAGGATGCGGTTATCTGGGAGGTGGGGACTTGAGTGTTTCCTGGAGGAAACGTACTCCTTTCCACATGGAACACGCGAGATGCATGTTCATCATGACATCACCCCACACAAGCCCCAGGCTGAATCTGGGAGGCTGGTGGGGAACAGGGGAGAGGCCTGAATCACATGAAGGCAGGCCACAGGGACGCCAGCAAACAGGAACACTGAAGGCCCACTCCCCCTCCCATCAGACGTGCTCTCCTAGGGCTCGCTAATCTCTGTGTTAATGGACTTCATGGCACCCACGGGTTTGGCCCGTGCCAGGCTGGAAGTGTGGCCTCTAACACCCTGTGGCCTCATTCATCTCCGTGTAGTTTTCCTAGGGTGGCAGATGGAAAATGTTGCAAGAATGTGACTTGTGTCTCTTATTATGTTATAGATGTTCTGAGCAGTAAAGCAGTGTTCATATACCCACGACCAGGAGGGGCAAGGGAGCTCGAGGTCACTCTGTCACGCTATGGGAGTTTGGAAAGCCACTAGAAGAATCAATACGGCAACATGTTACTACTGCCTGGAGCTTTGTTCAGGCGTTGGGAAGCAAAAGTTACCTAAGATATGAGAGCAAAGGTTTGCTAAAAGATTTCTCAAAGCCTTCTGAATCACAAGAGGAGCGTGTGACTTTGGCAGCGGGGGTACCACGTGGCTAAGCCACGTCCCTGGGGCCCAATCTCCAAGTGCACCACTGCCATCACCGCCGCTCTCTGATGAGAAGCGGAGCATCTCTCTGAGGTGCATCTTACACCACCGTCCTCAAACCTGTGTCTTCTGTTACACGGTCAAAGGTGTCTTTTTTTGCTGGCGCGGTTCACCTCTGCACAGCTCTCTGGGTAACAGAGCAGGTCCACATGGACCACGCGTCGAGTACCACAGACGGCCTGCTTCCTCGCCCTGCTCCTGCAAACTGCTTGCTTCTCGTTAACCTTCTTTAATCTGATTCAAGATTCACAGCAGCATATAAATAAAATCTTTTCACTCTGTCACAGAAGAAACTGAAGACCAGAGAGGCAAAGCAGCATTCCAGGCACGGAGGAGCACATGAGGTCTCGGACCAGCAGTTCCTTGTCCGGGTCCACACAAGGGCACCCACGTGTGCTGGACTGAAGGACTGGTGGTGAAATCAGACAAGTCATCGCTGGCATCCCCAAAGACACCGCCATCACCCCCAATACCCACCCCTAAGCTCCCACCCCATCTTTGGCATCATCACCATCAGCTGGGAAATAACCTGATTCCTGGCTGGGAACCAGAGTCACCTTGGAAGGACCCCAGCCCTGTTTCTCAACAGAGATCCAGGACAGATGTGCTGATCCCAGGCATGGTTCTGGAACCAGAATTCCTTCTCTTGCTAGGCTGCCAGGAACCACCAGGAGTTCAAACCTGGCTAATTTACAACCAGGCTCCTTCCTTCTAGACTGCAACCTCCACTTTTCTTGTCCCCTCTGCCCCTGAAAATCAAGACCCTGAAGAAGCAGGATGACCCCACTGGGGGTGGAGGGCCTGCTGGGCACTCAGCCGTGGGATTCCCTGCAGCTCCACTCTCGGCTCAGATGAGTGACCTTCACATACGAGGCAAAAAACCACCTGAGCTCTAGGGGGACAGCCCGGATTGGTCTGGCCTGCTGTGGTGACGGCTGTTCCCATGTCCCTGAAATTCTGCCCTCTGACCCCCTCCATCACAGACAGACCATTACAGTCTAGTGTGGAAAACTGCTCCCCATGTAAGGCAAAGCCTGGGCCAAATCTTGCAGAATGAGGAGGTCCCAGCCAAGGCCTTGGGGGTGGGGAGGTAGACAGTCCAGCAGAGAGGACTCCGTGCACAAGGGCCTGCAGGTGAGAATCTCATGTGGTAAGAAGAGAGCTTCTTAATTCAATTTTCAGTATTACCTGTCCTAAAACACCTTTTTAGATTTTTTTTTCCCTAATCGCTCTCCCCCATGAAACTTTAATAGCAGAGGTATACCATACACCTGTTTACATCCTGTGGCCCACCAAAACCACCATCATCTCTAGGATTTGTTTTTTCTCCTCTCAAGAACCAATTTTCACCACCACTGAGAATGCACTGTATAAAGGGATTACAAGCAGCTTGGGCTGCTGAAGAAACAAGCACGGATCCCGCTCTGCCAGCGGGCGTGGCCCCCACCCTGTCCCCCAGGGTCGGGGTGTCCCCTTCTGGGTCCTGCCCGCCCCACCTGTACTGGAGCCTCGACCTCTCTCATGCTCTGTATCCAACAAGTACTCAGTAAGCACCAACCAACACTTGGTGCTTCGGCAGATAACAGGGTGCGTAAAAGGTGGTTCTGGTCCCTGGCGCCGTGAGGACCAGTAGAGGCAAACAGGGTCCAGTCTACCCATCACAAAGCAACATCCAATGGGGCCAGAATAAAAGGGTGTCACTGCTGAAGACAGAAGAGCTGGAGCCGCCGGGGCAGCTCCCTAGAGGGGCACTGGAGCTGCTAATGTGCTGGGTCCCACAAGCAGAATCTGCAGAGACAACTCCAGCTAACCACAGTGACACGGCCTCCCCACAGCCAAGGAGCCCGACGTCTGCAGGAAGTAAATGGCTTCAGGAGGCAGTTACTGAGGTCGACTAAATCTCACCATGTGTTAGAAGCAGAAAATGCCATCTACTATTTCCCCGGCTTTACCAGCGGCAGTTGCAAGACACCAGGTAGGTTTCAGCTCAGCCTCAGATTTCCTCCAAGTAAAGCTCGAACTAAGGTTTCCTTCACTGGCCCTCCGGAACTGCAGCTGGAACGGATGCATGGTTTCCTTGAAACGCACAGCCTCTGAATAATCATCCCTTCCTTTCACTCACACCACACTACCTTCAACAGGACAAGGAAGTCCGAATCAAGATGATTTCCACCAACAGCCCTATTATTAACAAGCCCTTTGAACCTAGGCGGGTCCTTCGGATCAGCTTTGGGAGTGTCCACGGTCGCTGAGAACACAGCGTCTCCTTTTCCCGAGCAGAGGATGATCTAAACAACAAAATGGCGAAAACCAGGGTAAGGGAGAGGAGACAGAAAAGAGGCTGTGGAAGACAGATCCGTGCGTTGGAATGACTGCTCATCTCACTAGAATATTGGTTTAACTCAAGCCGAAAGTTTAAAACTATCAAAAACCCCCACCCACAGACTACAGGACCACTGAGAAGAAGGTAACGTGACCCTGGACCAGTCTTAACCAGGAGGAAACAAAGGAACTCTGAAACCTGACACAAAAGGTTCCCTAGAGCCGACATTCCAGCAGGAAGGCTTTTCCTGGTTAATCAACCAGAAATTCGAGTTTGACAGCTATGGGGACGGGTGTCCAGCAGGCTTCTGCACTTCCAACCGGCCAGGCACACACTGTCCCACCCTGAGGGTGTCAGGCAACAGTCCCTCGCACATCTGGGTTACTTCGCTGTAACTAACAGGGGAAGAGGCTCAGGTGCTCGGCCCCCATATGCTTTGAGAGCCTGACTTGGGGTGAACGAAGCCTGTTTCCAGCCCCACTGACTGTGAGAAGGATCCTATTTCTACCTCAGAAAGGCTGGTCACGCCCCAGAGAGCATTCTTCTTTCTAAAACTTACGTAACAGAAACTGAACACACACCCTTCTAGAGGGGGAAAGCCAATCCCTGCAGACTCGGGGCCCTCGTGAGCGGTTCCAGGGGGCACAAATCTCCCACTGTTCCTGCACAGCTTTCACAAAGGCAAACTGCAGCATCCTCTGTGTCTCTGTTGGCTTTGCTCTCTCCTGCCCCGATGCCTGACGGACCACTGCTTGGACCACTAGATGGGAGATCTCTTGCCACTCACTCCCATCAAGCTCCTGAAACCAGTGAAACTCACATCTGAGTGATCAGTCATCACTCATCAAGATGGCCACTCACACGTTTTGTGAAGCATCTGTGCACCTTCAAGGTTAGCCTTATGAAACTGTCTCCCCCCTGGGTCACTCTGTATTCAAACATGCTTCCTTGAAGGGAGGGAGAGAGAGGTGACGGAAGAGCCAGCACCCGAGGACCAGGGCATGGCCTGAGCCAGCCGAATTCAGGTCACAGCAGTGCCAGGGGGAGGGCAGCACACGCAGGCTCCGCTGTGAAAAAGGCTGCCAAGCCCCCGGCGGACGTCGTCTCAGATGCGGCCTGTGATCGCCCCCGAGGTCATGCATTCAGGGCACGTGCTCCCACTGGACACCCCAGAGAACACCTGCTGGGCCAGGCAGGGCTCCGAGTGGCCGAGGCTCCTGCACACATGTAAGGCCGAGCTCACCGCGGGGCTCTCGGCTGTGGTCACGGCCGCAATTATTCTGTAGCTGCACGAGGGACTGGAGGAGCCCAGGAGGCTCTTGTCATAGGATCACTCTCCGCTCTCAAGGGCAGAGCCATGATGCTTCCACGAAGAGAGCTCCTGCTCTTCCCAGGAGCGTCTACCCTGCTGAAGAGTGCTCAAGAAGCTGCTAGAAAAAGGTGCAGAAACAGAATCACTACCTTTTGCTCAATCCATTCGGAAACAGCATGTCAAATTTACCATCTAGGGCTTCCCTGGTGGCACAGTGGTTGAGAGTCCGCCTGCCGATGCAGGGGACACGGGTTCGTGCCCCGGTCCGGGAGGATCCCACATGCCGCGGAGCGGCTGGGCCCGTGAGCCACGGCCGCTAAGCCTGCGCGTCCGGAGCCTGTGCTCCGCAGCGGGAGAGGCCGCAACGGTGAGAGGTCCGCAAAAAAACAAACAAAAAAAATTTATCATCTAACCCCACCAAGGAGAAAGCCACACCCCTGAGGGAGTCAGGGTACCTGCCGTAGAAGAAGGTGCTGGCACTCCGACCCCAACGCCCGGTCAGAGGCTGGCCCTGCCTTCCTTCAGGGTGACCATGTCCGGGTTCTTCCCTGTCATGACAGGGTCTGCACCCTCTGGAGGTGGTCACAGTTAACAGACATACTTTGTTTCTAGACCAGGGAAAATGACCTTTCCAAGCACCAATGCTCCAGGCAAGGCAAAGCTGGGGGGCACTGCAGACTTGAAGGCTGAAGAGATCTTTGCGGGAGAGGTTAAACTTCAAAGGGAAAGCAACAGGGCAGCCCACGGTCAGGCCAGCCCTGGAGAAGGCTTCCTGCTGCAGAGTATAGTTTCATCCCAGCCCCCCAGCCTGCAGGACACAGTTGCAGGCCAGACAGCCCCTGCCCTGGAGCTCAGTCCAGCAGCATCCTTCCTCCAACCTCTCACCTGGATGCTCTGACAGTCTCCCAGTGAAGAGGCAAAGCTAGTAATTCTCACCATACGCAATGATGGAACATCTACCAGAATTCCAGGCTCGAATTTAACCATCTCCCACTGAGCATGCTCCGCAGGACTGGAAACTTAATAGCAATGAAGCCGATACCTTGTGTCCTGAAGACTGGCTACATCCTAACCAGAGGTGCTTCTTCCTGATGCTTCAGCACTTGCCCCTGCTCGGTCCCATCCTCCGTCACAGCCTCCCGGTGACCCTGAGCTCCTTCAGGTGGAGCCACAGCCAGCCCTCCTCCTCGGGGCCCAGCCTGTCCCCGAGAGCTGCCTGGGGAAGGGGACTGATCCAGCCCATCACACTGGGTGGGAGCCACATTGCCCAGGGAAGGACAGTGCCTTGACTCGCCCAACGGGTCCTGAAGAAAAGCCAGCACGTGGGTGTAACGGGAGCACCTGATCAGAACACGCCCAAGTCCTGAAAATGAGCGACAAAATCCCAGCTGCAGTTTGGTCCTCCTGGCAGTTCAGTTCACGCAGGTGAAAGTAAAATGCTGACAATTTTCTTAAAAGCCCCTGGGAGATGAGTGGGCAAGTGAGGGTTGTGAATAAGGCCAGCACGGGACACTGGCACTGGGTTAATGTCCTATGGTCAGTGGATACTGAGGAGGTACAAGCGGCAGCATCTGATGCTGAAGTGTCAGGATGCCTGCAATGCAGGTGCAGGAAAACAAAACAAAACACAAAACAAAACAAACGAAAAAACACAAAAATTTACGTATACATAAGTAAAGCAAATGTGGAAAACTTTTTAAAAAGTCTCAGAGAAATTCAACTTTCTTTTTAAGATCATTTACATGTAAAATATATATAGTTTCATAAGCACTTTTTTTTTTTTTAATTTATTTATTTATTTTTGGCAGTGTTGGGTCTTCGTTTCTGTGCAAGGGCTTTCTCCAGTTGCGGCGAGCGGGGGCCACTCTTCATTGCGGTGCGCGGGCCTCTCACTGTCATGGCCTCTCCCGTTGTGGAGCACAGGTTCCAGACGCGCAGGCTCAGTAGTTGTGGCTCACGGGCTTAGTAGCTCCGCGGCATGTGGGATCTTCCCAGACCAGGGCTCGAACCCGTGTCCCCTGCATTGGCAGGCAGATTCTCAACCACTGCGCCACCAGGGAAGCCCTCATAAGCACTTTTTAAAAAACGAGTGGACACATCAAATTCATGTATTAGTATCAGATGGGTGATGAGAATTTATGGATTTTTTTCCTGGTAGCGTTTTGTTTTGTTTGTTTTTTTTAAAACAGTGAACAGGTATTATCAGAAAGAAAATGAGATTTTATTTTTCGGTGATGGAGGCTGGGAGTTGATGGGCTCTTTTGATCTGATAGAGAAAGTGCTGCCTGAAACCACAGGAGGAAACAAACTCCACTGATTGCTTCCTTTTCATCTCAGGAGTCACTTCCACTCCCACGTGTGCAGACAAGGAGAGGCTCCCTGAGGCCAAGGTCGAGACCCCAACCCTGGCCCTGGCCCTTGTGCTCAGGATGGATCCCTGCTCTTGGGCTTCTAACACCTGACCTCCGGCTTTTGGCAACCAGCCTACGGGAACCCACTCTTTGAACTGCACTTTGCTCCCTGGGTCCTTGCTCTGAAGATTTGTTGCAATAAATCAAAGTGAAAGATACACAAACAGTTCCAGCCTGAAGAGCAACACCCCTGCTTCCACAAAGAGTATCAACTTCGCTCCTGGAACAGTGACCATTCACCATCTGGGCCCTTATCCATTTAAAAAATGTCACATGACATTCAGCGTCAGCAGGGACAAAATGATGCAGCCATCAGAAAGAATCAGACAGAACCACAATGGTGGCCACGCCTTGTAACTCTTCACAGGAATTCTATCCAGCAGTGAAAATGAAAGCACCAGAGCTATGTGAGTTAGCGCACCACGGTAACCAAACTCATGTGTAGCCAAGAAAAGCCAGGCAGAGAATCACATACAGGTGGATTACATTTACATGAGGTTGACAAAGACAGGCAAAACCAAGCGATACAGATTTTAGGGAGAGACACATTAAATGACAAAACCATAAATGAAAGAAATGGAACAACAAAAAGAACATTTAGGATAGTGGTTACCTGGGGGGGGAGGGGAACACGGGGGTCTGCGAAGGTTTTTGTAAAATGGTTCTTCAGCTGGATGGAGAATGCAGGCATTCACCTTATTGTTCCCTAATCTGTACCTACTGCTTGTGTTCACTGTCCTTTGCGTGAGGCAAATCCACGTGACCTGCTGCAAGACTGTGTCCAACAGTCATTTGTCGGATAAAATAAATGTGCTTCACCGTTACAGAGCAAGAGATCCATGCTTACGTAAGACGAGAAAGCTTCCTGAAGAGCGCAAAGAAATTAGCCACAATTACTTTTGATATTTATACTCCTTTTTCCCCCCACTGCGAGTATTACTTTATTTTTATTTATTTATTTATGTATTTGTTTATTTTTGGCTGCCTTGGGTCTTCGTTGCTGTGTGCGGGCTTTCTCTAGTTGTGGCAAGCAGGGGCTACTCTTCGTTGCGGTGCGTGGGCTTCTCACTGCGGTGGCTTCTCTTGTTGCGGAGCACGGACTTCTAGGCACACAGGCTTCAGTAGTTTTGATGCACAGGCCTCAGCAGTTGTGGCTCACGGGCTCTAGAGCGCAGGCTCAGTAGTTGTGGCGCACGGGCTTAGTTGCTCCGCGGCATGTGGGATCTTCCCAGATCAGGGCTCGAACCCGTGTCCCCTGCATTGGCAGGCGGATTCTTAATCACTGTGCCACCAGGGAAGTCCCGCGAGTACTACTTTATTAAGAAATAAATTCTCCTCGAGTCTAGGTCTATCTAGACCTTGCTCAAGCAACTGAGCGACCACATAGAGAACCATGCTGGGTAGAAATTAGCTACAAACATCCCTCCAAATCCGCAACTTGTGTATTCTGTGCCCCAAGTACCGGAAGCCCTTTTTCCCCACAACACTGTGCACCAGCCCTGAGTGCCTCCTCCTGTCTTTTACGCTGTGAGGCACGAACTGGATAAACACGCGACCTTTGTAGGTAACGCCATATCCTCCTGTGCTTTTTTCCCTTCATCATGGTCTCCTCTTCAAAGATCTGTTCACTCTCATTCTCAGATACTGTGAGGTTCTGCAGAGATTTCCTCCAGTCTCTTCCCCTCCAAAGAAAGCACACCCAGGAGAGTAAGTAGAGGGTTTCCCCAGTCCTTAAAAGCATCATTTCTTGTGCTTTTCTGATAACCAGGCTCTTTTTCCTTTTTGATCTTATTCAGTGAAAACGACATTCTCTCCTCAACAAGGATAGAGAAAAGGGTTGAAAAGGAGGCCAACGGGAAGTGTCCTCACCTGCGTCCATTCGTCCGCTGCCTGCTCCTCTCTCCAGGGACCCTTGGGGAGGAAGCAGGATGCGGATGGCTCTCTGGGCAGGACTGGTGTCCACAGTTCCCTGGGCCTGACTCAGGACCAGGAGGACCAAAGTGGATCTCCAGTGCAGGCACGAGGTGCTTCCTTGACCCAGACTGAAAGGCCCAAACTTCTTACGCCCAAAACCCTAGTGGGTCAGAAATCTACATTTCCCTGGCTGCCCCGCAGTCTTCGTTCATATGTGCTCCCATACACCCACCATGGGCACCCAGCACTAACACGCACCCCACGCAGACGCCGCTGCAATCATGCGCTGCAACACCTTTCATCGAAGCTTCTCTTCTCAGAGACAGATGACCAGGGGGAGGAGGACTCGACATGAGACAGACCTCAGTGACCTCTGCCCCACAGTGTGGTACCTCCAGGGCCACCTCACACCTCCGTCTCCTCCCTCCCACCTGATGGGGAAAACGGGACGGAGGGTGGACAGGAAAATTACAAAAGTAGGTTCTACACAAAAAATAACCACTCGGGCTTCCCTGGTGGTGCAGTGGTTAAGAATCCACCTGCCGATGCAGGGGACACGGGTTCGATCCCTGGTCCAGGAAGATCCCACATGCCGCGGAGCAACTAAGCCCGTGTGCCACAACTGCTGAGCCTGCGTGCCGCAACTACTGAAGCCCATGCGCCTAGAGCCCGTGCTCCGCAACAAGAGAAGCCACCGCAATGCCCGTGCACCGCAGCAAAGAGTAGCCCGTGCTCACCACAACTAGCGAAAGCCCGCGCACAGCAACAAAGACCCAACACAGCCAAAAATAAATAAATAAAATAAATAATTTTTTTTAAAAAAAGGCCACTCATCGTGAAGGACCAAGCATGGCATCCTGAAAAGGACCGAGAGTTGGAGGCAGGAGACCAGCGTCCTTCAATTTAATTGAGCCAGAAACCCCTCCCCAGGTAGCCCCGGGCAGGGACAAGATCCATCCTCATATCTCAAGAGTGTGGGGTTAATTTAGAAAAAGTCCCTAAGAGATCAGCTACCTGGCACATTTCAAGATTCCAAAGCACTGTCTATGCTCTGCATTCTCCGTGCTAGCCTCTTTAAGCAAAAACAACACAACACACCATAAAATTTCAGCCCCAGAAGAAACACCCCTAACACTTTCTCCAAGGAGAAGCTGTGCAAAGCCTAAGTTATTAAATGCGGTTGGAAGTTTGCAGACCAACTGTTGCAATGCTGCACGGGGTCTTCCATACCAAGGGAGACCAGGACTTTCGATCAGGAAAAGGCAAGCATACGTGCCGATTCACTGTGCTCTTTCATAATATCTGAAAGTTTGCACGTAAGAAAGTAGCTGCTGCTTCTCTGTGAACAATAAATAAACAATTTAAAACTCACACTTCGGGGCTTCCCTGGTGGCGCAGTGGTTAAGAACTCGCCTGCCAATGCAGGGGACAGGGGTTCGAGCCCTGGTCCGGGAAGATCCCACATGCCGCGGAGCAACTAAGTCCGTGTGCCACGACTACTGAGCCTGTGCGCCTAGGGCCCGTGCTCTGCAACAAGAGAAGCCACTGCCATGAGAAGCCCACGCACCGTAATGAAGAGTAGTCCCCGCTCGCCACAACTAGAGAAAGCCCACACGCAGCAACGAAGACCCAATGCAGCCAAAATTTTTTTTTAATTAAATTAAGAAAAAAAAAGGGTAAGGCTCTTTGAAAAAATTAAAAAAAAATAAAACTCACACTTCAGAAAGTGGTTGATGAGACCCAACCAAATTTTTCTTTCTGCCTCCCACCAGGAAAAAAAAAAAAGGTTTAAAACGCTATAATAAAATAATCGCAGGTTCAAACATCAGTTTCCAGTGACTTTAAATGGCGTTAAAATGCTATAATAAAGTACGTTGAAAAAACATCTTTCCTCTTATTTTTTCCTTATGGTAATCTGACTCCCCCCCCCACTGGTATTCCTTGTTCTGCTCTGGAATACTAAATCCTACCTTGGAAAACACACTTCAAAAGTGTCCTCCACAAGGCAAACTCATCCAAAGCAGGGAACGCTGATGAGAAGGTGGGAAAGGAGGCCCTACGCGGAGGGCTGATGGACTGAGATGCTTCGGTCAGGACCAAGGAGGCAGAGGGTAGCTCCCGCTGAAGGAGGGACCACCAGGTGATACTCTGCTCCAGGCACTCCACAGGGACCCAGCAAGGGGCACAGAAACCTGTGCAGAGAGAACTTTCCAGAGAACGGGACCCCTGGGCTCAGGAGCAATGCCCCCATCCTCTGTGCAGCAGTGAGCAAGCGTACATACGTACACGCCCACACACACGCCGGCTGGGGCTTTTCCTCCAAAGCCTGGGAGAGAAGTCGGTCAGCACATCCCCGGACAGACAGTCTGCGTACAATCCAATGCATTCTGGGACTGAATAACGCTCAGCACATAAAGATAGGATGACGCCCCATCACAGGCACCATATGCATCGGCCAGAAACCAATCTGGTCCCTGCGCCGGACATTCAGATTTTACACTGTAAGTCGGGACACCCAGCCTGCACAACCATAAACACCCAAAGGCTCGAAATAAGCCTATAACCTATTTTCTTTTCAACATCAAAATATGGATTAGGCGTTACAGTTGTTCTCTGAGTTTCTCCTGGGAGGCAGGGCATAAGCTGAGATTTAGTTTTTATCTCGAATGCGCAACAATTCTGACTATCAGGCGTATTAGCAGCTGCAGAAAATATGAATTAAGAGCTAACCTGAAGCCACTTCGTGTGGCTGGTGTAATATATTAGAAAAAGTCTTCAAGCCTGCTCTGCAGGGGAAAGCATGCTGGTTTTTCCGATGACAGATGCACAAAATTTTTAATGTGGCTGACTTAATGCCACGCAGGAAAAAAAGGAGGGCAAGAGAAAAAAAAAAAAAAAAAAAGCAAGTGATTTCCAGCAGCAAGTCCCCGGATCACTCGGTGACTTTGGCCTTAAAACATCCATGACCCGCAGTCAATGGTATCTCAGTTGCTGAGAGAATTATTGGACTGGATTCAGAATTCAATAATATGGACTTGAAAGCTCCTACAGGCCAGCACTGTTAATACTAGATGTGATAATTACACTCAAAGTGACAGTGTTCGCATGGGGAGCTGCAGGCTCCTCGGGTTTCTCCTACTTCACCCACGGCCGGCAGTGGGGAGCAGACACTCGAACGCAGGCTGTGCTGTCACTGCAGTGCTACCCTCTCCCTGGGGCCCAGCGGCCGCCAGAGTCCATCCTCTCCCTGCTACCACTCGGCCCACACAGGGCCCGCTTCGTCTGGTCCGCGTTGCTTCTCTGAGCTCGCGTCAGCCCTCTCCCCTGCCTCCCTCTGTTCCTAAAGCGTCAGGGGCCCCTCCCAGCTCAGGGCTCCGCCCAGAAGCTCAGTCCGTCCCGCCCAGACCTCTCCATCCACAAGTGCACCCTGATCCAGGGCTGCGGGCAGTTGCCCCTCTCGGCCAGGCCTTCCACGAGGCCACTACACTTTCAACACCCCCCATCCCACACGCACACACTCACACCCCTTCCCTGCTGTGTGCTCTTCCTTGTCCTTCTTACTGGCTGCACGTTTAAGTAGTACTTTACTGGCTTTGTACGCTCCACCCACCCCAAAAATATTAGCTCCAGGAAGGTGAGTTCGCACCTGTTTGTTCACTGTTGATCCCCCAACGCCTGCAACTGGACACAGTTTAAACAATGCGGTGTGAGACTCCAGCGGGAGCCCTCCTCTCCGGGGGACCTGGTTCCCACACACGGGGTGCTGGGCCCCGTATGCAGTAAGCACCAAGGTACCCAGGGTGGGGACAGGCAGGACTGGACACAGTGTCCTGTGTGAGGGATGTGCGCCCACACCCGTACACACTCTCACGTGCACACATGTGCGTGCACACACACCAGGCTCCGTGTGTCTGTGCTGTAAGCAGATGAGAAAGGGCCACAGCGAAGGCAGACACCCCCTCCCCATAGGGAGGAAAGGGAGATAGTTTTCATGGGAAACTGAACAGTTGATCTGTCCTTGATGTGTTATTAAGCTTTCCACTAAGGGAAATAGAGATTATTCTTGATGGAAAAAAAAAGTCAAAGCCAGGAAAAACGCAAGGCGCTTTTAGCATTACAAGAGTTAAAATTAAAAGGTGGGGCTCACTGGAAGACAAGTGAGTAACAGGGAAGAAGCAAAGGTCTGAGTCCTACAGGACAAGCCAGAAAGGCCTCTGCGGCCAAACCCTGGAGAGCTCAAGGTAGCGCAGCCGGGGTCCTAAGCTCCAAACGCGTGCTCCCCCTGTGGAAGAGGTTCCAGAAAGCCGACCTCTGGCCGGCAGGGATGTGCAGAGCCAGGCCCCGGCATGTCCTCCCAGCAAACCTGCCTCCAGATCCAACCCTCTGAGCTCATCAGGGGCACACTGGCTCACTTACACACTTAGGCGTGAACATGCAAGCTTGTTCAAGGCTGCCAAGAACCTTTTCTTCTGGAATGAGAGTGCCAGCCCGGAAGAGTCGGGCACGTGAAAGGGCCGCAGCTCCGAGCCAGCGAGGATGCACAGCCCGGCCCGGGGTCTTTGAGGACACTTTCACCACGAAGTGAAGTCACCGCGACTTCCTACCCGCCCGCCGCGGAGAACACAGAGAGGGGAGGATAAAGAGAAGAGGCGGCGTTTCAAGTGTTCAAGGCGCTGTTTCCATCCAAGATGCTATTCTGAGATCCATTCATCCCGCAGGGGAGGGGCGGTCAAGTTCTCATTTCATTTGCCGTGAGGACATAATGAGGGTCGACAGTGGCAACCTCCACACCCTCTTCAATGAACTTGCTCGGCACACACAGCCCTTCCTTTCAGAGGCTGGCACACGCGTGTGCGCACAGACCATCCGGGCAGCGCTGGGGGCACCGGACCCTCCCCACACTCCTGCCAGCACCAGCCCGGCTGTCCTGGAATACCCTTGGCTGCAGAAAGCCGTTCATGTCAACAGCTGGTCTCTTGACATTCAAGCCCGAATTCCAGCACAGCGGAACCAGGAAATGGGCCAAAGGCATTTGCAGGGGGAAAGCACCCCTGGGCTACAGCTGCAGGCTGGCGTTGGCTTCCTGCTGTCACTTTCCTGGGCTTCGCTGCGCTTTTTTTGTAGAAAAGGTCAATACTACAACTGAGAACTCATCTAAGGAACCCCAGACAGGGCAGAATGAGGTTAAAACAAGATGCCTTGACAATTTGAGAGAGAAAGAGACAGAGACAGCAGCCTGCCGCCATTCCTGGGCATTGATGTGTGCGGGGGGCTGCTGTGAACACTTCCACGAATTACCGTACTTGAATTTCCAGACACTGCTCTAAGGAGGTACCACCGCTACCCCTGGTGTTTCGAGATGAGGAAACCGAGGCACAGGGCATCCCTGAGGTTTAAGGAGACAATCTGCAGAGGGCATGTGTTAGGATTAAATGGAATAACATAATTCACACATGAATGTGTGTATATCAATAAGCTTCTAGTTTGATTACGTTTCGAACGTTCATCAAAGAAGGTAAATAAATGGCCCTGAAGCTGACATGGGTTATGGAGACAAAAACGGTACAGTCAAGAGCCATTAAAAAAAAAAAAAAAAAAAAAAAAGAGCCAATGGGAGAGGGCAGCGGGGCAGATCGGTCCCCACACTAGAGAAAAATCCCAAAGCTGACTTGGTACCAGCCTCCCAGTGCCATTCTCCGAGCATTCCTTTGCATTAAAGCAAAAGACAGAAGAACAAAGACCTAAAAAATATAATAAAACCTCTGCCTGATGATTTTAAGAACTGGTGTAGGATGCCTGCCACGTGTTCAGTCTCAGCCAGAGCGTAATTCTGGTCAACATTCCAAGCAAAATCTTTGCTGTGATGCTTAGCACAAAATGTCACCTGGTTTCTAATTATCTGACGTGCTTCCACGCGATGGTGATGACAACGAGCAACGGATGCACACGCCTCCCTAGGACCGTTCTCCACTTGTCTGGTCCAGAAAACTTGGCCGTTACGATTTCTTACATAATTTCCTGCCTGCCACAAACATTTGCATCTTCATTAGCTCTACAAGGAAGGAAGTCAAAACCTCTCTCATCAGAATGCAACTGACTGTGGTTTTGAATGAACTTGATCATTTCTGATATTTAGTGAACTATGACTAGATTGAAAAATAATTCTTTCAAAGCAAAGACGTCCAAAGTACGGCTGTAACTCCCTGCTTCGGATGCTCATTCACTGCTCACGGTGTGTTCTATCTCCCTTCACTCTCATTATACTGGCGCCTCACAAACAGTTTCTGTCTGATTTTGTTTTCCTTTCCACCATCAGTAACCATAGATGGCTCCCTTCTTTTTTTTTTCCTTCCATCACCGCCATGACAGATCTGAAGCACCGATGACACAACTGCACCAAAGAAAGCAACACCCGTGTCTGCCAACTTACAGAAGCGGCTCCGAACGGAAGGGAGACCCCAGTGTCCACAGCTCATGCGGAGGATCATGGCCCCCCGTCCACTCACCAGGACCAGGAGGGAGCAGGCCGGCACACACCCTGCCAGCCACAGACAGGCAGGGGACGGGGGTAAACTGCACAGGGACTCTGGGTTTTCTTTTCATCTGTTTTAAAATATTAATTTTTGTCATTTTTTATTTGATGCACTCAAAAAGGTGTTTGTTTTTTTTTTTAAATCTACTTTGGGATGAGTCGATTCCAATACATCCACATACTTAAATATCATGCAGCCATGAAAAAGATCGCTGATGAAAAGGCGAGGACATGGGAAAAATGTCATTGTAACAAAGACTCAGTAGGAAAACACTGGACACACCATTGCTTACGTGACACTTACCAACCCTCATAAAACACCAAGGTGGGAAAAGGAGAAAACCTCCCCGGAGTCAGTAGTTGCCTCCAGACGGAAGGATCACAGGCAATTTTTCTTCTTCTTTATAGTTTCCACATTCTCTATATTGAACATATAACCTGTTAATAATCAGAAAAACGGTTGATTCATTCCCTGCAAATTCTCCTCTTTGTGATCAACTCTACCTTTTCTGTTTTCTCTTTTTCCTGCTGAAAAGTCTAAAACCTGGACAAGCATCCGCCGGGTGAACAATCTAATGAAGGTACCACTTCTCAGGGTCAGGGCTCCTGCTTACCTAGAGGTAAAGGTGGGCAGAGAACCAGGGCCTCCCAGTAACCTTGTCCCACCACGAGGACCCATGCACGATTCATTATGCATCTCAAGGCAGAAAGTGGCAGGTGACGTGAAGAGGGTCGGTCACAAGCTATGGGACTTGACAAGAGAAGACCGTCCAGGAGATGAGGACACACAACCCTGGGCGAGGCTACAAGGATAACTGGTGTTCCCGCAGGAGTGGAGGAGGGGACAGGAGCAGGTCCAGCCACGAGGACGCTGTGGCGAGGCGAGCAAGAAGGCCTCTTCACGCCGACGACAGGGGGCGAGGCCACCTGCAAGAAGAGCTCTGCCTCCCCAGCAAAAAGGGGGAACCCCAGTCGGTGCAGGACAGCCAGAGGCTTCAGTCTGGACAAGGAGGGTCAGCTGGGATTCCAAAATCAGCCTCTTCGTGCGGAGTCTAGGTTTGTGGTACACGTGCGTTCACAGGTCGCGACGGTTGCCCAGAATCGGTACTCGTTTGCTAACTGTACTTCCTAAACTGAAGTGGAAGTCGGCAGAGAGAGCCAGAAAGCCTGACGTTCCACAGTGCCCCCCCGCCCCCCGCCATCCCGTGTGAACAGAGGAGCCCAGTGATGACGGGTGTGGCCCGTCCGCATGGCAGGAGAAGAACTGCCTGCAGGAACGTTGGCCCGGATGAGAAACAGACCCGGGGACTGCGGTGGGCAGAAACGTGCCCCCGCCCAAAGATGCCCCCGTCCTAACCCCCAAGTCCTGAGACTACGTCACCTTACATGGCAAAAGGGACTGGGCAGGTGTGACTACGTGAAGGTTCTTAAAATAGGGGAACATTTTGGATTATCCGGATGAGCCCAATGTCATCATGAGGGTCCTGAGAATTCGGAAGAGGGAAGCAGAAGAAATAGAGAACATGACGTGAGGATGGACGGAGCGATCAGAGAGAGATCTGAAGATTTTACACGGCTGGCTTCGAGGATGGAGGAATGGACCACCAGCCAAAGAGTGCGCGGAGCCCGCGGAAGCTGGAGAAGGCCAGGGGATGAATTCTTCCCTAGAGCCTCCAGAAGGAGCACGGCCCTGCCAACACCTTAATTTTAGGAACTCTGACCTCTGGAACGGTAAGAGAATAAATCTATGTCGATTTAAGCCACTAAGTTTGGGGTGACTTGTTACAGCTGCGACAGGAAACTAATACCGGACCAAGGTCACAAGGGACCCTGTGAAAGCCCTTGGAACTACTTGCTACATGGAGTAAAGCACAGTCTACGGGGATATTACATTTGTCTTACAGCAAACCAGTAGTGTGTGGAAGACCTCAGTAATGAAGTCTGAGACACCGACACCGAGAACTGGCCGCACTCACTCCGGACAGCTTAGTAACCTGGCAACAATTTGACCCCTAATTGCATCTTCTGGATGTAACTGCGTCTTTTGGACCCCCTGGTAGCACGACAGTGGGGTATCACAGGCACTTTATAACTCACATCCTTTCTTCGACACAATCTTCAAGGCTTCCAGCTCTGCCCACTTCAGAGATAAATGGTGAACATCTTGACAAAGACAAGACGCATGAGATGGCAGGCTGCCCGGCCTCCTCTTCTTGGTACTTGGGGGCTGATTCTCACCTCCCCAGCCCTACTTGCCTCCAACACCACACACCTTAGAGTAAGGATGCAACACACCTTACCCTAACCTTCCGAGTCCTAGAGAACAAGGATTCTTGAAACCCATCCCATTACCCAATGAGGCACACACAGCCTCCGCCCAGCCCAATCACTGCCCCATCGCAGCTCCGAGCCCTCCTCCAACTGCGCCGGTGGGCAGCCAGGGGCCAGAGATCTGCCTGCCCAGCTTCCCTTCTCTCCCCCACTGCTCAACCTCTACTCCCGATACTGCCGACAGCCCTGACTCACACAGGCCAGGCCGAGGGGATGAAACGCATGACGGTCCCGAAGAAGGTTCACATGCCAACGTGTGCACCTCACACAGGGGATGCCAGGTGGGGACAGGTTAGCACAATAATGAGAATAACCTGAATGCAGAGGTTCATTGTTCCCTTCTAGCTCTCAGACATGGCGAGCTGAAGTCTTTTGGCCCGAGCTCTCAAGCATTTTGTACCAGCTCCCTGGAGCTGCCCAGTCTGATGCTGGCTGTGCATGTCTGTCCCGTGTCCCATGGATACCATGTGCAATGGATACCATGGGCTCTGGGGTCAGGCACACCTGGATACCAAGCCTGATTTCTCCACTCACCACCTGTAGGACCTTACATGACATTCGTATTCTCTGAGTCTCTTAATCCCTACCTGCCACGATAATAAGAATTCTGTAGATTATTATAACAGGGAGCCAATACACATAAAATTCTTCACATGCAGCTGATGCCCACTAAACTGTAGGTATTACAACCACCAGCCCAGGGCAAGCTCCAGCACACGGTACAGAAGTCCGAGTTCCCTGGAGAGGACTTACAACAATTGCTCCCCATAACATAAAAGGACCAGGGCTCTACCTATGACGAGGCAGCAAAGGGGCTTTCTCACAGTGCAGCAGAAATCTGACCAGGCAGCAGAGCGAGGGCCTGGAGCCACTCGCCACACAGAGTTAGAGTCCCAAGAGAGGGGACCTGGAAACCATCGGCACTGCAGACAGGGAAGGAACGAGAAAAATACACAGTCGAACAATCAAGTAACCGACAGCCAAACTGTGATCAAAACTATTCATCACACACAAGGCTGCTCGCACACGCCGAAGCTCACAAAGGATGGAAACACGTGTTCTTCCAAAGTTCCTGCAAGAAGTAAGTTGGGCAAAGACACTTTGTTGAGAAGCCAATCTTTCACCGACTACATGACAATGACAGTCTCAGCCGTCTCTCCCTAGGCAACTCCCACACACTGTGCGTTTACTTTCCCCAGAGTTTTGGGAACTTCTCCATCCCACTCTCCAGTTCCAGACCTGAAATGAAAAGTCCATAATCAATACCCTTATGAAGCCTAAGAGATCACAAATAGCGGCGGAAGGTGGGGATGACCCGTGTGTGCAGGTGGCAGTCTGTCCCAGGGGCCTGCTGGGAGAAAGGACAGACTTGGTCCAGCAGCCGGGCTAGTAAAGGCCACCCCATTCCACCCCTTCCCTCTGGAGTGCGATGCCCAAGTGTGGGGTGGGGAAGGGAGGGTCCATTCTCCTCATGGGAGGATAAATGGGTACAAACTTTCTGGCATCAGTGCAATAATACATTACTTTTATTGGGGAAAAAAAAAACTTTGATAGAACAATCACCCATCGAGGATGACATCACAAAGAAATAATGCTCAGTGCTGTTATTATGAAAACATCCTTTACTGCATTGTTTAGAACAGCAAAAACTCAAGCACCTTAAATGCCCAACAGAGTGTGGCTAATTCTGAAACATCCATTCACTTGAAAGGATAACACACATGCAATTTGGTAGCGACGCTCCAGTTATATCACCGGATATTAAAAACAAGGGTTGAGGACCTGAGCACCATAAGAGCCTCTGTTGTAAGATGTGAGAGGAAGCAAGCAAAGACCATCTGAAACTCACGCGAAAAAACCTCAATACGACATCCTGAAATGCTCGGTTATGGGCTTTTTTCCCCCATCTCTACTTTGAATAATCCTACAATGAACACAAATTACAAATGTTTAAGCAGTCTGTTTAATAGTCTGTTTAAAAATAACTGGATGGGGCTTCCCTGGTGGCGCAGTGGTTGAGAGTCCGCCTGCTGATGCAGGGGACACGGGTTCGTGCCCAGGTCCAGGAAGATCCCACGTGCTGCGGAGTGGCTGGGCCCGTGAGCCATGGCTGCTGAGCCTGCACATCTGGAGCCTGTGCTCCGCAACAGGAGAGGCCGCAAAGGTGAGAGGCCCGCGTACCGCAAAAAAAGTAAAATAAAATAACTGGATGGGACTTTCCCTGGTGGCGTAGTGGTTAAGAATCCTCCTGCCAATGCAGGGGCCATGGATTTGATTCCTGGTCTGGGAAGATCCCACCCGTCACGGAGCAACTAAGCCTGTGCACCACGACTACTGAGCCTGCACTCTAGGGCCCGCGAGCCACAACTACTGAAGCCCACGCACCTAGAGCCGTGCTCTGCAACAAGAGAAGCCACTGCAGTAAGAGAAGCCCGCGCACTGGAATGAAGAGCAGTCCCCGCTCGCCGCAACTAGAGAAAGACTGTGTACAGCAATGAAGACCCAACGCAGCCATAAATAAATAAATAAATAAATAAATTTTAATAAATTCTATATAAAAAAACTGGATGCCTGTTTTTCAGGCATTCTCCCCACTTATTAATAATTTCTTGACTTGGGTCAGTTTAAATACATCCCAGGCCACACCTCCACACTGAGAATCAGGTCTGGCCAGTGGCTTTGACAACCTGGATTCTCCTCCTAAAATCACACACCACCCCCCATTTCCGGTTTCCTGGGGATTTTGCAATCTCCCATTCCATACGGGTTCCTACTGATCACTGTTGCCATGAACAAAACACTAAGTTGATAAAGAAGAATTGCTACTTTACTTTCGCTTGATACAGTTTCATGGAAGACTGGAAGCCTGACAGTATTTCCATTTCAGAAGAAAAACAAGACTACCGCCACCACCCCAAAAGTACGGAGAGAAATGCTTCCCAAAACAATCCACTCTATCACTTCCACGGTTTCATTCCATCAGTGGAAGTCTGCCTGTACAGTTTTGGGATAAATGCTACAAGAATTCACCCACATTCATTTACAATTTGCAAGGAAAAGTGTTCCATTAATTTTTAGGTTTATTACACATCATCACTATTCTCCACCTCAAGAAGCAACAAGTGCGTCCAATTTCCAACCTCAGGCTGGTGGTGAACTTTCTCACACAGGCCCTGCAGTTCACATCCTCATCCGCATCTCCTTCTGATTTTAATTTACGCACAACGATCTTGTCAAGCTCCTACTGCTTCTAAATGTATGCTTTGTGAAGGTTTTTCTTTTCGTCTCCAAATAATTCATTCCTTGTTACCGTAACTCATTCACAAGAGGCTCTTTTTTTTAAAATGTAAATTGTTTTCTATCACAGGATTATACAAGGGTGATATTCCACATTTTCAAGTGATTTTCTTGCTGCAAAAAATAAAAATCTAACTCATGGTCTCCAAGTAAACAGCGATGAATCACAAGGCAACAGCCATGCCCGAGCCTTCCCCTGGGAGGAGACAGGCCAGGACATCTGTGCTACACCGAAGGTCTTCCCACGGGGCTGCTCTGTGGACGTCCGTCACAGCTGGTCCCCAGGTTTGCATCGACCGGGACAACCCAGCTATGCCTCTGGGTCCACGCGGCTAAGTGGCCTTGACTTTTTAAAACAGCCATCGGACAGAACTCCCACGCAGCTTGCCCACTTTATAAACTAGTCTTCTCTCTTGCAATGGAGACATTTGCCGAAGACCACATCAATACCTCCAGTTTCAAAGGAGACCCCGACGTAAAACAGAAATTTAACATTCAACAGTGACCACCCCAAAAAAGGGGGTAAAGTCCATTAAAGGGATCAATCTCAATGTTCTCTGTTAAATTTCATACCTGCCTTATCTCATCACCTTAAGAAATTTAACCCTGAAACTTTAAAATGGCATTCACACTGTGCAGACTCAGGAGGAATACCTGATACATTTTCAAGCTTTCTTTTTTTTTTTTTAAATGGAAACTCCTATTTTGCCATGAAGACATTTTACCTAGAATTTGTACACAGAATTAGTTTATCTAGGATTTAATACATACTTAGCCAGCAATATCCAAGAATCGATCCAAAGAGACGCAGGATCCCTAGAGTTCCTCCCTTGGTCATCTTGGGGCCCAGATGTGCCCAGTGAGGTCGATAAGGGTGGTATGTTGCCCACCATCTGCTTCTCTTGGATGTACATCCCCCCCCCCAACAAACCCCCCAGTCAGTGAGCAGGGCCTTGCTGGGCAGGCTCTCCAGTACAACCTTCTGTTTCCCCGCTTTGTGTGATAAGAACATTTCCTGGAAGGGAGGGGTGAGGGCTGTACAGCCAGCTCGTCCTTTGGGGGAAGGCCTCGGGCATATGGCGGGAGGATGCGGGTCACGCTGACTCGCGGGCAGGACCACGGAGGCTCCGTCCTCTGACAAGAGATTGCGGGCAGCCGTCCACCTGCATCCTCTCCTCTCCAGATCCTCAGCTCAAAGCCTCCAGACCTGCCTCCACCCCTTTCCACCACCCCTGGAGCCTGCGTACAAAGTATACCGGGAGTTGCTTAAGCCACCCTGTACCGTTAAGGTTACATCTTGGGCCTGAGCCATCCCCCGCCTCACCCTGGCGGGACACGCTCACTCCCTCTGAGCAGGACTTCTAATCGGAACCAACATCCGTGGGTGTCGTTGGGATTAGGGTCGGCCGCCCTAGCCACGCGGAGCCAAGTTCAGCCAGCTGTCACGTGACAGTGGTGCCCCCCCCACCCCACCCACTGTCACAACCATTTTACGCTCGGAACTAGGAACACAGATTAAGCAGCATCTACACCGTCCCAGGCGCTGTGCTCAGCGCTGGCGTGAATCGCCCCTCTGGACACTCAGCACAGAACTCAGAGGAAATGGGCGGCATCGTCCCCGCTGGACGCCGGGGGCGTGGAGCTCAATGCCGCCAGCCGCCGAGGTCACAGGGAGGTCCAAGCGGCACTCAAACCAAGGCTGTCTGGACACCGGCCACCCCCTCCCCGTCCACCCACACGGTGCCTCCCCCATGGGCATCCAGTCCGGCCAGCTCTGCCCCTGGGTACACACTTGCTGTTTCATCCCTGGACGCCATAAAACACTTCTCACAGCTCATCTTGGTGAAGGTGACCAGGGCTGGGGCAGGTGCTCAGCAGATGGCTCCCACCCTTGAGTGGAAAACCGGGACCCCGCTCCCAGGAGCCAGCGCCCAGCGAGGCGCCATCCACACCAGCCTGGGTCTCATCTAGGTACTGACAAACCCGGTGCGGCGCGGGGGAAACCGCTGCCTTCCCCTGAAATGTACCAGCAATCTCCACGCCCCAGAGGCAGGCAGAGACTAGATCCCCCCGAAATGTACCAGCAATCACCACGCCCCAGAGGCAGGCACAGACTAGATCCCCCTGAAATGTACCAGCAATCGCCATATGCCCCAGAGGCAGGCAGAGACTAGATCTGCACCGGGAAAGAAACACTTCCTTCCCAAGCGCTTTGCAACAACCTGGAAAGAATGAATGACAAAATCACAAGACCTACCTCCAGTTTGCAACCTCTTAGCATGAACAGATCCGAAAGATGACCATTAGGTACTGCTCACATCAAAGAAAGACAACTCAAAGGTCCATCCCATGATGAAGCCCGGCCTCCACCCAGGAAGTCGTCTGGCCAAACAAAACCAGAACTGGAGTCAACACAAGCCTCCACAACCACTAATTTACAGGAAAACACAGAGGCGGCATGTTACATAATTCTAAGGGGATGTGGTCCCAAAAACTCCAGACCAACAAGTGCCGCAGGGCGCACCAGCTCTGTTAACAAATCTATTCCACAGGAAGAGAAGGAAGACCGCTGCGGACCCCACACGTTGGAAGGGACTCAGGGGAAGCATCAACCACCCGCACAGCGAGGACCTTATTCGGATCCCCGTTCAAAGAAACTGAAAAAAAAAAAAAATTACGATACTCCTGAGACAACTGGAAATTTGGACACCAACTGTGTATGTGATGATATTAAGAAATGGTTCATTTTTTAAGTGTGATAATGGTGACGTGGTCACGTGCACTTTTTGTTTGTTTTTAAGAGTTCTCCTCTTTTGGAGATGGACACTGAAATATTTATGGATGCAATGACAGGATGTCTTGGACTTGCTTCAAAATAGTATTGGTGGGTGGCAGGGTGTCTCAAGGAAGTAAGATTGGCCACGGGTTGGTAGTTATTGAAGCTGGCTGATGGGTGATCTGGGAGGGGATTATGCTATTCTCTATACATTAGACGTGTTTGAATTGCTCTGTAAGTTTGAGAAAGCAATACTTAACTCAAAAAGTTCAAGCCTAGACTTTTCTTCTACCTTCACCCACTATGCACACCCAACGTATATACACATGAAAACACACACACGTACACACAATTCTCTATTTTCTATGCATACACTAGACCTTCTCCTTAGGGAGGGAAATGAATGATCATTCCACTCTGAGTCTCGAGCTCCTTCATCTCTAAGTCGAGAATTACATCTACGTCTTAGAGTCACTTGAGGATTAAACCAATTGATAAATATAAGCTGATTAACATAATTCATGTCACATAACCTGCAAACTGCTATCGCTAACAGTACCGGTTTCAAGCGTGCCAAGGTGGTTTGCTCTGACAATTCTCCTGGCGGGGGCCTTCTGTCGCTATGAATTCAAGGAGGATCAAGGGCAGAGGGGCAAGATGCACTAAAGGAGCGATGTCAGCGTCACCGGCCTGGAAATGAGGTGACCTAAGGATCCCGTTACTGATGGCTATGCCGTCCCTCTGGTTTAAGATGCAAAAAATCATCCTATCTTGAGGATTTAAAAGTGAATAACCATTCTTTTTGCCCTCGTCTCTCTGGACTACAGCAGGGGACACCAGCTGAAGCTCCGCTCCGCACCACTCCCAAAGGCTACTGCGCACAGCTGACAAGCACTGACCTGCAACTGCCAGCCTGGCTCCCGTGTCAGGACACCGGGGATCAAAGTCAATTCCAGCAAGCCAACGGTGGGGAGGGGCGTAACACAAAACATCTTGAAGGACACCATTTAGGGGGTATGGGGTTTGGGCTGACAGCTGATTTTATTTCTGTCACCTTTAAATTCTTTACCAAAATCCTTTTTTAAAAGCATTCACAGACAATAGATGAAAGAATAATCGAAGTCGCGAGACTGTCCAAAGCTGGGTTTGGAGCTGCACGGTACGACTCGATGCACCGTTGTTCTTGCTTGGACCGAGTGCCAGAGCTACAGAAAGAACTAAACGTGGCAGGGGGGATGTGGCAGAGCCGTGGTCTTCAGGCAAAGGGGAGAGAGTCGGCCCTTCGCTCTCTCCTGGACCACGTTTCTGGGCCAAGCTCACAGGATGGGCTGCTGGGCTCATTCCTGCTCCGTGCCCCGGGGGCCCAGGCCTGGCTGAGCTTGGATCCTCTCACCTGCCCCTGGGGCAATAACCCTAAGGGGGTGGGGGGGACCCCGGGAGGCATCCCTGCACTTAAGTCTCACTGCGAACAATCACTTCTGCTTTTCATTACGCTTCTTTCTTTAAACAAATTTTTTTTTTATCATCTGTTTTATATTTTTAAAAAACTGCTTGAATCTAAACATACTCTTCTACATTTTTTATAAAACAGTAACCTCATGGCTATTATTTTTTTCCCAGTACAAATTAGTCTCTGCAACCTCAATTAAGATAAAATTATAATAAACATATAAAATACAGAGACATGCTAAATATAATTAAACATAATGTAAATAAAAATATTAATAAAGAAGTAAAGATATTATACGTTATAATAAAGACAAAAAATAAATAGCTCATCTCAGGTTCAGAAAGTCAGTTTCCTGGTTCCATTCACTTTGGAAGTCAAGGGCGGGCGGCCCCCCATACCTGCAGTAGCGGAGACGGCTGTGTAGTCGGAGCCCTCATCTGAGTGGGTGATGAAGAAATGCTCAGGTACCACATACGGGTGACATCAGGGAGGCCAGGGAAGGGAAGGACACTGTTATGGACTGAATCACGTCCCCCCACCCCCCAAGTTCCTATGTTGAAGCCCTAACCTCCAATGCGGCTGTAAACAGGGCCTTTAAGGAGGTAAATAAGGTCAAATGAGGTCCTAAGGGTGGGGCCCTAATCCAATAGGACTGGTGTCCTTATAAGAAAAGAGACCCCAGAGATGTGCACACAGAAAAGGCCACATGAGGACACAGGGAAAAGGTGTCCATCACAAGTCAAGGAGAGAGGCCGCAGGAGACAACCAACCCCGGCCACACCTTGATCTCGCACTCCAGCCTCACAACCGTGAGACAATAAATGTCTGTTTCTTAAGCTCCCCGGTCTGGGACAGTCTGTTACCCTGCAGACGGACACAGACACCAAGCCCTTCCAATACGCCACCGTGTCCCCAGCCAGTCAGATCTTACCCTGCAGGACCAAGGATGCTTCTGCCGGCAACTGTTCATCAGCAGCATTTGCACGGCTGGCTTTCGGGCCAACCATGTTAGAGAGGGTGAATCCCACTGCGGAGACCCAGCCTGGGGAGGACCACCCTCCACACAGTGTGCCCTCCCAAGCTGAGCATCCCCCCGCTGACCCCCAGGACACGGAGAAGATCTGAAGTCTCCCGAGGGGCGAATGAACGTACATCCACTCGACAGACCTCGGGCTGAGCAGAGGGTGGGGAGGGGAGAGTCAGCGGGAAGAGCAGCTAAGGGTACCAGGTGCTGACACTCACTTCCTCCAAGTAAAGTAGGAGGAAACTGAGGGTCAGAATCCAAACGGCTTCCCCAAAAGCACACAGCCAGGAAGAGCAAGACCAGACATCATTCAGACACTCTCCTTAGACACTACACACTATATGCCCCACAATCAATAGCTACTATGACGGAGTAAAAGCAGAAAATGCCAGGAGGGAGGTTCAAATTAAAATGTGCCCGGGTATGAGAGAAGGCAAGGGCACAGCATTTCTGTTTTATTCCCAGGCTCGGGGAGCAGAGTAGAACAGTCAGGAAAGGCATTCCTCTCACGAGCAGAGCGTTCTGGGGTGTTTATTGCTGCCAGGCATGCGTGCAGCTGGGGTCCCTGTGCCCTGAGGGACGAAGGCCGGGAGAGGAAGGAAGCCCAGGCCAGGCGAGTGTGTGCCTCCCGGAACCACCTGGTCTGAGGGAGGAGTGGCAAAGTCCCGGGGCAAGTGGGAGGGGGGGAGCTGGAGCCCGAGCGCTGAGGCAGCCCAGCCATCTGTCACCATCCCAAGCCCACAGGCAGCCCAGCGACTTCTCCCTGCACCTAGCAGGCCCTCGAGCCGCATCACTCAGCTACCCGCGCTCTGAAAACTATCTCACTTCAGTGAACACTTAAAAGGCAGCGCTGTCCTCTAGCATTTTCCCAGCTCCCTGGATGTTTAATTTCCAGCCTTTACATCTGCAAGGAGGAATTTAGAATGTCTGAAGCTGCTTACCAGTTGACACATGGTGTTTGCGCATCTTAAAGAAAAGTCACCAATGAACCCATTCCATTCTCTTTGAAACACTGCAAAATATCCAACCATAACCAGACTTGTTCGTGAATTATAAGGACGCAGTGGGCTTGGGCGGATGCAGGAAATCACGCTCCAGACTCAATGAGCATCTCACTGCTGACGGGACAGCCCGCGTGTCTTCCCCACCGTGATGCACTGGCACTGCTCCTGCCAGCTGGGCATCCGTGCCCCCAGCTTTCGGAGGCAGCTCCTCCAACTAGCCTTTGAGGACCTGCCCCTCTTCTTCTCTACCACCCTCCTGGCACCGTCAATCAAGGTGGCCAAGAGGTGGCTGATTCCCTCTGGCAACAGGAAGCTCAAGTGGCGGCCCAAGAAAGAAGTGCAGTACCCCAAAGACACAGGGGTCTTGGACCCCTCAGCGGCCCTGGTTCAGCCCACCACCAGGCCTGGCTCTCAGACCAGCCTCCCATGCTCAGGACTGCCCCCCACATCCTGCTGGTAAATTCATCCGCTGGAATTTGCTAGAATGGGATTCCGATGTTTTCAACCATGGACCCAAACAGACCGATTTATCACGCTCCCCAGCCTAAAAGGTAAGCAAGTTCTGGCCATCCTAAAAGGCAAAGGCCACTTGCTGAGGGCAAAGACTGCCTGAATTTAGGAACTTTTTTTATTGCCCTAAGTTCTGAAGGCCATTCCCAAAATGGTAGCCACAGTAACCTCCAAGTCCTGGGTACCCGGCCTCACGGACTGGTTACTATAGCCTCGGGCCTCTTCTCTGGGTATTTCAGTCCTTGGGTCCGTGTTCATCAGGTGTGTTCCCTGTTGCTACATACATACGGCCTCATTCCAGGGAGGACGCCTTCAGGAGCTTGGTCCTCCCCTCTCACGCGGTCAAGCTCCATGGAGCTCTCACCACACAGTGGGTCCTGCGTGGGATCCTGGGGTCTGGTCCCACGACCACAGTCCCTGAGCACCTGGAGCCTGCGCTGGGGAGAGACTGGGGGGCTGGGGGTGGGGACACAATCAGAGCTGGGGGCACAGGCTGCCCGCCTGGCGTCTCAGCCAGGAGACGTCTGTACGGCCTCCAGGGAGCAGTGACACTTGAGCTGAGTAGTGAGGACGTCAGCTGGGTTAAGAAAAGAGGGGCACGCCTGCCTGGGGGCAGGAGCTGGACCACCAGAGGCCTTGGTGGAGCCTGAGATGACAGGTGGCCCCCAGGGAGCTGTCTGCAGAGGAGGTGCCTGCAGGGAAGGGCAAGACCACGCAGGCCAGTCACCAAGGGCCCTGGATGCTAAGAGAAGCAATTCCATTTGCATTTCTTTATTTACCCCATGACGTGTTCTAAAAAGGCTAAGGGGGTGAGGCCAGGAATTTCGACTTCACTCTGAAAGCCCTGGTGAGCCATTAAAGGCTTTTAAGCAGGGCAAGGCCTGGCCAGATTTGTTTTGGAATCTATTTACGGGTTAGCTAAGCTGTCAAACACGAATTACCACATCAGCGTCCTCGGACATCTGAGCGCAGAAGCAGAGACGCGCCTGCACACACCGAGGGAGGCTGGTGAGGACCGCCGGTGCCTGATCACATAAATATAAATTCGTGTTTACTACACAATCAAAGATGCGGGGACAGCACACAACCTGTGAAGCTGATCATAAAACACGTCAGCGCCATCCTATGGGTTATCACGCTGTGAAAACTTGAAAAGCTATCAAATCTTCATTTATATGAAGAGCTCAGCAATTCTCAAGCAGGCTTGATGTGGGGGATCGCATGTTGCTGGGCCTTCTGGCTTTTTAACTAAGAAAGGCCTGTGCAAGGGGGCAAGCTCACGGGCATCCCGTGATAGCAAACCACACAACCGATGCTTCCTGAGCCCACTGGCTAGGACGCCGGGTCCTCCACCCACCAACGAGGCACGTGCCCACAGGGCCTGTCCACATTCCAGATTCAGGTCACTCACCGCTCCTCACGTCGTGACACCAGGATTGGGAGACCTGGAGCAGTGGTCCCCAAAGTCCAGTGCCCCACCTAGCAGCAGAGGGGCAGCCCCTGGGAACCTGTCAGGGAGGCGGCATCCAGGCCCCGCCCCGGACCTCCTGGCTCAGAGCCTCTGGGGCGCATCCGGTGCTCACACGCTGTCCGGGTGACTCTGAGAATCTCTGCTCTAAAGGCCACCAGCTCTACAGCCAGGCCCGCAGGTGGGTCCGCCAGCCTGGACAGGTATACGGGAAGGGAAGCCATGCCTTACAAACCCACGGTGGCGACACAGCAGCTCTTGAATGGAGTGATGGGGACACAGGCGGAAGAAAACAACACATGCTATGTCATCAAATTTCATGTTCTCAACCCTTTAAGACAGTTTGGTATCAAAGAGAAGCTAGGGAAGCTATGTTTGAACTAGAAAAGCATAAACAGGCCCAAGAAAACTGCAAAACAGACTTGAAGGGAAGTGACCTAACCTGACAGGGCCTGACCTGAGGAATGACCTTGAGGAATGACCCTGAGTGGACCGGGAGGGCCTGACTCCAAGCACCACTGTGGACAAGAACCCCAACTCTGCAGAGGGGACCAGACCAGCCAGGAACCCCTCGCTCTTATGAACACACAGTGCACTTTTTATAACATCCCAAGCACTTAATATTTCACAAATAATACATTCATGAATGTTAATGTCCTGGCAAGGGAGACAAAGGGCAGGTTCTCTGACTGGTGCAGAAGTTAGCTGGCCCTCGAGGGGACACCAGGGCTGCTCAGCAGTGGCAGGACCCCAGAGAGGTCAGGGTCTACTTCCAGTTCAGAGGTCAAGGTCAGCTTTCAGTTCAGAGGTCAGGGTCTACTTCCAGTTCAGAGGTCAAGGTCTGCTTTCAGTACAGAGGTCAGGGTCTACTTCCAGTTCAGAGGTCAAGGTCTGCTTTCAGTTCAGAGGTCAGGGTTTACTTCTAGTTCAGAGGTCAAGGTCTGCTTTCAGTTCAGAGGTCAGGGTCTACTTCTAGTTCAGAGGTCAAGGTCTGCTTTCAGTTCAGAGGTCAGGGTCTACTTCTAGTTCAGAGGTCTCCAACCAGCAGTGGGCACACGGCACATCCTTCCTAACAGAGAAAGTGAGGCAGGAATGGGGAAGGAAGTACAGGGGTTATTTTTTTATTCGTGTGTCAAAAAAAACCAGTGTTTCCCATTCTTGCTATTATCCCCCAAAAGCAAAAAAAAAAAAAAAAAGAATAAATAAGCGAACTCCCAAGCAGATAAAAGTCAGCTCTGCAGTACTTTGCTGATGCGGCAAGAAGTGACGGCTGACGTGGACAAGGGCTGTCATCTGCCCGACACACACTGAGCCCCACTGTGAACACGTCTGTGAAAAGTTTTGTAGGAGCAAAATCTGTGATTTGAGGCAAGTACACAAGAGTTTTCTCCCCACCCTATAAGTAAAAGAACTGCCAAGGGAATGCTCCAGAATGTGGAGCTGTCAAAAAGATTTAAGTATGAAAGCTTCCAGGAGGTTTCCTCTTGGCCAGAGAACAAGTGAGTAATTTCCCTGAGCCAAGCGAAGGTTAATAATCAACGAAGTTCGTTAAGACAGCCCTGAGCTCACGCTGTTAGTCGTAAAGCTGGGTGGAATTTGCCGACTCAAGCAACTGGAGGAAAGTCACATCCTCACCCAGGAGCCAGCTTCCTAGAAGCCTTAGAGGAGAAGGTGCTGGCTGAGTCTCACACAGCCCCTGCCCACCTTGAGAGGCTCGGTCAGACCCAGGCGACAAGGCCAGCCTCCCTCACTGAGAAGTGCTTGATCCCTGACAACACGTGGGTCCATTACCCCACAGATAATGTCACTGGTTCCCACCTGAAAAAGCAACGAGTGCCAGGCTGACCCTTGGTCAGCGCAGAGCTCTGCACTGCAGATCAGAGGCCGGCAGGGTCCACGGAAGTCCGGCTGGCGGTCTTCAGCCCAGCACTGTTGAGATTCTGGGCCACCCTGTGCAACGTCCCTGGTCCCCACTCACCAGATGCCACTAACACCTGCCTCCCCAAAGCTGGGACAACCAAAAATTTCTCTAGACGCTGCCGAATGTCCTCTGGGGGCAAAATGTGCTCCTTCTCTTTGTTAAGAGCCGCAGATCTTAGCCAAACACTTGGATTGACAAGGAGCGAAAGTGACGTCAGGGGGGTCACAAAGTGCAAGACACCTGCCAACCCATGAGACAAGGATGGCAACTCCTCACTCTCAAGGACAGGTGCTGTCCTAACAGCCTGCTGAACTTACAGGCAGAGCAAAGACGCTCAGACTCCTGGAGGGAGGGTAAAGTCCAACAACCAATCTGGAAAACCGTCTGGCAGTTTAAGAGTTGACGCTACACCCACCGCATCTCCCAGCCACTCCCTGCTGGATAGTTACTCAAGAGAAACAAAAGCGCGTGCCGCTGGGAAGAACAGTACTGAGTGTTCACAGCAGATTACTCGTAAAAGCCAAACCCTGGAAGTGAGTCAATCAACATCCAACAACAGGATAAGCTGTGGGGAGCACACACAATGGAATACGACTCAGCGGTAAAAAAGAGCAAGCAACGGATACACACAACGACCTGTATGAATCTCAAAATCCTGACACTGAGCGAATGAAGCCAGATGAAGAAAGCGTCCATTACTGTGTGATTCCGCTTCTGCTAAATTCTAGTAAATGCAAACTAATCCACAGGGACAGGAGATCAGTGCGAGCGGATGGGGGTGAGGGGATGGGTCACAGGGGGCAATGCCTGAGGAGATGAACACGTCCGAGAGCGTGACTGTGGTTTCGGGATGGCCCGTCAAAACTCATCAAATTGTAAACTTTCAATGTGTGCAGTTTCTCTTGCAGAAGTTGTAAGTCTATAAAGTGGTTAGAATAAAATAAAGTAACTGCAGAAAGGGCAAGGCAGCTGTAAAATTCACCGAGAATAACTGTTCCGTCCCATGGGGGGCGGGGGGTCACACGACCTTACAGGTAAGTCCTGCCTAAGCAGGTGGGGACTGCTCAGGTGGGAACTCTCGGCCAGCAGCGCTGCACCCCCTCCCCCGACACTGCTACGATCCCAGGGGATGGGCACACAGCCACCACCTACACTTCCCACTCCTTCCCCATCACCCAGGGGCCCATCGCCCCTCCCCAGCCTGGGGCAGATACAGCGGTCTGCCCCCTGCACAGATGGGGACTAAGCCCCGCCTGAAAGGCGAGTCTGGTCTGGTACAGAACAAGAATGCAGACCGTCACCAAATGCCCTTGGAAGGAATGTTGTGGACAGAGCACTAGACGGGCATCAGAGAACTGCCAGCCTGACAAAGTCAACTACGGGACAAGCCTGGGTGAGCCTCACCGCTCTCCGTCCCCAGAGCCACTCTCTGAAAGAGGGACGGCGCCGTCTGAGCCGCCCGACCACACCTGCGGTGGCAAGCAAATCCTGCGCGGAGCCCCACGCAGAGTCTGGCTCTGCTGCCCCATGAAGCCGGCATCAGAGCCGAGCACAGGACTTGGTCACCTCCGGCCCTGCCACCCGGCTCTGCATGACCTCAGGTCAATCACGGTGACTTTCAGGGTAGCAATTTCTCCATAATGTGCTAATTATAGCTCAGAGGAAAAGCAACGTCTATTTATACGTGTTTAAAATGAACTGCTTGCCAGCATCTTTATTATTAAGATGTCACATAGGGGCTTCCCTGGTGGCGCAGTGGTTGAGAGTCCGCCTGCCGATGCAGGGGACACAGGTTCGTGCCCCGGTCTGGGAAGATCCCACATGCCGTGGAGCGGCTGGGCCCGTGAGCCGTGGCCGCTGAGCCTGCGCGTCCGGAGCCTGTGCTCCGCAACAAGAGAGGCCACAACAATGAGAGGCCCGCGCACCGCGATGAAGAGTGGCCCCCGCTCGCCACAACTGGAGAAAGCCCTCACTCAGAAACGAAGACCCAACACAGCAATCAACCAATCAATAAATAAATAAATTTTTTAAAAAAAAGATGTCATATAATTCGGGTGCCTTAAAGTTAATAGCTATAGTTTCGACCAGACCAGAATAAAGGTGTCACAGATGTTCCGAACTCAGGTGAATTTTCAAAGCCACGCTGTCTGGAATCTCTCCCTCCTCCCAGACTGGGAAACTGTCACCACAGGCCACCAGCTTGTGCCGGGTGTCCTTGCTGTGCAGTCAAAACCGCCAGCCAGCATCCCGACGCCACCAATCACAGCAACGGAGGAAAAGCAAGCTAGCAGCTGTGATTTTCCTGGTGACCACGGTGAGTAAGAGACACCTACAGGAGGAGCACAGAGCACAGAGAACTCTTCATGCCCTCTGCAGACCTTGGGCGGATCTGAGAGGTCTCCTTTCTGCATCATTAAAAATGTCATGAAGGGGCTTCCCTGGTGGCGCAGTGGTTGAGAGTCCACCTGCCAATGCAGGGGACACAGGTTCATGCCCCGGTCCGGGAAGATCCCACGTGCCACGGAGCGGCTGGGCCCGTGAGCCATGGCCGCTGAGTCTGCGCGTCCGGAGCCTGTGCTCCGCAACGGGAGAGGCCACAGCAGTGAGAGGCCCGCGTACCGCCAAAAAAAAAAAAAAAAATGTCATGAAGGACCTAGGGGTAAGACGGGAATAAAGACACAGACCTACTAGAGAATGGACTTGAGGATATGGGGAGGGGGAAGGGTAAGCTGGGACGAAGTGAGGGAGTGACATGGACATATATACACTACCAAATGTAGAATAGACAGCTAGTGGGAAGCAGCCGCATAGCACAGGGAGATCAGCTCGGTGCTTTGTGACCACCTAGAGGGGTGGGATAGGGAGGGTGGGAGGGAGGGAGACGCAAGAGGGAAGAGATATGGGAACATATGTATACGTATAGCTGATTCACTTTGTTATACAGCAGAAACTAACACACCATTGTAAAGCAATTATACTCCAATAAAGATGTAAAATAAATAAATAAATAAAAATTTAAAAAAACACACAGAGAGGTAGGTGGGAGGGGGAGCAGGGGGGGGTTAGTGTGTGAGTCCTGAGTGCGAATCCAGACTCAGCCACCTCCAGGTGTGGGCGGATTTGGGCAAAGCTCTCAACGCTAGGCCTCAAGCTCCCGGCCCGCAAAAGGAGGGTTCTCCCACCTCTGTGCTGGGGTGACCAGGTAAAATGGCACAAAGCACACTAAGCGCTTAACACAGGGCGGGGTCCCCCACGCAATAAACAGTTGGTGCTATTACGGATTTTATTAAGGGAGGAGAAGGGAAGAAACCACGAGTGTGTTCATGAAATGTTTAATAGAAATTTCTGGAATCTGGAGCAGGGGCAGCTGTCGGGGATGCCTCCAAGCGACGGTGTCATTTACAAGGCAAACCCGCGCCCGGCAGCCGCTGGGGCAGAGCTGCACCCCAGGTCCACAGGCCGAGCCAGACTCCTCCGCCAGGGCACCAGGCCACTCACCCACTGCCTCGTGCTGGCCTCTCCCCACTGTCCTCGCGGTGCAGGGCATTTTTAAGTAGCTACTCATGTCCTCTGTTCCCCAAAACTAATTCATAACTGCAGTCTGAAAGGGAACCACGGGGGGAGGCGGAGGCAGGGGCTGGGACTCCTTAGCCAGCTGGCGTGGGAGCGAGCCTGGCCCACGGGACCAGCCGTCACCAGCCAGCAGCTCCCACGTGACAGGTCCTGAACAGCTGCCTCGCTCGGGGCTTTCCAGGTACAGAAGCTCGGCGCAGAGAAAGGTCCACACATGATGACAAAATAGTCTCCCGATGAAAGAGCAGGAAGTTCTGAAGAAGGGCTCGGCTCCACAGGGTCGGCCCAGAGCAAGTGTGGCCTGGCTGCTGGGGGGCTTCAGGGAGAAGAACCAGCAAGATGCTGCTGCAGCTCCAGCCTCCTTCAAGCTCATAAAAAAAGACTGGAGCCTAAATAGTAGAGATCGTAACGCACAGAGAAAAGAGCAAGAAAACAGACTGGGCAGATGGCTGGGGTCTCTGTCCACTGTGCCCTGTCCACTCGGCTCCTTGTCCACCACCAGGCCCCATGTCTCCCCTCTTTGCAGTCGGTAGAGGACAAGGCAGCGTGGATCTGGGTGGAGGGATAAGTGCTGGGCCTTCACTGGTGGCTTCAAGTCTCGGTGGTCCTGCTCATGCGGACGCAGCTTCTCACAGCTCCTTATGGTGACATCACAAGAATGGTCTCGGTGACATCACGTTTTGAAACTGAGAGAAACTCTTGGTCAAATCAACTCAAGTTTCTGATTAAAAATTTTGTTTTTGTGTCCAGAAAGCCCCAAAAAGGCAATCTCAAAGTCATCACTCTTTAGGTCGTGTTTTTTTTCAACACTGGAACCCGGGCTTAACAAACGCCAGTAGCTGAATCTAACCGGAGTTACGTAACAACAGCCAAGGTAACAGTAGCCATGGAAAATGGATATTCCACACACAAGTTACTGGAAAAGTTCACTGCAATTAGCTTTGCACAGTATCTTCCTACAGAATTCAGGGCTTGTTTAAGAATCAACACACGGTTGCAGCAGGATGGAGGGTCCTGTCCCCTATGGCTATAAGCCTTGAACCCCAACCAAGACGGTCCATGCATCTCTCCATCCCTCACCTGCTAAGGAGCATTGTCAAGGCTGACGGGACAGCTCTAGGGATAAAACAGAACAGGACTCTGTGCTCCCACCCTCTTGGGAAAAGACACCCTTAACACATCCACGCAAACATCCACACTCACAGATGTCATTATAAATCGCATTACGTTTCCATGAGAGAGATGGTGGGCAGGGCGGACACCAACAGGGAGCCCGGCTACAGGGGTGACCGAGGTGACTTCCCTAGGTCCCTGGGGTTTAAGGTAAGGCCCCAAGAACAAGTGGTTTTTTTGATACTTAAGAGAGTCAAGGGGGACTTCTCTGGCGGTCCAGTGGTTAGGACTCCGAGCTTCCACTTCAGGGGGCACGGGTTCAATCCCTGGCTGGGGAATTAAGATCCCACATGCCTTGCGGCCATTAAAAAAAAAAAGAGAGAGAGAGTCAAGCCTTAAGGAGAACTTTGGTTGCCTGTTGTTGAAATAGACAAGCAAGACATCTGAAATCCTTCCACCATGAAAACGCACGGAGGCTGGGGCATTCCTTGTTTTATTTTTTAATTTATTTTATTAAAGTATAGTTGATTTACAATGTTGTGTAAATTTCTACTGCACAGCAAAGTGATTCAGTTATACATATATACGTTCTTTTCATATTCTTTTCCATTATGGTTTATCATAGGATATTGAGTATAATTCTTTGTGCTATACACTAGGACCTTGTTGTTTATCCATCCTATATATAACAGTTTGCATCTGCTAACCCCAAACTCCCAATCCATCCCTCCCCTGCCCCCGCCAGGCAACCACAAGTCTGTTCCCTATGTCCGTGAGTCTGTTTCGTAGATAAGTTCATGTGTGTAAGTGATAGCATTATGGTATTTGTCTTTCTCTGTTTGACTTACTTCACTTAGTATGATTATCTCTAAGTCCATCCATGTTGCTGCAAATGGCATTATTTCGTTCCTTTTTAATGGCTGAGTAGTATTCCATTGTGTATATGTACCACATCTTCTTTAACCATTCACCTGTTGATGTACATTTGGGTTTGTTCCCACGTCTTGGCTACTGTAAACAGTGCTGCTGTGAACATCGGGTATCTTTTCAAATTATAGTTCTGTCCAGCTATGTGCCCAGGAGTGGGACTGCTGGATCACATGGCAACTCTATTTTTAGTTTTCTGAGGAACCTCCATACTGTTCTCCATAGTGGCTGCACCAATTTACATTCCCACCAACAGTGGAGGAGGGTCCCTTTTCCGGGAGCATTCTTTTTTAACTAAACTGTTAGAACAAGAGAATCCCTGTCCCATCAGCAGGTGACATGTTCGAAACTTAAGCTTCCCCCACTTTGTGGGGAGAGGTGGTCATTGAAAGCAAGTCAGAGGAGAGCATGGGAGGAAGGGATGGACACTCAGAGCCGCCCAGAAGCTCAATCCCTAGTCGAGTGACAAGAGGTGACAACTGAAATGTATTTTGCCATAAGTGCCCCTCAGCTAAAAGCCAGCCTGGACTTTGAAGAGATAATCATGACGAAGTGGAAGTTAAAACCCAGGGCTCTGGCTGGATATTTTAGACCCACAGGCTCACCAAATGGAAATTTGGTTTGGAAGCAAAGGCAGGGCTGTGAGCTAAGATGGCTTGAAGGCTCGAGTCCAGGGAGAAAAAAGTCTGACCTGCCAGCATAACCTTGGTGCAGCCCGGAGACGCACCCTGTGACGTGCAGACAACAGCTCAGAGCCGTGGAGAAGACACCGAGAGACTATACAGGGAAAGGAATCCGCTGATTCAGTGCCCCTGAAAGGCTGCGTGGTCAAAGGCCAGCTCTGGGCAGGATGTGGAGGGAGCTGCAGGGGGTCGACGGAGGAGGAGACTACGGACTAATAGCCCTTTGTGAAGTCATCGCTGGCTCAAGGACAGCTCAGAAGACACGCCCCACGTGGGCCCAGTCTGGGGAACAGGAATTTGGGCCTAATCAGGTTCTGTAATTAACGCTGCTGAGACAGGAATCACACTATAATTTGGCTTCCAGTTCAGCCCAGGATGCTCCCTAAACTCATAAACTGGAGAGGTGAATGAGAGCTGAACTAGACACCTAGCATACAGGCCATACACACACACAGGCTCGACAACCACACCTGCAGCATTTACCATGTGCTCACCGCGGTGACAATGACCCAGCACCGCCAGGATTACGGAGAGTTCCACGTCTGCTTTTCCTATCTCTGGCTAAGTCTGGGGAGCCAGGGTACAGTGGAGATGTTGGAGATTATTATCACGGACAGGGTTCCTTCTGCAGACCCCTGCACACTCTCAGATGTCATAACAAGGCCTTCAACGTGTGTGCACCTGTTACACAAGGCACACAAGGGCTAGATCATCCACGTACTACATGGATTACATACACACATACAATATGTTTTCTTCCCCTTTTGGCTATTACTCTACTGAGTGAAATTTCACTCTTGGGTTTGTTGAGGCAAAGAAGACTGTGGGTGGAACAAGTGAACACAATGCCCTGGGACAATCTGGCTTCCTCTGACCAAGTCTTCTCCTCCCCACCCTCCCCATCCCCTCCTCCACCTCTACCAGACCAGGTCGGTTCAGGGACTGAGGAGCAATGGATGGGACAGTGGCAGTCACTCTGGAGACTGGAGGAAGCTTGAGCTCAATCAAAGTTCAACACCATGGATTCTGACTCTGAAACTGAGGCCGAAAGGGACACGTGTGTTTCCCAAGGGTTCCATAGCACGTCACTGAGGCAGGAGCCTGTCTTGGCTCCCCCAGCTAGGGTTGCCTGTCCCCCTACAAGTCACAAAGAGTCATCAGATCCTCCACATCATTCTGCTTCCAGGAAGTGATCATGGTGTAACATGATCCAACAAGGAAATGCCTGTGCTCCGTATCAACACACAGACTATTCCTAAAACCAAAGTCCTGGACAGAGAGGATGGCATGCCACCCCAACAACCAAAACCACCAAGGCCCAAAGTGGGGCTGCCCTCCCGCACACACACGCTCAGCCACAGAATTCAAGTCAGAGCTCAATTCAAAGTGTCCCTGTGGGTTCAAGGTTGAACTGTATCGAAATTAACAACACACGCTACTATATATAAAACAGATAATCAACAAGGACCTACTGTGTAGCACAGAGAACTCTACTCAATATTTTGTAATAACCTATGAGGAAAAAGAATCTGATAAAGAATATATATATTCAGTTATATATAATACATATATATATAAGTGAATCACTTTGCTGTCCACCTGAAACTAACGCCACATTGTAAATCAACTATGCTTCAATAAAATACAAAAATTAATCTTTCTAAATTTTATTGACACATAGTTGATTTTAAAAATAAATTTAAAAAAAAAAGATTAACAACAAAAACTGTCCTTCCGAAGCACACGTTAAACCAACTTCCCCTGCAGAAGGAGACACTTCACGTTCAATCCACACTTAACAAGCACCTTGTCCCTGCTGTGCCTGCACTGCACCTGGAATCTGACACCATGACACCCAGATGGTACCGTTTCCGGAAATCCTTTGGATTCCATGCCAACATGGACCCAGCCTAGGAAAACCCGGCATTCTATTAAAAATGCCTGCTGCTGGGCTTCCCTGGTGGCGCAGTGGTTGAGAGTCCGCCTGCCGATGCAGGGGACACGGGTTCATGCCCCGGTCCGGGAAGATCCCACATGCCGCGGAGCGGCTGGGCCCGTGAGCCATGGCCGCTGAGCCTGCGTGTCCGGAGCCTGTGCTCCGCAACGGGAGAGGCCACAACAGTGAGAGGCCCGCGTACCGCAAAAAAAAAAAAAAAAAAAAAGCCTGCTGAACTATCACCCTCTGGATGGAGAGATATACAAAACATTAACTAGCGGAGAAGCAAAGCAGTGGGTATGTAAGAGTTCACTCTGAATGTTCTTTCAGCTCTTCCATGTTTGAAATTTTTCATCACAGTATGTTGAGGAAAAGAGATCCTCCTCAACTTGTAAACAATGTTCATCTCTTTTCATTGCAAAATGTCTTGCTCACACAAATCCCAGACCCTAGGCTGTGGGACACGGAGACCCAGAGGGGGTGCCTGCAGTCCACCCAGGGGGTGAGGGCTCCGTGGACTCAGGTGAGGGGGCTCTCCCCGCGCTACACAAAGCGCCCAGGTGTCTATACCAAAGAGTGGAGCAGGGTCCCATCTTCCCGGATGAGGGAGACTGCACCGCGCTGAGATTCTTTTATGTCCAAGCAGGTGACCTGGAAACTGAAAAGCCCAGAAGTGCACCCCTTCAACCCGCATCCCCTCAGAAGTTGACGCTGGGATTCTAGAAGAAACACAGGCTCTCGCCTCTGAGCCTGGAATTCTGAGCCACTTCAGAAAAAGCAGCACTGCCACAAAGTCCACACCCAGCTCGCCATCCGGGCAGGGTCCCCAAGACGCACAGACAGAAACACAAGAGCCAACTGCCCATGATCTGAGCGTCTACCACTCCCCCCACCCCACAACTCTCCTGCCAAGTAAGGAGTTGAGGGAAAGAGTTTGGGGCTTCAGAGGTTTTTTTTTTTGGGGGGGGGGACTCTAGATTTAGAGAGCAGGCAGGAAGAGATAGATATATAACTTTTTTATGCCCCAGCATAAGATGACCAGAAGAGCAAGTCCAAATTGAGAAACCTGGGTAAAACTAAACTTATTCAAGTGAAAAAAAAAAAATAGAAACACACTTTTTTGTGTGAAGACAGTGAGATTTCTTTGGGCAGAGATGAGAGTTTTCAAAGGCCTCCTTGGGAAGCGAGATGCCAAGATGCCCAGTCAGCGACCCCCCGCCCCAAATGGCATTAGCTCCCCATCTTCTGGGGCTCAAACAGCGCTTCCTGCAGGAGCTCCTGGGCTCCCCAGGGCACCCCCTCCAGCCCTCCTAGCCCACTGCACCCCTGGCCCGAAGCCTGTGCCTGCGCTGACCTACACAGCAAGCAGCCTGTTCGCCTCTGCGCGCCCAGCACGTGGCTCTACAAGTCTACGGATTAAAGCCGTAAAGTGAAAAAATAAATACACACCTAATAGACAGATACGGTATAGCGACAGAGACAGAGAGGGAGACACAGACACAGAAGAGATTTAGGCACCAGTCCAGCACCATGGGACACATGCTCTGAGGCAGGCACAGGTGACGACCTGGCTGGATGAGCAGGACCGCAGGGCCACCAGAGCCCAGGCTCAATCATACACGTCCCCCTGATTCAGGGGACTGATTCAGCTCCTGGAGAGCAATGCACGCTAGCTGCACTCCTAAGAGGCTGCCGTGCCCCTCAGACACCCAGTTAAGTTTCTGCAGGGGAGGAAGTGGCTGCCGTACAGCCCAGATGCCTGCCCCTCAGCCTGGATGACAGACGGGGGTGACTCGTGAATCTATACATCTGAGCCCACCCTGCAGGGGTAGGGTCCTCCCACCACAAATCCCAGGTAACCGGGTAACCACCCTGCTGTGGCTGTGAGCACCCCTCCGGCCCAAACCTGAGGGCTTCCAGGGCATCTAGAGGTGGAATCCCCCCACACGGCCCCACTCCTGCATTCCGTGGGTCAAACTTCGCTCCTTCCTCCTGCCCCCTCCACCCGAGACTCACAGGCAACCTCAGGCCTGCACCTGCATCCGTGGGTGCCCATCTCCGTTCCCCTGCTCCCTTGCCCAGGCCCCCACCTTCCCTTGCAACAGCCCAGTTTTGTGAGTTTTTAAATTTTTTTTTAATTTATTTATTTATTTATGACTGTGTTGGTCTTCGTTGCTGCACGCGGGCTTTCTCTAGTTGCAGCGAGCGGGGGCTACTCTTCATCGTCATGGGGCGCAGGCTTCTCATTGCGGTAGCTTCTCTTGTTGCAGAGCACTGGCTCTAGGCATGCGGGCTTCATTAGTTGCGGTACATGGGCTCCATAGTTGTGGCTCGTGGGCTCTAGAGTACAGGCTCAGTAGTTGCAGCATGCAGGCTCAGGAGTTGTGGCTCGTGGGCTCCATAGTTGTGGCTCACGGGCTCTAGAGCACAGGCTCAGTAGTTGTGGCACGCGGGCTCAGGAGTTGTGGCTCACGGGCTCTAGAGCACTGGCTCAGTAGTTGTGGCATGCAGGCTCAGGAGTTGTGGCTCGTGGGCTCTGTAGTTGTGGCTCGCGAGCTCAGCAGTTGTGGCACACAGGCTCTAGAGCACAGGCTCAGTAGCTGTGGCTCGTGGGCTCAGGAGTTGTGGCTCGCGGGCTCTAGAGCACAGGCTCAGTAGTTGTGGCACGCGAGCTCAGTGGTTGTGGCTCATGGGCACTAGAGCGCAGGCTCAGTAGTTGTGGCTCGTGGGCTCTAGGCACGTGGGCTTCAGTAGTTGTGGCACACAGGCTCTAGAGTGCAGGCTCAGTAGTTGTGGTGCACGGGCTTAGTTGCTCTGTGGCACGTGGGATCTTCCCTGACCAGGGCTCGAACCCGTGTCCCCTGCACTGGCAGGTGGATTCTTAACCACTGCGCCACCAGGGAAGCCCGACAGCCCACTTATGAATCCTCCCTGCCACTCCCCACCACCACCGGCCGCCACCAGCATTTCTATCCTGCCTGGTAACAGCTGAGCATCATGGCACAACCTTTTCCAAATGGAAATCCATAATCTATAATTTCCACGGCCCAATAAATAAAAGCACTCCCAGCATGCTCTCTGGGGCTCACCGGGCTCTTCTCCATCCTCGGGCCTCTCCTCCCCAGGTCCCCGCAGGCTGCAGAGAATGGATACTGGATGTTCCACTCCTATTACCCGCCCGCCCGGAAAGCCTCCACTGCCTGACTCCCACCCAGCTTCCAAGTCCAGTTAATCCCACTCCCCTCCCCTGCATCACACCACCTGCTTATCCCAGTCTGGACCAGTGTGGCCTCCTGGGCTAGGTCCGACTGTGCTGGGAGAGGGGCTCCAAGCCCACACGTCTGCCTGTACCCCCAGATGCAAATAGAGTGCTTTGCCCACTGTCAGTGCTCGATAAAATCTGGTCTACTGATTCTCATATTGGCCACTTCCCATACTAAACAAAGTGAGGGTAAACCCGGCCCTCCCAACCCCCATCCCTCGAAATAAATATTTGCGTTTGTACAGCCACTGGAGACGTTCACACAGGCACACACCCCTCTCTCTCTCTCTCAGGCCCTCAGGTCCTTACCAGCTTCCCGGGTTTGGCCTTGTGAGTGTGGCCTTTGTGGAGGGGGATGGGCAGCTCCCAGGACACAGCAGAGGAACAAAGAAAATAACCCCTTGAGAGTAACAGACAGTTGGCAACACTTCGCTGATCTTTTTCCCTTTTGTGTCTCCGCATAATTGCTACAAACAACAGAGACTGAAGAGCGCTAATATGTAACCATTAAGACCACGGATCAGTTTGGACGGGGAGTACAGAAGGAGTTTCCCTTCCGATGCCAACAGAGACGCACAGGTCACCTGAAACCCGGCGCCGAGGTGTGAGATAGACTCGGGGCTGGTGTGGGCTCAGCCAGTAGGACCCCCACTGACCACTGATGTCGGGCAGGAGCCAGGGAGAGCTGAGGGGACCCCGTTCCAGTCCCGGGGGAATCGCGCCATCCGCGGTTTCGAGGAAAACACTTCCTGGTGAAGGATTTCATTCTCACAGCTCCACTTACAAAGCTATACTTATTCCACTAACAGGGAATGAAGAGCCTATAGAATATCCAAAGCTAAAAACCTGATGTCTAAGACAGTGCCGGAAATGTATAAAGCACTTGACTATTTGTTTCTGGACAAACAGCTGGAAAGAAGGAGAAGCAAAGGACGGAGGCAGCAGGCAGCCACCATCCTGAGTGTCTGCAATGAACCTTGAACAGCAAGGAAAGGTCTCCAGACAGAGGCCACCGACGGAGCGGGTTCCGGAGCAGCTGCGCTGACCTGCGAGAAGGGCTAACAGGACGCAGCGCTCGGCTCCCCGGCGTGCAGCCCCCAACAGGAACGGGGACACGTGGGCACCAAAGGCACGGCAGCCCTATTCCCAGCAGCCCCGAACACGAAACCACCCAGATGCCCATCGTCGGGAGAACAGGTAAGTAAGCGGAGGCAACCACCTCCAACCACATGCAATACAGGTGAGTCTCGCCCTGCGCTACGGCCAACTCAGGTTTTTTGATCTGGAGGCTGGATGTACCCACGTGGTCAGTTTGTGAAAACGCCCTCCCTGACGACCTGGGCATCCTTCTGGATCTATGTTTTATGCCAAAAAAAAAAAAAAAAAGAGCTCAAAAAAACTAGGGCGTTTGAAGTGGTCTCAATCCCTCCAATCCCAAACTCCTAATAGTAACACACGGAAAAATCAGAGATCCAGGCTTGATCGTCGAAGCGAAAACTGAAACAACTGTTTGTCTGTCTGAAATCAGGTTCACCAGCCTGACCTGACAGGAGCGGTGCCGGGACAGGAGAAGACTGCGTCACTGCTCCCAGCAGCACCCAGATCTTTGGAAACCACAGCAGAGGGTAGGCAGGCAGGCCCACGGAAGTCCCCTCCCTGGAAAATACGCCGGTTCTCCCCTCTCAGACAAGGTCAACTGGAAACACAAACAGAAGGCTCTCAGGGCAACCCGCTCTCTCCGAATCCACTTCTATTTCATTACAAAAGGGAGCCAGTAGCTACCACATCTGTGAGACCAAATCTTGCTGACGGCCACCATCTGCCCTGACACAGAGAATGTGAAGGAATAAAAATTCTTTCAGGAAACTAAGGTGGGTCTTGTTTTGTTGTAGGTCCTCACGAAAAATTTTTTTTCTGTCGTATGCTCAGTACTGCTGGTAGACTATGTCCATATCACCTAAAACTCACCGAATGAAAACTAAATTCACAGCCTGAAGATACTGTTCCCCCTTTAAGACTATCATCTGAGGATCCAGTAACAGTAGCTTTGTGTGCTAAGCTGGAAAGGGACATGGTTCTCTCTGCAAGAGCCTGCTGGATGTTGACATTTCTAAGACCAAACATAAATCGTTTGTGAACATGGCCGGTAATTATTTGGAATTCTTCTCCCAGAACCATGAAAAGTGTTTCCCACCCTTTAAAAAAAAAAAAAAAAAAAAAGCAGCTTCTAACCAGGATGCTAATGACAACCAGACGGCACAGGCAGTTTTTGAAGATCACACAGTCGCCTGTGTAGAAACACTGCACAAATACTCCCAACACTGCAGCCCAAAAAAAGACAGTCCGCACCAAACAGCGGGAGAAGTGTGAAGTCTGCAAAGGAGCCCTGGTTAAACAAAAACACCAGTCTGTGCGCAGAGAGCTCAGGGTGGCCACCTGTTCAGGGCCGGTGGCGAGTTCTGATTAGCAGTAGGAGAAACAGTATTAGAGCGATGACAGCCCCCGCTCGGGCCCTGGGCCCAATCCTCCAGCCTATATTTAGTCTGCTCCTTGTGGAAATGTCCCAACCTCGCACACAGACAAGCTCTCTGGCTGGCTGCTCAAAGGGTCCGGTAACAAATCTCTTCTGCTGGGGCAGGTACCTTCTCTCCTTCCCTCCCTGGCCGCCACATGCAACCAAGGCAGCCCCTCCCGCCGGGTCAGTCGTGAGCAGAGAGCACAGGGAGGTGAAGGGATGGGGCCCACCGCGACGCCAGCCCTGCCCCGGGATGGGTCATCACCACGACCCGCTGTGCAGGCTTCCACACCACAAGATGGGAGCCAACGGGACTCAGCCTCAGAGCCCCGCGGCTCCCGGAAGGACGGGGCTCAGGGCAGCACACACCGGGCCTGGTGCTCAGAACCTGAGGAAAATCACAGATGCTGCAGAGATTAAAGATGAACATCTGCAGAGTTCATTTTCCTTCTCAGAGAAAGGTACTTAACGAAGGGTAGGAATTATGTGGCTAAGCAGCAGATCAGAACCCCCAACCCTGGATTTTAAAAATAACTAAGCCTGATCCGCTTTGCCGAACTCAATCACTTGGGCGAAGGCCTCAAAGAATCTGGAGTGTTGGGCGGGGGGGAGGGGTGGGGGACGCGGGTTTGCTGGAACGTGGAGAAACAAGAGACAGGAACAAATCGGTAGTTCAAACAAGCCAGAGCTAGACGCACCAACTGTAAACACCTGCAGGGTACACAGGAAAAAAGGATGCAAAGTAAGAGATTTTAGTCTGAACAAAATAAAAAGTCAGTTTGAGACCAAAAAAAACCAACAACAACAACAACAGAGGTGGTAGTAACGGGGCTCCAGGTTCCGCTGTGAAGGTTCCTGCAGCTGCCAGGGCTGCTTCTCCCTTCTGAGTCACTTCCACCAGGCTCCCCACACAGCCTTCTTAAGCTGCTCATAACATACAGCTCTCCTGTTTAGAAATGCTCTTTTAGCTGCACAACAAAAACAAAACGTATCACCTGCCAAATTATCATAACAAGTGAATACGGAAGAACCCCACTTAAACACACAGGAGACTACGCTAAGGATCAACAACCGACCTGGAGACACAGGAAGGGAAGCCCACAGAACCCAGCACCGGGATTTACAGTCTCCCTCCCTAAGGGATGCCCTTTGCAATGTCCACCACCCACCAGCCACGCTCCCCGCAGGGCACTCAGCATCAGCACCGTGGAAGCAGAGTGAACCTGGACTTGAACCCATTCGAACCTGGGCTTCAGGGCCTCCTCCACTGTGTTTAAGCTGTGTCACCAGAAGCAACGCCCTGGGCTCTTGGCCCCTGCCTGTCACCCACAGGGAAGGACAAGAGGACGCCCCTCCGCTGACTGAAAGCACTGTGCAGAGCCCTGGCCCAGGGAAGATGCCCGGTCCGCCACCGGAGCTCCGGCCCCCCTCCCCAGCCATGCTTCTCAAAGTGCCATCCCTGGACTGACAACACCAGCATCCTCTGGAAACTTGTCAAAAGCACATTCTCAGGCCTGCTCCAAACCTACGGAATGAGAAACTCTGGGGGCAGGGCCAGCAGCCTGTTTTCCCTCCATGTGATTCGACTGCGCGCTTAACTTCGAGGACCAAGGCTCTCTACGTTCCACCGAGGATACTACATTACGTCAGCCACCCAGCCTGTCACTCATCCATCCCTATCAATGGTATCGATTCTGGGTCTGAAATTCACTTCCACCCAGGAGGAAGAAACACCACCCTTTTGCCAAGAGCCAGGTTGAAAAAGTTGCCAGGATTAAGCAAGCACGTCTTTTTCTTCCCCTACGTGCACTAGAGAAAACTTCATTTCCACCCAAACACACACGGCATTTAGTTGCCACCCAGGCTAATCCACCAGACCCCAAAACACCCCGGCCCTGACACCTGTGCTCTGGTGACAACTAGCAAAACACCGTCACTTCTGCTAGAGGCTCAACATTGTTCAGATCACCAGCAAGAAGCAAGAGGACCCAAACGCCAGAGAAAACGCAAGCCCCCCCCCACCCGCCGACAAGTCACCCGCTCAACAAACAATTCCCGGGCGTCCTCCGAGGGCCAGACACGACGCTCTGCATCACCGCGGAGATGGAACACAAGCACGACCTGATTTTCCTCAGAGGGCCCCCAGTCCTTGCTGGGAGCTGGGGCCTGGGACAGACAGGGAAGATGCGGACTTCAGCCAGGCTGAAGGGACGCCCAGAATCCGGAAGGGTCGGAGACCGTTAAGGTATGAAATTTAACCTGGAAGTGACGGACCGCCACCCGAGAATTACCTTGAAGGAGGAGACTGTGACATTCATATCAATAACGAAAAGGCCCCATATTTACAACTTGTATTAAGCCTGCAAGATTACGAACATAGTCAAGCGTGTCCAGGAAGGGTTATGCTCATTCACAGCAGGAAGAAGGGATTTGTTCCTTAAACACACACACCTGCCCCAACCAGATGAAATAAATTCTTCTAGGCAAACAAACTCTTACAGAAGTTTTGCCGAGGTAAGCCACCACGCAGAGAACGTAAGACTTGCAGTTAGTGGCAGCGTCCGCAACCCCTTCCTGTCTTGGGTAAAGGGGACACGTGCTTGGGATGGTTTGTACGTTCAGCCTGTGGGAACTATGAATAACCAGGAGCTTCATTCCTAGCTCAGAAAGGGCTAGACAGCCAGCGATGAGGCTGACCAGCCCAGCCCATCTCTTTCCAGCAAGTTCCCTACCCTTTCTGGGCCTCCAAGGTGGCATCTGTGTCACTGGATCATCACAAGATGGACTGAGATGATGGAGGTCAAGCACTGGGCACTCTGCTGCCCACAGGTGCTCAACATAGCTGCTGCACCGTGGGATGAAAGGCGCTCCCTGCCCCATCTTCCCAGGTTCCCCAAATGCTGGGGCTCGGCCCTTCAATGCCCCTGTGTAAGTGCCCTGACCAGGGGTGGCAGGCAGAGTTCTCTTGCCGAGGACTGGGCCACTGTGACCTCTCCAAGCCCTCCCACGAAGCCACGCAAACCACCGGCGGGGCCCGTGGGGAACTCGGTTCCGCCCTCCCCGAGCAGCTGCTTGGTGAGTGTGGAGGCATGAATGCTGGTTAGGGGCTCGAGCACGGCCCGGCGTATCATTTGCATCACGGTTCTGTGGCAGGCAAGCTGAATTACAAGGTGCAATGGCTAACAGAGGCTTTACCCATACTAGAAGAACAAGCTTCATTTAACAAGAAAGACAGCTGACTCATTCACCTCAACTCCATCAACCCCAGGTGGGCTTTTTAAAGGAGAACTAGAGGGGGGAACCTAGGCGAGATGCTTGCTCACCCAGGAGGCAGGCTAGTTCCCGTTCATTTCCAGGCACGGAGAACATCCAGGGTGCTGGCCACACCCCCGGGGGACAGCCCAGAAATCTGACCAGGTCAATCTGAAAACAACAGGCAATGCTTCCTTAAACTCCAGAGACTGGAGGAAAAAAATAAACCTCTCAAAGTCCAAAGTAAAGATTTGAAAAAACACTTTTCTTTTTTCTTTTTTTTTTTTTTGGCAAGGTGATGTTTTAAAACAGAACTGAGAACTAAATCACATTCCCCATGCCTTCAAACAGGGTCACAGACCCATTCAGATTTGGGGATCTTGGTGAGCTCTTTCGACTAAAATATATACAGTTCGGCCCATCATTAAGAGATTTTCCAGTCCAAACCCTCTTAGAATCACTTTGAAATAAGCATTAGCTGAAACATCCTCCCCTTTGACAAGCTCGCTCCTCACTGCCACAGCCAACGATTCCTGAAAGACTCGGGAAAACGGGGAAATTGTACGTAAATTATGGCACAAATGCTGGAACCTCACACCGATGTGATACATCGTATCTCTGAAATTGCTTCCTAACGTTGAAAAGTGCTCACTTTATGCTAATCAGGTAGTTCGGTAAGTATGACTCCAACTTTGCTTAGGTCCACACAGAGGCAGGAAAAATGCCTAGCTGCATCTCCTCTAAAATGCAGGCAATTTTCTGTTTGTTGAAACGAGCAATGTTTAAACCATTTGTTATGACGTGCATATACTTTCCTGATTGGAAACGGTCTTATATTTTAAAATTCAGAGAGGTTTACGTTTTGCTACTGTACCATCCTCACCTGCAAGGTTCACAGGCAGGGGCAGATCTGCGTGCGTTTCTTAGAGGTACTGTGATCCTCTGGGCGCACACTCAGTTACAGCGCGGAGTTAAATGCGTCTGCAGTCTCCGTACCCCACGGCAATGCTCTCCTGCTCGGTGTGAGTGAAGAACCCATATCCTACACAGTTGCACAAAACTGTTTCTTGCATGCTTCTCTCCTCACAGGAAAAATGTCATCCTGCCACATCTGAGCAATCTTCTCAATTTCCAAAATATCAATGACGTAGATATAAATCACAACCATAACTTAAAATTGGTAGTGAGAACATTTCATTATAACAAATGAACTTATATTTCATTAGGAGGGGCAGTGGAAGTTGCTTTGGGGGGCTGCAGACCTAGGTTCAAAGGATCCTTTGGTTCAGACCCAACTTTGACCTCAGTCAAACGTTCAGGAGGTCATTATCCTTCCCCGAATGAAGCTGGCCCACATTCTCTCACAGGGTTGGTACAGCCCCACATCGAGCTTATGAATGCAAGAGCATGCTTGCTAAAGTTCTATACAAGTAAAGAGTGGTATAGTTGTTAATAATAATGCAAAGAACAGACATATTTGAATGGTTCTTAAGCCTCATTAAATTAACCACAGCCCTGACACAATATAAACATTCCTTTTTCTAACAAAAAAATAATAGCATTGCCAAAGTCCCAAGCAGGATTCATCACTGATTCTGCGTCTTATTAATGATAACAAGGTTTCCAGCCAAGAAGGGGCCTAAAGTCTGACATAGTACAGGTAGACAGCAAGCTACCAGAAACCACCATCTAGGAACCACACGATGTTTTGGTTTTTTTAGAAAAGAAGGAAAAGAAAAGAAAAATGAAACCACATCCTCTTGCTAGAAAGTCAAAATGCTTTGCGAGGGGTGCCCGAGACCCCAGAACTGGGCTTCGCGATGGGAAATGAAAACGAGGCAGCATGAATCACACTCAGCTAGAGGTCTCTGCACAGAGACTAGGCGCTCTCAGCCAGGTGCTTTCAGCGCTAGTCACCAGCTTTCAAAGTGTTTCATCAGACTCCTGTGGATGCTGCCAGAGAGCTGCGGAGAGACAGCGGAAACAGGCACAGGAGCCCTTCACTTGGGTGGCCGCGGAGCCAGAGCCCCGTCTCTGGAGGAACGTTTCTGCAACCTCACCCAGCATCAGCAGCCATGTGCCGGCCCCCCGGCCTCCCGCAAGTCTTGTCAGAGCCACACTGCAGCCTCTGCCTCTCGAGGAACCTGGAAGCATCTTAAACTGCCAACAGGGCGGCCAGGTGCTCTGACAGCCAGGCCCACATAAGGCTGGAGCACTGTTCAGATCCTCCCCGGAATTAGCAAGTCCCCTATGGATACAGGCAGCCAATCAGCAGCCTGGCTGGGATGCTGTTCAAGTCCATAGGGCTGCCAAATGCCAAGAGGATCAGCCCCACCACATCCACCTTCTCCACCTAACTGGTCAAGCGTCAAACCAAGACACTCTGGGGTGAGCAGTTCAGGCAGCACGGCACCAAAGCCACGCTCTTCTGAGGCCAGTGCCCCCTCACCTGCAGACGGAGGGGAGCTGGGCGATGCCTGCGGCTGGGCTCCCGACACACTCCTGCCAGGCCTTAGAACCTTCTCAGTGTTCCTCAACTGTGGCCAGAGTGGCTTTTGGTTAGGACAGTTCTATATTATGGACAACCCACCCTTCAGTTCTTTTACCATCATTGACCAATGGCAGTGAGAAGGGAAGCAAGGGAACAAACCGGAAGCCGAATAGCAGAGACATAAGAGCCATGGCAAACCCGAGAAAACACAGGCCCAGGAGAGGCAGAACTCGCCTGAACGGCTCCGGAGGATCACTGCCTCGCCTGACTCGCAGGAAGGGTGGGTGGCCTCCCAGCAGGTGTGTGAAAGTGAGACCCCCCAGGGAGGGTTCTTCTGATGTGACCCAGGACTTTTGGTAGAAAACACGCCATAGAGGAAGCCAGCTTCTGCACAGGAGCAGGTAGACCAGCATCGGGACACGATGCAGCCTGCAGCGGGGGCTGGCTCTCCGCTCCGGCTAAGGTCAGCTCTCTCCACTGTGCCCCCGAAATGGCCAAAGACACCAAAGGGGTTGGCCCTGCCCGCCTAAGCACGCCAGCCAGAGCCTCGTCCCCAGAAGCAACACTTCTCAAAAGACCTCTTCAACGTCCAGCAAGACGCTCGGCCCCAGCCTGGTAACCTGTCGCGGTCCGGTGGCGCCAACTCCTCCGGCTGCCCCAGGGCTTGGGCTGGGTCACTCGGGTGGCCCAGGACGCGGCCACACGGAGCCCCTTTCTCACCGGAGACTCTACTGCCCATTAGCACATTATCGCCGGCGATCCATCTTCGCTGGCAGAGCTGGCGGCGCGCTCGCCCAGCCCTCGGCCTCCCCCTCCGCTCTCGCCCGGCCTTGCGGGGTGAGACGCACCGCAGTGCCCACTCGGCGGGACAGCCGCGTGCCACGGCCCGGCGCGTGTGTACACACGCACGCACACACACGCGCGCGCCCGCTCCCCCGCGCCTTCCAGAAACCCCGCGGAGGCCCGGCCCTCACCTTCGATGGCGATGACGTGCTCCCGGATCTGGTTCTGCAGCACCGGCTCCTCCACGCGCTCCAGCAGCTCGTAGATGGAGTAGATGTTGGGGTGGACCGACTCGAAGCGCTGGATCTCGGCCCGGATGGCAGCCGAGTTGGCCAGCTGCTGCTGGTAGTTCATGGTGC
>NW_020837946.1:5016671-5136724 GCF_003676395.1 Aethalodelphis obliquidens
GCTGCGCCGCCCGGCGCGCCGGGGCCCCTGCGCCGAGCCCGCCGTGCGCTGCCCGCCGAGCCGGGACCGAGCCGCAGGCGCCTGGCAAGCCCCGGAGCCCGCGCCGAGCGCCACTCGCCGCCTGCCCGGCCGGCCCCCTCCCTGGCACGCAGGGCTCCGGCCCACGTCGGCCCCGCCTCCGCCTGCGCCCCGCCCGCCCGCGCGCTTGCCGCTCGCCGCTCGCGGCCCGCAGCCCGCCGCCGCTGCTTCCTCCCCGGCGCTTCCCAGCGCGCCGGATCCCGGGGAATTGCGCCAGGCTCCGCCCCGCGCCTGCCCCTAGGCTTCCTGGGACTTGTAGTCCGCGCCGCGCCGCGTCGGCGCCCCGCCGGGACCGCGGGGAGGAGGCGCGCACGACGCCCGGGGCGCCCGTGCGGCCGGGGCCCCGGGGGCGAGGGGCCGGGCTGACAGGCTGGCAGACCCGCGACGCGGCCGGCCCCCTGCCCCAGCCTCTCCACGAGTCTCTGCGCTGCCCCGCGGCTGTCCCGCCGTCTCGGGACCCGGGAGGCCGTGCACGACCCCGCCCGCGTTTTTGTTTGTTTCTGGGCGGCTGGTTAGAGGAGCTTCTGCGACTCACCGTGTCCCCCGACCGCACTTTGTTGCTTCCCCTCCCCCCAGCCCCAGTTTTCACTTGCTGTCTCCTTTTGCGAAAGTGACACGACTGCTTCCTCTAAATAAACTTAATTTCTTCCCGAAGGCGAAGAGCCTCCTTAGCCGTGGCGGCGTGGATATTCACACTCCAGGAGTGAAGTTTAGACGAGGACACGAGGTGCTGTGAAATACCACGGAGGCTCCCTAGGCATCCTTTTCCTTTAAAATTAAAAAAAAAAACAAACAAACAAAAAACCAAGCAAACTGAGATGTGGGTCCCCAGCCTGTTCGCCCACCCCAATCCCCGCGTAAGCTCAGCGCCCGGGACCCCGCGGAGCCTGACTGCACTGCAGCAGTGGGCCCAGCGCGCGCAGGAAGCTAATCCCGCAGGTTCGAGGCAAACCGGATAGTTGCAGATGTGCTGAGCACCGGCGCCAAGTTTGTGCGCACTGGCCTGGTCCCTAACCACGCCCATCCAAGTGACCTTTTGGAAACGCAAGTCTGCTGCCCTGGCATCCCTGATCAAAGCCAGCTGAGTCTTCACCTGGTTCGTGTGCAGCCTGCGTGTGGCTTACTCACCCTGGTATCCAGCCTCCTTGGGTTACACTTCGGGTTCACAGTTCCCACAGACAAATGTGCCGACCACCTTCAGCACTCTGAGCCCTTGCTCATGCCTTCCTCCCTATCCCCAATCCCAGCAGGGTCCCTGATGCCTGAGGCAGAGTTCCAGGCTCCCTCTGTGATATGCCTCTGGCTTTGCTGTCATCCTACCTAACTGTAGTAACTGAGATGCCGACGATGTGCCCTCATCTTACTTAACGTCTCAGCACTCATTGGTTGCTCCCCTCCTTGAACCCTTCTCCTGGCTGCTGGGATAACATGATCACCAGGCTTTCCCACGACCTTCCCGGCTTCTCAGTCCGGTTTGTGATCCCCTCTTACTCCTGTAACCTTTAAATATGGAGAGCCCCCGGGGCTCATCTCCGGGTCTCTTTTCTGTAAGCGGGGAATCTCTGTCTTTTGGGTGTGAATATCATATACAGGTTAATGAACCTCAAATTCATATCTCTAGCCCAGACCTCAACCCTAAATCACAAATTCATATCCAACCGCTTCCTCAGCATCCCTTGCATGCCCGCTGACAACTGAAATCTAACACGTCTCAGACTGAACTCTTGTTATGCCCTCTTTTCTGCTCCTCCTGAAATCTTCTCTGTTCCAGTTATGGGCAACTTCAGGCCTCCTTTTGCTCAGGCCAACAACCATCCTTGATGCCTCTCTCCCCCATACCCCAAATAGTGTCAGCTCTACCTCCACAAGATCCGGCATCTCACAGCTTCTCACCAACGCCGCTGCCACCAACCTGCTAAAGTCGTGATCATCTTGCCTCTGGGTTATTGCTAGGAAATTGATCTAGCAATTGATCTCCTTGCTTCTTATCTTGTGTCCTTACAGTCTGTTCTCAAGAAGGCAGCCCTGGTGACCCTTATAAAACCCAAGTTAGGTCATGTTAAGCCTCTGCTCAAAACCCTCCCGTGACTCCTGTCCCATTCAGAGTAAAATTCAGCTCTTTACTATGGTCTCCAAAGCCATACACACACTAGAGCCTATCAAGAGCTGTGCGGGGTGTGATGGTTCCCCCTACTTGTAAGCTGACAAGGTAGCCTGCCAAAGACACGAGACCCCTGGGTCAGAAACAAAGGACTTTATTATTCATAGCAATCGCAGTAGCTAGAGGATCAGCATTTTCATGAGCTGGTAGTTAACGGAGCCCCAGTTCCCAGAGGGCCAAGAGGTCCAGATGCACATATAGTGGATTGACCTATAGGAGGGAAACCCTGAGCTTAGAGAACCCCAATCTTTTATATGGGCAGTAAACATTCTGCCCTATAACTGTGACAGGAAACCCTATCTTCATCTCCCAAGGCTGTTTGCTCTACAAAAGTTCTTGAAAAGATAGTTCAGAAGAAAGGCGGTCAAAGCCACAACTACTGAACCCGTGTGCCACAACTACTGAAGCCCGTGCACTCTAGGGCCTGCGTGCCGCAACTACTGAGCCCGCATACTACAACTACTGAAGCCCGCATGCCTAGAGCCCATGCTCCCCAACAAGAGAAGGCACCGCAATGAGAAGCCCGTGCACTGCAACAAAGAGTAGCCCCTGCTCACCGCAACTAGAGAAAGCCCACGCGCAGCAACGAAGACCCAACGCAGCCAAAAAAAGTTTTTAAAAAGAACAAAGGCAGTCCATGCCTCTTCACTCAGACATGCAGAAGTGCAAGAGACCTAGGGAGGATTATCTCCCCCAGCTCCTTGGTACACCTCCCACCACAGCATCTGTCCTTCTTCCCCATTCTCCCCTCTTTAGCCATGCTGCCTGGCCTCCTTGCTGTTCCTTAGATATACCCGGCACACATCCGACTCATGTATTTGCACATGGTGTTTCCTCCATCAGGAATGCTCTTCCCCCAGCAATTTCAGCAGCTCCATCATTTCCTTCACACATTACTCCAAAGCCACCTTCTCCGTGAGCCCTCTTCTGACATCCTGTCTAAAATGGCATCCCTCTTCACCAACACTTCACGTCTTCCTTCTTTGCCCCCAAACATGCCCACATCCTAATCCCTGAAACCTATAACTATGTTATCTTACATGGCAAAGGGGCTTTGCAGATGCAGTGAAGTCAATGATGTTGAGATGATTATCCTCGACTCTCTGGGTGGGTCCAATGTAATCACAAGGGGTCTTATAAGAGGGGAGGCATCAGGGTCAGAGTCAGAGAAGGAGCTATGAGGATAGATGCAGGGATGAGAGGGGGAGAGAGAAGTTGGAAGATGCTACACTGCTGGCTTTGAAGATAGAAGGATGGGACGATGAGCCAAAGAGAATAGGTGGCCTTTGGAAGCTGGAAAAGGCAAGAAAATGGATTCTCTCTTAAAGGTTACAGAAGGAATCCAGTCCTATCAACTCACTTCTGACTTGTGACCTCCAGAACTATAAGATAATAAATTTGTGTTGTTTACACCACTATGTTTGTGCTAATTTGTTACAACAACAATAGGAACTTAATACACTTGCTTAAATGTTTTCTTAGCACTCACCCCCATCTGATACAGTACATAATTTACTTAGTCATCTTGGGTGTGTTCTGTGTCCCGACCAGAATATAAACTCTATGAGAGCCAGGATTTCCATCTGCTTTATTCCTTGTTCTAGCTCCAGCACCTATAAGTGCCTGACACGTAGTAGGTGCCCAATAAATGCTTATCAAATTAACGGCTTCTCCCATTAAATTGTAATTTCCATGAAGACAAGGACCATCTCTCTTCTGCACAGTCCTTGGTCACTGTAGGGGCAATGAATATTCAACAAGTTAACTGATGAAAAATAGTAAATATCTCTCCTAAGGTAAGGGTTCCCCTCCCATCATACCAGGCACATAGTAGGTGTTCAATAAATATTAGCTGAATTGAAATGAAAGTTAGTTTTTCTAGTGACATGAGACCCAGTGGCATTTACAAGGAGGTTACTGGAGATTCATCTTTTGTGAATACAGCCAAGAATTCGGGCCTATTTTGATATGATAGTCCTTCCAAGGACTTTAATTTGTGAGTGAAAACTTTACTATGAAAGCAAGCTGGCTCTCAAAGTAGTGAATTTCTCCTGTCACCAGAAGTATCAAGGAAAAGCCTGATAACCATCCCGTTCATTCATTTGTTCATTCTCTCATTTATTCATTCAACAGATCTTCTTTGATCACCTACTCTGTCCTAGACAGGGTGCTACATTCGAGAAATAGAAAGACAGAAAAGATGATGCCTGCCCTTAGAGAGCCTCCATTCCAGGGGACTATCTGTAGAAGAGGCATTGCTTTTGGGGTTCAATTTCTGAATCCAACACAGAGATTGTGAACAGAGAGTGAGAATAGTTAGAAATGAAGGTGGCCGTGAACCCCCCCTGCCCAACACACACACGCATATGAACACAGAGTTTACACACTCAACATTCAGTGACTGAGTTACAGTTGGATGAATGATTCTGGTCATGTCTAAGTAAACGTGTAAATCTAGGGCACTTCTGCTAGTGCCTAGCCATATACCTCTACATTCTCCTGAAATGAAGCAGTGTGAGTTGTGTCCTCCAGAGGAAAAACTTTATTGTCATAACTTTAAACATCAAAATTCTCCCCATCCCCCAAACGTGCACAGGTGCCCTTACACATAGCTACATAGCTATTCCACCTAAATTATCTCTAAGAAGTGATTTAGAAAAGTTATAAAACATTGTGTCTCTGGATTCTTAGGTTATTTACCTGAGCTTGAATTGATTTCATTAGGTTACTTTGCACGCTTGATTGGGGAGCTCTGAGATTTTTATTTGACATGTGTGTAGACTGTAATACGACAGAGGTTGCTTCATCTCATGGGGTCATCTGCAGAGAGCAGAGGGTTGTTGTGGGGAACTAGCGTCTCACAAAGGCTTTGGGCTCCAGATGGAGGTGGGGAGGGGCCACGTAGGGCAGGAGAGGAGAGCAGAGACCAGAAAGAGGCATAATTCAGAAAAGGGCCAAGATAAAATTTCCTTATCTTGCATTTTGCTCTCTGAGGCAATGACTCTGGGGTGAGGACGAGAACACACACAAACTGTGTTGGCATTTTTGCAGTTTGAGCTCTAGGCTGATCCAGACAGAGCTCTGTGGGGCCCCGCCTCTCTACTCCATGTAGCTCTCATTCTCCTCCTGGCACTGCAGGACTTCAGGAGCCATGTGCGTCTCTCAGTGATTGGGAAAGTTCAGGAGAACAAGCCCCATTGGGCAAGCTCATTTCAAACCTCTGCACTCTTCATATTTGCTGACATCCCCATGGCCAAAGCAGGTCACAGGACTGTGCCCAGAAGCAGGGGAGGGAAGAACACCCCACCCACCATGAGAGGACCCTGCAGAGTTATGTGGCAAAGGTGTGGCTGTGTAATCCTACTGTTGGAAGGTAGTGCAGAGCTGGTTATCAGTCCAGTGGGCCATGCCATCCTTGGCCAGGTAATCGAGCCCTTTAGCTGAAATTGTGTCCTTCATTCGGTTGTTTGGCCCAGGGAAGAAAGCAGTGACATCTCACAGGGCAGTTGTGAGCATCTGAATAAGGTATGTGGGCAAACGCTTTGTCACCTGCAGGTATTATCCCAGCAATGGAACAGGAGTTCTATAAGCCTCAGTTTACTTTTCTGTAAAAGATAGATTATAACACCTAAAACATTGGATTATTATTGCTATCAGAGCTATAGTCAACTTTCCCAAGTTCACAAGGCCGTAGTAAGCAAATAATCCAGATCTGATTTACTCCACTTCTCTAAGGGAAGAAACAGAGGGGCAGCTTCTGCCTTTTCTGTACATGCAACTTTCCCAGCCATCGAGTGCAGCAGAAGCAGTGATGCAGGACTTCTGAGGATGGTTCATATAAAGCAGTATACCTCCTACTGGTCTTATCTTTCTCACCCCTCCTCCACTCTTTTCACTGGCCCTTGGCCACCATGTTGTGAGGAAGCCCAAGCCACAGGGAGAGGCTACAAGATGGTGTGAATACAAGATCCTTCAGATGATTCCAGCTCCCAAGCTTCAAGTCTTCCAGCTGAGGCCCATGTAAGGTAGCGTGAGACAACCTGTTCTCTCCGTGCCTTGTCTGAATTCTGGACTCATCGAAACTCTGAGAGATAATAAACAATTAGCATTTTCAGCCTCTAAATTTGAGAGTGACTTGTTCTACAGGAATAGACGCTAATGGAGAGGGGATCCTTGAACCTGTGAAAATGTATGAGAGAATCATGATATGTATGTGAGAATATATGACATGTGAGAATATATGACATTTTTGTTTCTTGGTTCATCATTTGTTGACATTTGCCCTGAATAAGGGCCCCCTTGAGAGAGCATCCAGTTCCCACATCAGCTCTGCTTGTCCTCTCCAGGCAGCCCTTCTCTGGTGCCCATGGCTCACTTTCTGAAACAGAGTCATTGGTTTTCTGCCACCAACACAAATGTGTTATCCTGTAGTTCTATAGGTCAGAATTCTGACACGGGTCTCATCAGGCTAAAATCGAGGCACCAACATCACGGTCCTTTCTGTAAGCTCTGCATAGCATCTGTCTCCTTGTCTTTTCCAGCGTCTTGAGGCTGCCCGCACTCCCTGGCCTGTGGCCCCCTCCTCCATCAATTTACGGCCAGCAAAGGTGAGTCGAGTTGTTCTCACGTCACATCACTCTGACCCCCTCCTTTGCCTCCTCCCGCTTGTCAGAACCTTTGTTATTATATTGATCCCACCTGATAATCCAGGCTCATTTCCCCATTTCAAGATCATATGATTACTAACTTTAATTCCATCTGCAACCTTAATTCCCCTTTGCCACATAAGGTAACATATCCACAGGTTCCAGGCATTAGGACCTAGACATCTTTCGGGTGGGGGGGGGGCATTATTCTGCCTATAACGCATTAACAGATGCTGCCAGTGTTCAGTATGCACTTGTTGTTTACTATTTGGGGGTGTCAAGTGTCATAGTAGTTGCATTTGAACCTACCTATGCGTAACTAGAAGGGTTTTTGAAAGAAATGTTGGGTTCCCAGAATCAGCCTTGGACCCACCCACACTCATACCCCTCAGTACAAGGTAGCCTTTGAAACTCATGAGATTTGTGTAACCTGATAAGTCACCTACTACTAACAGGCTCAGAATCCCCCCATAGGCCCCCACAGCTCCTGAGGCAAAGGGATGGAAAGCAGAAACACAGATGAACACAGTCTTTAAAGGCTTCATTTCTTTTGCACTTACATTTTTAGGTCAGTCAGTGCTCATTTGCAGGGTTAAAAGAATATCTTCCTAATATGCAGAGTAAACAAAATGAGCAGTAGCACTATTTAGCTCAAGGTCATTTAAAAAAGATTTTCATGGGGCTTCCCTGGTGGCGCAGTGGTTAAGAATCCGCCTGCCAATGCAGGGGACACGGGTTGGAGCCCTGGTCCGGGAAGATCCCACATGCCGTGGAGCAGCTAAGCCTGTGCACCACAACTACTGAGCCTGCACTCTAGAGCCCTCGAGCCACAACTACTGAGCCCACGTGCTGCAACTACTGAAGCCCACATGCCTAGAGCCCATGCTCCACAACAAGAAAAGCCACCACAATGAGAAACCCGCGCACCGCAAGGAAGAGTAGCCCCCGCTCGCCACAACTAGAGAAAGCCTGCACGCAGTAACGAAGACCCAACGTAGCCAAAAATAAATAAATAAATTTATTTAAAAAAAAGATTTCCATGTTTATGGGCTATCCTTAAAATTAATAATGGATGCTATATGATTTTATCAAGATTTTCAAAATCCCACTGAAAATGCAAAATGTTTCCTGTATGAAATCCAAGTTTTATTTCTCCAACTGTCACTAAAAGGGGCGTACGGTTCTTGAGGACTCTTACAAAGCTTGGAGCAGCAGAAAGTGGGATGGGGTAAGTCAGAGTTTAGGGTAGATGGGAGCAAATTGCAGCTGAACCCTGAATGTTACTTTTCTGGAAAGTGTCTTTGTTCTGCCATGTGGAGCTCTCACTCCTGACCTTTCTCCTCGAACCCCGCTTTCTCTGGAGGCCAGTTGCTCCTCTCTTCACAGTCCCAGTTGTCCTGAATCACCAGAAAGGAATTCACCCCAAACCACGACACTTTATGAGACTGACTTTACTCCTTTGGTTAAAGGTCTGGGGACACACACACACACACACAATCACCATATTTTCCTAAATTAAGGAGAAATTGTTATTCAGAGATGCATTCTATGGGCCATGATTCTTTAAGAGGTTGCGAAACCAAACTTATCAGCAAATAGAATAGAATAGAACAGAATAGAACAAATAGAATAGAATATCAGTGCATCACAGGTAGTGGGGGTGAGCGCTGTCTAAAGGTAGCAGTTGTTCTGTGAAACTTTTGTTGTTTTGTGAAGACAGCAAGGAAGTACTACTTCTCAAAGGACAAACATATAAGCAAACCTCTCACCGCCCCCACCCCCGCCTTCTCTCTGGGTGTCTTTGCTAAGCATAACTCTTCCACAGTTTCCATGTGGTATCTGATTCCCATGGCTCCTGCAACAAATTACCACAAACTTACTGGCTGAAAACAACACCTATTTATTATCTCAGTTCTGGAAGACAGAAGCCTGAAATGGGTCTCATGCGGCTAAAATCAAGGTGTCCATAGGCCTGCACCCCTTTTGGAGGCTCCAGGGGAGAATCTGTTTGCGTGGCTTTTCTAGCATCTGGAGGCTGCCTACAATCCTCGGTGCGTGGCCACCTCTTCCATCTTCAAAGCCAGCATCATAGCATCTTCACATTTCTCTCCCACCCTCCTGCCTCCCTCTTTAAAGGACCTTGTGATTACTTTGAGTCCACTGATGATCCGGGACAATCTCCCCATCTCAAGATCTTTATTTTTGTCACATCTGCAAAATCCCTTTTGCCGTGTAAGGTAGCGTTTTCACAGATTCCAGCTTTAGGACACAGACATCTTTGGGGGCCTTGATTCTGCCTTCCACTGATGCTGACAGTACAGTGGAAACACACCCGGGCTTTGCATATTTCAGTGAAATGTATCATGGGCTGTCCCTCAGATAGATCCACATCAACACATGCTTAGTGACCAGCGTCCCCAAAAAACAAAAACAAAGAACCCAGCCTCCCTGTGGAAAATTAAAGCACTGTGAGCTCTTCTCATTTTTATCTAAAATTTAATTTAATATTCTAAAAGTCATTCAATGAAATACATAGGACTTTGAAGGAAACCAGTTATACTGAATTAGAATTATCAAGATATCTAACAGTTTATGATATAGGAATATATCTGCTTCTTTATTAACATATCAATTAACAAGATGTAGCAGCCAGTCTACTAATAGAACTTTGAACTGCTGATAAACATAAACAATATTTTAAGGAATTTGTAACATTCGTGATAGGAAAGAATCTGATTTCTCTCAGTGACAAAGTCTCAGACACTGCTGATACTTCTGTGATCTATTATTTACATCTATAGTGGAAGGAAATACCACATTTTAATTAAAGCTTAGTGAAATTAAAGATGTAAATGCTTCCTCATCCAAGTTCACAGACCCCTCTGTTTAAGGCCAGGACAAAGTAGGCAAGACAAGGTCCCCAGCCCAGGCGGAGGCTTGGGGTCTCCTGAGGCAAGTCTTTTTTTTTTTCATTGTGGTAAAATACATAGAACATAAAATGTACCTTAGTACCAATTTTAAGTACACAATTCAGTAGTGCTAAGCATATTCACATTGTTATGTATTCACTCTCCAGAACCCTTTTCGAATTGCTAAACTGAAACAATATACCCATTTAACAACAACTTCCCCTCCCCCCTTCCCCCCAGCCTCTGACAACTACCATTCTACCCTTTGTCTCTGTGAATCTGACTATTGTAGGCGTGTCTCCTATAAGTGGGATGGTGCAGTTTTTTATCTTTTTGAGACTGGCTTATTGCCCTTAGCATAATGCTTTCAAAGTTTATCCATGTTGCAACATGTGTCAGAATTTCCTTTTTAAGGCAGAATGATATGCATGTATGTGTGTATGTGTGTATATATGTGTATGTGTGTGTATATATATATATGAATGTATATCACATTTTCTTTATCCATTCATCCACTGACTGACATTTGGGTTGCTTCCATCTTTTGGTTATTGTGGATAGTGTTGTTATGAACATGGGTGTGCAAATATCTCTTGGAGACCCTGCTTTCCATTCTTCGGGGTATATACCCAGACGTGGGATTGTTGGACAGAGCAAGTCCTCTTGATGGCTGTCAGAGGGAAACAACGCTACCAGGATCAGTCTTCTTCCAGACCAGGGTTCCCGCTCCTAAGATTTGTGCTGGAGAAAAGTAGTTAGAAATCTGGTCTCAGATTGTCACAGAATCAACACTACGGAAGAGACCTCAGAGTCCCTTTCGTGTACCAGCGAAAAAACTGAGGCCCCTGTGGGTGAAGTTACTTCCTGCACTAGTTAAAAATGACCTCAGGAGTGGAACTGGCCCTGTGAAAGTTACCAATTCCTGAGCCCACACAGGGTGGGTATCAGCATGGCTAAGACCCAGGCAGCCAGAGCAGAGGGAGGTGGTGGCTCTGGTGCAGAAATTCCACTGCTTTAGTGGAAATGCCCTTCCCCTTGCCTGATAGGAATACAGCCACACAAGAACAGTTTCCCTAGAATTTTCCCATGAAGCCAGCCACTGTTTCTTTTTCTCTTTTCCAAATGAGGACAAAAGGCAAAGATGCCTTATTCTCCTAGCAACCCGCTCAAGCCCTCTTCTGCGTGTGCCATGAAAACTCTGTTCTGAATTCACATCAGCTCCTGGGGGTGTGAAAATGCAGCACACCAACCTTGGATTTGCAGCAGTTTTTAAAGTGGATGTTTATAGAGACACAAGCTAACACAATTCTGTAAATCATTCCTCCTTGTATCAAGTGCAAAATGCATAATAATTCTGAATGTAAGAATTCTTCTCTCATATAATGGAAGATTAATTTTCTTCTACACATTCTGTGAGCTGATTAAAAAGCTGGTTTTATACATATAGTTTTGGCTGATGAACAAATTAGACATGAGAAATCAGATGCAAATGAGTAGTTTACAGACACTTTTGAAATTACATAATCTTCTCACAGATCATATGAAAACCAAGTAACTGAGTTAGAAAGGATCTGTTGAGGTGTCTGAAAGGAGGGTTTCTGTGATGTTTACCAACTATTTTTTTCTAATCACAATTGCCATATATATATATATATTTTTTTTTTTTTTTTTGCGGTACACGGGCCTCTCACTGCTGTGGCCTCTCCTGTTGCGGAGCACAGGCTCCGGACGCGCAGGCTCAGCGGCCATGGCTCACGGGCCCAGCCGTTCCGCGCCATGTGGGATCTTCCCGGAGCAGGGCGCGAACCCGTGTCCCCTGCATCGGCAGGCGGACTCTCAACCACTGCGTCACCAGGGAAGCCCTGCCATATATTTTTGCAAACATCTTTGCACTTGTGCTTTGTATCTGTTTGTTTCATAGATTATTTGTTACAAAACTTTCGGGGGGCGGGTTGTTAAACTTTAGGATTTAATACCTTTGGTAAACATCCTTTTGCTGCACCCTCTGAAAGTACACTAAACAACAGCCCCCCAAAAGGACTGCTTTTCTGTTCTTCAATTTTCACTTGGTGTCCAAATACAGATTCAATTTAAATATTTATCGAAAGGTCGCTAAGTCCTGGGCTGGGCACCTGTTGACGTCATCTTATTTAACCCTCTATGACATCACAGGGCAGCTAATGCTGTGCACCTAAGAGGCCTGAGGGTCAGGGAGGAGGTGACGGGCCCAAGGCTACAGCCAGACTCGACACACCCGGAGGGTAAAGCCCGGTTTTCTGAGTGTGAGCACACCTGTTTCCCTTCTAACCACAGTGAATCTCTAATTTTAAAAACACAAGGGAGGAATTCCCTGGCGGTCCAGTGGTTAGGACTCCACGCTTTCACTGCCGAGGGCCTGTGTTCGATCCCTGATCGGGGAACTAAGATCCCACAAGCCGTGCGGTGCGGCCAAATTAAAAAACAAAAACAAACAAACAAAACCCACACGGGAATGTGTGATCACAGAGACATTTTCTGTGATGTGGAAGATGAGCCTATCACCAAACAGATCTAGATCAGCGTGCATGGTTTCTGTGGAATGGAAGAGCATTTTCCCTGCCTTAACTCCAGTCTCTCCTGTTCTCACCAGGCTCTGTGTTTTGACTGTCATTCGATGCTCTGCTAAGCTGTGACCCACATGTTGCCTGACAATAATCCCTTCCTGTGTGTCACACTCTGCCCGGGGTGTGAGTCTGCCCTGTAGAGGAGGCCCTGGCATGTGCCCGGCTGGGATCCACGGCACACTTGGCTTCCAGCATGCTGGCCAGCTTTCTGCGTGTATCCCAGGAACGTAAGACTGCCTTTGGAAAAGGAACAGCAGTGGTGTTAGGACTTGCCTCCTCTTCTTAGGACAGTGGTCATCCGGTTGTGCTCCTTGGAGCCCCCTAAGAAAGCCGGCTGGCTGTGGGGTTGGGATGTGAGTGCATGGGGTTCTCCCTCACCCCCAACCCCGGCTCCCTTTACATAAAGCTTCATTTTTATCTTGTTAACATGCAAGTTCCCCCATTAGATTCACTTTGGGGCAGGGGTGTTATTTAAGAAGCAAGACACATCAGTACAAGATGTCAAAAAACTTTCTAGGTACTTAAATACTTCCTAGACCCATGACATTTCTGCATGATCATCTGTAGGCCTTATCTACTTGGGGTGGTTTTGTTCTACAGGACATGGAAGATGGGGCACAGGGATGATGTGGGCAGAGGGGAAATTTGCTTTCCTTCCCAACACCTCCCTCCGGTTCTATTATATTTTCCTTCCCTCCTCCCCTCCACCGAGTGGAGAGCGGGTGACAGAACACCAGGTTAGGGCTTGGCAAAAGAGTGCCAGCGGGCCAGATGGCCTATGAGGTAAGAATCATTGTCACATTCTATTTAAAAAGTCAAAAGGAGACTATTTTTATAACATTTGGAAGTAAATAAAATTCAAATTTGGGCGTCTAAATAAAGTTTTATTAGAACACATGCATGCCCATACGTTTGCACATTGTGACTGGCTGCTTTCACACCACAGAGCTGAGTAGTTAGGACAGAGACCCGAGGCCTGCAAATCCTAAAACACTTACTGTTGGGCCCGTTGCAGAGTTTGCTGACTGCTGCGCAAGTTTTAGAGGGTCCAGCCTGGTTTTAGAGGGGCTTCTGAAAGGTGTTGCCTTAACAGCAGACATTTTATTTTTCTTAATCAAAAAAGCATTTTAATCATCTTATCTCATTGACCTTTCTCATGCTTGAAGAAAATCTGAAAAAATGTTGTTTGCACAACTACCTTCTAACCTACGCAAATGAGTCAACAGCAGACCTCTAGTCGTAACAGAGCAGGGGAAATCCTGGGGAAAAGTCAGAGAGTCCTTAATCTGGACTCCCTTGTAGCTACAGCTATTCTGTGGGCGACCTCTGAATACATAATGAAGGAGTAGCACAGTGAATACAGAGCCTTTATTTTGACGCCCATGGGACTGAGTGCATAGGAACTTTATGAATATGCAAACAGTACACACCAAGCTTTGGAAACTCTTTTCTCAATTTCACTGGTTATATTTTACCAACCAAGTCTTTGAAGCAGTTATGAAACCAAGACAAACCTTACTGAGTATCACACAAAGCTGGACAGAGCTTGGTGGGTGGCCTGGAAGGAGAATAATTTGGTGCCTATCAAAGCAATATTCACTGAGTATCTAATGTACATAGATGTGAAGCTAGGCTGTTCCAGGAATGTAAAGAGAAAGGTGTCTTGGGGTAGCTCAAGTCAGCCCTGGTCCCCGTTCTCCACGGCAGTTCAGCTCTGCCCCAAACCTGCATCACTCATTCACAGAACCAAAGTTCTGGAGGAAACCACCCTCCCTACAGTGCAGCGTGGTGATCATCTTTGGGCTTCTCATCTCAGTCCCGTTGGATTGCTTCAGAAGCAGACTCTGAGAGGATTCAAGGGCAAGGAGCTGATCTGGGAGGTGATCCCAGGAATCCCCAGAAGGGGTGCTGGGAAGTAAGATAAGGAAAGGGAGGAAGCCAGCTTAGGGTGTGCTCCTGAGAAGGGTGTTGCTGTAGGGCAATGGGGGCTCCTTTTCCCAGGTCCTCTAGAAGACTGCATGGGGTCACCCCAAAGTGGTCCTTGTGCCCCACAAGTGAGGAAGCCAAGGTATTTACCCACCGATTCATTCATGAAGGGCTGTCTTCTGAGGCATCAGTTCCCTGACATTTCAAACCTAGCACATTCTGTGGTCAAAGAGATCTCAGGTTCCCACAGGGAAAATCCACGTGTGGGTTTGGGAGGCAAGCCTCGGGCATAGGGAAAGGTACCAGCCGTGGTCCCCACATCCTTCTCCACACACCGTGCACTCCCTGAGAGCATTCTGGGAGGCGTGCATCCTCCAGCTCCTTTCTCTTGCAGGCGTGCTTTGTGTCCCTGGCTGTCTGCTGCTCTAAGGGGCCACACAGCTGGCCCATCCTCCACCCATCTCTGGGGCAAGGGGTTGGAGAAGAGAATCTCATAACTGGGGGGGGGCGGGGGGGCAGGGGGTGCTGGGGCAGAGGAAGGAGTAGGGACGAGCCTCCACTGGGCATGGGGGCTGTGGGGCTTCCCTGTCACAGCCCCCCACCTTCCTGTCACCTGGAGTAAAAGACTTCCTCTCCTGGGCTTCCACTTCCTTGCTTGAAAAATATCACATGGACCAGAGGACCTGTAGGCCAGCACTTCTCAAACTTTAATATACGCACAAATCGCCTGGGGTCTTATTAACACTGCAGGTCCTGATTCAGCAGATCTTAGGTAAGGCCTGAGATTCTGCACTTACAAGTTCCAGGTGGAGCCTTTGGTCTCATCTGCTGGTCTCATAAGGTATAGTCAGGATGTCGTATACCTGGTCCATCAAAAATCTCTGGTTAACCAGGATGGTATGGGAATGGGGTCTTACAACTTCATAGCTGTTAATGGAAACATTTTTTGTGGTTGCTCTTCTGATCCTGGCTATTAAACTTCTCTCTAAAATATTTTAGATCACAGACCTGTTTAAGGAAGCCCATACTATTTGTAAAAACCGAGCAGTTTCTAGAAGTTTCTTAGAAATGAATGCTATCCCTTTGTATTTCCCTCAAAAAGCTAATTTCTCTGGGACTCCAAAGGGCCTGCTCGTGCCGTTATCCCACTTATCACCCGCTTGGTTACTAGAAGCACAAAGTCACCGCCAGGTTTATAGGATGAAATTTCCTAAGTGGGGTGAGGTAGGTGTTCTATCCAATTCTTCCCCCCAGACTAGGAGTAGAATCTCATAGTCCTTGGCTTCTGGCAGCAATTCTGGCCCCGGGCAATTCACCCACCTGTGCCTCGCCAGCAGTCTGGACCACGTGCGGGCTCACTCTCTGTCAAACCACTCTTCCTGGCAGTGATGGTCAGCCTTGTGCTTGTGATGTCACCATGCCAGAACCGTGCACAGCACCTCCAGATGGCTCTTCATTATGGATGAGAAAACAGCGGCTTAAAGCTAGTCTCAGGTCACCCAGAAAACAATGGCAGATGTAGCAGTAGGAGAAAATATCTGGTCCAGAGCCCTCTCTCAGAACCACTCAATCTAACCACAGATAGAACGCGCATACACCAGTCCACTTAATTCAAATTCTGGCTACTGTTAACTAAATGACTTAGGTGAATTCATTACCATCTTTGGGCCTTGGTTTTCTCATCTATAAAATGGAGCCACTAAAACACCTACTGCATACGGTATTATGATTATGTTTCTGGGAATCTTATTAGTAACACCCGCAACCTTATTAGTAACATCAGTTACTAACTTCATTTACACACATGCAATTATAATGTTTAATGCCCTTTTACATTTCTTCTCAAACTCAAAGTATGTCTACCTGAGTTAGGTTAAATGTGCACTCTAAAATCTTATTTTATTTTTTAAAATATATGCATGCATAGGCTATATTGGGGTTAGCATAAAATGGAACCAGTCGACCAGCCAATAAATGTTTACAGAGCACCTACTCTGTGCAAGGCGGTCAGCGTAATGGAGATTTGGGACACGATGGTAAATAAAAGAGACTCACTTCCTTCTCAGAGCTGTCAGTGTAGATGGAGGTAAGCAAATACTTTCTCATCACTAATTAACTAATTCCAAGTGTGTGCTCCAGCAGACTTGAGGTGAGCTGCTCTTTACATCAGCTTCAGTGCCTTCTTCAGCCCAAGTATCTAGGCCAGATTTCCGTTTTCTTTTGCCTCAGGTTTATGTGTTGATTACCCTGTAGCACCTGAACTTCCCTTTGACCTTGACCTTCATGGGAAAGATGACCTGAAGATCTAGTCTTGAGGAGCAGAATCTGCTCCAGTTTTGGTGAATGACTGGGCTGTTTGTTTTGAAGAAAGGAAGTAAATGTTTGCAGAAGAATAGAGTTGAAAAGCCTTGGACAATAGAAGGTGATTTCAAGGCTCTGTGGGAAGAGATGGGGAGAGTGGAGGCTCAGCAATAGGTGCTCTGGTCTAAAACCTAGAGAGAAAACTAACATGACTAATGCGGAAACTGCATTAAGTTTTACTATGTGACATGCATTTTCTTACCCTATATGGCATTCTTTCCTTTCCATGGAGATCAGTAAATTCTGCATTACTTGCACATGTGTTGGATCCAGATGTGGATTTCTTTTTGGATGGAGGGGGTGTTGAGACTGGGTGGGGGAGCATGCAGCATCACTCAGGGTTCTCCCACAGGTACAGGTGTGTGTGAGGGGGTAGGAGCAAGGGTCCTAGTGTTGCACTGAAATTAGCTCATACAGCTTCATGCAGCAGTTCTGCGTTGGGGGACAGAAGAATCCCTATGGCCAAAATGTTGATCCCCAAGGGGTTGTCCAGGGCTGACTGGCCAGGATGTATGGAGGGTCCTGCAGAGGACAATATGAGGCAAAGGGCACGTTTGCAACACACTTTTCCATCTTGCCTGGAAAGGAACAGCCCAGCTTGTGTGATATGTTTTATCGTGGTGATGGAGGGGAGGGGATGGGGACTGAACTGGGCGGAGTCTGGAAAAGCTGATGCAACATGAACTAATCTTTGTGAAGCTGACTCCTTTGAGTTCAGCCTGAGCTCTTGTATCACCTGTCTCCAAGATGCTGGAGCTGTCTGGGGGCCAAAAATGCTTTTAGAGATCCTCTAACCAAAAAACCTGTCTTCATGATGCTATCCCAGGATCCCATGGAAGCCGGGAAGGTCCTGGTGGTGGTATCAGATCAACCTGAAGTCCAAAAAGATTGGAGATGGGAGAACCTGAGAGCGGATTGCTGAGTGTCAGGTTCAGTCTGGAATGTAGAAACCTCATTCCCAATTCGCTTCAGCTGAGCTCATATCCAATGCTCATCTATCACAAACAAAGCAGGTTGGAATCAGTTTCCAGGTTTCAGTATGGAAATCTAGCCTTCCCTGTCCCTCTGTTTTGTTGACTGTCCCCAAAACTCTGTTAAAGGTGCAGAGCTCTTGTTTCCTTGTCACACATGACACTCAGGATTTTCTCCAGAGAAAGGGTTGGTGTGGTCAGGTATCCTCGGGTGGAGCTGGGCTCAAATGGTCCAGGAATTTCCCTAGTGGGCAAGGCTGATGCTACAGACTGAATTGTGTCACCCAAAATTCATGTGTTGAAGCCCTAACCCCCAGTGTGACTGTATTTGTAGATAGGATTTTTAGAGGCTTAAGGTTAAATGAAGTCATAAGGATGGGATTGGTGGCCTTATAAGAAGAGGGAGGGAGCTCTGTATCTCCACTATGTGAGGACAGAAAAAAGGTGGCCATCAACCAACCAAGAAAAGAGCTCTCGCTGGAACTCAATTGTGCTGCCACTCTGATCTTGGACTTCCAGCCTCTAAAACTGTGAGAAATGAGTTTCTATTTTTTAGGCCACCCAGCCTATGGTATTTTGTTATAGGGGTCCCAGCTGACTAAGACAGCTACTGTGTTCCTGGCTTTGTGGCTCCATCCCTGTCTAGCAACTTATAGGCACTGAATACTGTTATATCCCATCTGGAAAGCAATGTGGCAACACGTTGCAAAATGTTATGTCTTTGGTCTTATAATTTCAGTCCTGAGTATTTTTAGGAAGTAATTTAACAGGAGGAAAAAACTGTATACCTTGAAGAGGTTCATTGGAGTAGTGTCTTTCAGGTTTTATCAAATCAAAAGTATCCCACAATGTGGACTAGGCAACAGTAGAACAGGGTGTCAACTTGGGCAACAGAGATACATTTTATATTATATGGTTTAAAAAGGAAAAATGATACATTTTGTGTAGGTTTTAATTAGAAATGTGAAACATATGTGTCTATGTGAAGGAAGAGAGAAAGGGAATATGTCAACATCCAGTGAGTTAATTTAGGGCAGTGGGATGTTAGGGAATTTGAAAAATGTAGACATTTTCCCTTATTGACGTTTCATTTTTGCTACAGAGAACAAAACAAGGCTTATACTTGTCAGCTTCCACCCTCGGCAGTGCCTCCCCCCAGCCTGCTTGTCCCCTTGGGGCTGAGTTTTCAGAACCACAGGAGGCCTTCCATGCCATCCCCAGGGCTCTGTTTTATAATAGAACACCCACTTGTCACAGGAACTGTGTCCTCCTCTCTGTGTAAACTGTCACCGCAGTCCCCAACAGCCTCCTTTGCATCTTGCCATTAACCTCACACCTGGGCTCACCTCTGGTTAATAGAAAAACCTCCGTGAAGCCAGAAGCCAAGACCAACTTCACTTTTCCACAGGTTTACAATGGCCGGCCGTTTCTCTCACTGGGATGTCACATGATTTGCTCTTGACGACAAAATCCCCTGGAACCAGATCCTTCTCTGAGTCAGAGCTGATCCTCTTGCTGAGTATCTGGTAGCTTGAGTCAGGTGATACCTAGCCTGGCGTTTTGCCACTGAGCCCTCAGGACCAGGTACTCCTGCTTTCAATGTGCGCTGGGGCTGAGTTTCATCTCGCAGCCCCCAAACTCGCCCGAGTCCCTTTGTCTACATGACTTGGGTAAATACGGTCCTTTTGGAATTGAATTTAGGTAGGAAGTGATGAGTATTTTCCACTTATACAGAACCTTTATCAATTTTTGAAACTATTTCCTTTCTAATGTAAACAAATGGATGCAAATGGTAAAACAAAACAAATGAATGCAAGCGATAAAACAAAACAAACATCCACAAAAAGGTCAAAAGAGAAAAACGAAACTATGCCGCATCCACTAGCTCTACTCATTGGGAGTAATTATTAGCAGATTCTTGTGTACCCTTACGTCTATGCATATCTGCATCTATGCAGCATCTATACGTATATTCTGCACATCTTAAAACAAAACAAAACAAAATCAGGATGGTACCATGCACTGTCCCAGTGTTACATTTTCACTTAATTATATTGACATATCTTGGGATCTTTATCAGCACATTTAACAGGCCATTTGATAGATATTGAGGTTGTTCGTTTTGCTGTAATAAATAACGCTGCAAGTAACCATTTTGTGCACATACCTTTGTGCACATTTGCAAGTTTATTTGTAGGGTACATTCTTAATGATGGAAATCCTGGGTCAAAGGTAATGTGCATTTTAAATTTAGATTTCTACTGACAAACTGCTTCCAAAGAGGTTGCTCTCGTTTATTCTTCTACCGACAATGTATGAACCCACTAGGTTTTTCTACACTCTAGCTCATGATGTGAACACAAACTTGGAAATTTTTGCCAATTAATAGTTGAAAAGTGGCCTCTTCCATCATTATTTAATTTGCATTTCCTTCATTATGAGTGAGGTTAAACATATTTTCATATATTTATTGGCCATTTATATCTTCGGTTCTATAAGATGCCTGGCCCCTGACATATTTTGCTGTTGGGTATTTGTCGTTCTCTTATTATTTTATTAAGCAAATTAGCTCTTTATCTGCTTATGGGTTATAAATCTTTCCCTAATTTTTTGCTAATGTTGGTTATGAGATTATTTTTCATACAGAAAACATTTAAAATTTTTTCTTAGCGATTGGAGCCACTTTTCTCTGGTCTCCAGGTTTTGGGGTTGTTCTTCTTCTTCCATTTTTTTTTTTTTTTTTTGGCTGCACTGGGCAGCATGTGAGATCTTAGTTCCCTGACTGGGGATTGAACCCTTGCCCCCTGCATTGGAAACGCGGAGACTTAACCACTGGACTGCCAGGGAATTTTCTGATTTCAAGATTATAAAACTTGTGTTTATTTTTCTTCTAGTGCTTAGTAGGTTTACATTTAAACACTTGAACCATTTAGAGCAGGCTTGTTCAACAGAACTTTCTAGATGATGAATATGGTCTGTGTTGTCCAATGGTAGTCACTAACCACATAGGGTTCTTGAGCACTTGGAATGTGGCTAATATGATCGAATAAATGAGTATTTACTCTTATTTAATTTTAATTAACTTATATTTAAATAGCCACACATGGCCAGTGGCTACCGTATTGCAAACCACATACCCACAATTTATTTTGGTGTTAAGATTGCAGGAAGGATCACTTCCCCTCTCCTCCTGAATGCCTAACCAGGTGTCCCAATGTCATCTGCTGAACCTATCTTTTCCCCTTGATTTAAAATGTCACCATTACCATATGCTCAACTCCTGTGTGTACTTGCATCTATTTTTGGACACTCTGCTTGGCTCCATTGATTACACAGAACCTTTATATCTGCAAAGAGCTTTTAGAAAGCTTCTCTAGTTACCGTATCTCAGAGCATCAGGATTACTTAACAGAAACATCTCTTCGTTAGCCTTTGCATAGAGGATGGCAATTCACTCCCACATTTTTCTGTCCCATTCTATTTTTGACGATAATACTTAACATTTAATGTCTAAGCTAACAGTGATGGTGGAGAACAGGGGAAAAATAGTTAAAGGATTGACATGTGAGATTTTAAAAACTAAAATGCACATGCACACGAACACACACACACACACTCACACACACACAGATTTTCCAAAGATTTTTGGGGAGCCAGCTCAAGGCAAATGAGGATGTAGGTGAGCGTTGGCTTCAGCACCTTCAGCTATACATTTCTGGGCCCTCTCATCCCAAACAGCAGTTATCCCTTGTCCATCCTGAGTCTCTCACAAAGCTCTTGGTCATGACAGTTGTCCAAACATCGGCTCTTTTGTCGCACTCGAGGTATCAGCTCTTTGGACGGACTGTTCCCTGACTGACTTATTGCAAGTTTCCTCAGCTCTTTCCCCAGGGGTCCACCCCACAGCCTCTTACAGTCAAGGTTCCCTTGGCCTTGAAGGTCACCCTCTTGGGTGGGTTCCCATAAAGTCAGTTCTAGCAGGCTATCTTTTCAGCATCCCCTTGGCCCAGAGGAAACTCATGCATTTGTACCACATCCGTATTGGGGTCTGTGCTATTGTATGACTGCCCTCTCTCCCAGGGGGTCCAGTCAAGTCTCCACCCTTGGAGCCTCCAGTGGGGAGCAGGCTCCAGTGTTCCCAAGTGCCCCCCTCCCTCTAAGCTTCGGCTCAGGCAGCAGGATGGCAGTGAGTTGCTGCATCTCAGCTGCCATTCAGGTGGGAGAAAGACACGGGCACCAACAGTCTCTAAGGAGGGGTCTCTTGGAGCCTTTGGGGGTTGGAGGGGAGTCATGGGAAACACCTTTGCCCCTCCCCCACCCCACGGGCTGGTTCTGCTCTGTTGCCACCCATGATCTCCGATAAGCTCGAGTCTGTGCTGAGATAGCCTGCCAGTAGGTTTGAGGATTACGGGCCTGCTTGGTCAACTCAGGATAAATCCCGTGCGGATGTGTCTTGAGGGTCTATATTAGAACCTGAAGTTATTTACTGCCTACTGCCCTCAGGAATGGGACCTTCCCTGAAATTCTAAGACAGCGCAGAAAGAAACATCATATGTATGGCGTGTAGCCCCTCTTGCCACTGCTTTGAACCTTCTCTAATTTCCTTTCCCCTCTCCCTCTCAACCTTTTAACACACCCTCGTTCTTTTCTCAGAGCTCCTAAGATTATTTTATTATTTTATTATTTTTTTATTTTTTTTATTTTATTTTTAATTTAAAAAATGTTAATACAATTTTTAAAGGTTGCTTTCCATTTTCAGTTATTACAAAATATTGGCTATATTCCCCATGTTGTACAATACATCCTTGAGCCCAACTTACACCCAATAGTTTGTACCTCCCACTCCCGCATCCCTATATTCCCCCCCACAAATGGTAACCACTAGATTGTTCTCTATATTGGTGAGTCTGTTTCTTTTTTGTTGCATTCACTACTTTGTTGTGGCTTTTAGATTCCACATATAAGTGATATCATACAGTATTTGTCTTAAGATTATTTTAGAACAAAGTACCAGGACAATGGTAAAATAAAAAGAGAAATTAAAAAGGGTTGGGGACTTTCCTGGTGACCCAGTGGTTAGGAATCTGCCTGCCAATGCAGGGGACATGGGTTTGAGCCCTGGTCTGGGAAGGTCCCACATGCTACGGAGCAAATAAGCCTGCGAGCCACAGCTACTGAGCCTGAGTTCCACAACTACTGAAGCCTGCGTGCCTAGAGCCCGTGCTCCACAACAAGAGAAGCCACTGCAACAAGAAGCCCGCACACCACAACGAAGAGTAGCCCCCGCTCTCTGCAACTAGAGAAAGCCCGCGTGAAGCAACAAAGACCCAATGCAGGCAGAAATACATACATACATACATACATACATATTAAAAAAATAAAAAGAGTTGGCAGGCACTAATATCCATTATAAAGTCCTTTTGCTTAGTATGATAATCTCTAGCTGCATCCATGTTGCTGCAAATGGCATTATTTTGTTCTTTTTTATGGCTGAGTAGTAGTCCATTGTATATATGTACCACATCTTCTTTATCCATTCATCGGTTGATGGACATTTAGGTTGTTTCCACGTCTTGGCTATTGTGAATAGTGCTGCCGTGAACATAGGTGTGCATGTATCTTTTTGAATTAGAGTTTTGTCTGGATATATACCCAGGAGTGGGATTGCTGGATCATATGGTAATTCCATTTTTAGTTTTCTAAGAACCCTCCCATACTGTTTTCCATAGTGGCTATACCAACTTACATTCCCACCAACACTTTGCTGTACAGCAGAAATTAACACAACATTGTAAATCAACTATACTTCACTTAAAAAATAAATAAATAAAGTTCTTTCATTTTTTGGTGCTACTGGGGAGCCTTTCTCCCTCTCTGGCAGAATTATCCTCCATTCCAGTTCCCTAGCGAGCACATGACAGCAGGCATCCTACCAGGCTGGAGCTGCAGCTGGGTGGGGGCCAACCCAGGGAATCAGGTACAGCAGAGGTGCCCAGCAGCACTTAGCACAGCTACAGGGGCTCCTCATGGGAACAGGCAGAAATTATGCTGTGTTCAGATAAGAGGACTCCAATTAATAAGAAATTTAAAGAAGACCAATTTGTGCTCCACGGTGCACAAATTCTGCAGACCCATGGCTGTTTAGGGACCACACAGCCATAATGGGCCTAATTGTCCTTTATTGAAGAACAGCAGAGCACAGTTAAGAGGCAGAAAAGGGGCTTTGGGAAACAGGTATCATCTGGTTCCACATTCATCTTCTTCAACTGCTTCTGAGCAGAGAGATTTTCCTCACCAATGAAAAGCAAAGGCTTATTTTCCTCTGTGCCAATACTGAAGTTTGGAAATCAGGTTGGAGGGCTTTTGGTCTTGGGTTTAAGTACCAGTCATCTATAGCCAAGGACTGATGGCTTTGTCAATGCTGGAACACCAGAGCGTGGCTGCATTTGTATTCAATTCTCTAAATCCATGTGTTTCAGGATTTTCTCTCAAGTGGAGCAATTGTTCTGTATTGATAACAATCTCCCAGATGAGCAGAGGCAGGAGAAGGGAAGCAGGTCAGGAGACGTGGATTCTAATCCTGGCTCTGGGTGCACCTCGGAGCCCCTTCGTGTTAGTTTACTGGGGCTCTGGAACACGGCACCGCACGCTGGGTGGCTTGAGGCAACAGAAATTCATTCTCTCATAGCTCTGGAGGTAGAAGTCCCAAATCAAAGGTTTCAGCCGCGTTGGTCCCTCCTGGAGGCTCAGAGGTCAGCTCCGTGCCCCTTTCTTAGCTCCGCCAGCATCCGTGGCATTGCTTGTTTTGTGGAGGTGTCACTCCATCTCTGCCTCAGTCGACACGTGGCCTTCTCCTTGTGTGTGTGTCTGTGTCTCTTGCCCGCTTCTTATGAGGACTCCAGTCATATCGGATTAAGGGTCTACCCTACGCTAGGATAACCTCAACTTAGCTTCCAACTTAATTACATCTGCAAAGACCCTATTTCCAAATAAAGTCACATTCATGGGTGCCTGGGGTTAGGACCTCAGCCTATTTTTTGAGAGGGCACAATTAAACCCACAACACCCTCTAACCCCGGCTTCCACTGTTTGAATATTTGCTTCCTCTGTCATGAGGCAGATCACTGGTGCTAGGTGTGGCTCGGCCATCTTTCCTGGTCACAAACAGCTAGGCTGTGCCCAACGACGTCTTCCCCAGGGCTCCTGAAGGGCATTCCTGGGGCCCCCCAGGGATTGTGATCAGGGCTATTCACTTGGTTGCAAAAACCCCAAGCTGATGCACACAAAACAAATGCAGAATGTCCCAATTAGTAACTGAAACTAGTAACATCTTTTTTTAATCTCTTCTCCACAAATCCCAAATTCTTTCCCACCGCTGCCCTCCGGTGCAGTGGAGTTATGGTACTTGTTCCCTTGACACGTTTCTTTCCTTCTGAGATCTGCAGTGAATTTCCCTGAAAGCACACGCTTGCCAGGTTTCTTCTGCGTTCTCGCCCCTTTCATTCTAGGGTTTTGTCACCAACACCTGCTGTTTCCGGTGCTAACAGGCCAACGGTTTTGCTCTTATCTTTGCTCCCCGGCAGCGCGTCTCTCTCTGGGCTGTGTCCCTAGATACGGTGTAATTTTCATCAGTGTTTATGCAACAGTCCGTCTATCCTGTCTCCTCTGTCTGGCTTTCATCGTGTTCAGTTTTGGGAACTTCAGATTGGTCACTGTTTGTGGTCAGGGCGGCAGATGTGACCTGAGAGCCACACAAAGGCCAATAGCTTGTCCTCCACGGTCACTTCTTCACTCCTTTTGTGAAACTGGATCCCACTCTACTGACCTTGTCAATTTCCTCCGCTGGCTGGGCTGTGTATATAGCTGGGAATTCCTGATGTTGATATTCTCGTTGGCCTTTTTCAGAGGAGATGCTGCTGCCAGCAACCTGCCTGGAGTTGTTGGAAGAAAGCGGTCTCAGCATGCATGAGGCAAACGCACGTTTAACCTCCCTGTCTTTGGTGGAGGGCCCCGCCCTCGATGGAGCCTGGGCACCCTGTCCAGAGGCCATGGCCTTCCCTCTCTCCATAGGGTCTACTTCCAGGCTCGGTGGGGGGTGGGAAGGGGCATTTCCTCTGCTGAGAGGAGGGGTTACCTGAACGCTCACTCAGCCCCGCCTGGTTTACCTCTACGCCACCCCTCACTCACCCCAATTCCTAGACTTTTGGGGGACGCTGCTCCTTGGTTCTCAGCATCTCATTGTCTGCTTAAGGTTCTTAGCTGTCAGGTTAGTTTTACTCATTGCTCTGCTTCCCAAATTTCAGACCTTATTGCTGTTGTTTACGCTTCCATTTTTCTTATTTGTATGTCTTTAAAAAAAGCCATTTACTGTTATATGACTCTATAGTAATATACCTAATTAGTCAACTATTATTTTGGAAATTCATATCGTTTCCATTTTCTGTTATTATAAAGAAGCTGCGTTGAACAGCCTTGTCCATATCTGTTTACACAGCACTTATAATAAATTCTTATAAGAGAAATTGCTGGATACATACACAAATACACACACATTGACTATATATGGCACATACGTATCAAGACTTGTGAGTATATATACTCATATACATCATACTCACATGTATATACTCACACCCATATATACACTCATGAACTTATCTGTGAATGTATGTTTGTATATACTCATGCATACCTAATGAGTTTTTCATGTTCATATGTATTTTGTATGTATAATATATTGTCAACATGGTTCTGGTATTGTCCACATGTGCTTTTCATTTATATATATATGTATTTATTTTACTTATTTTTTTTATTTTTTATTTTTTATTTTTTTGCGGTACGCGGGCCTCTCACTGTTGTGGCCTCTCCCGTTGTGGAGCACAGGCTCCGGACGCGCAGGCTCAGTGGCCATGGCTCACGGGCCCAGCCGCTCCGCGGCATGTGGGATCTTCCCGGACCGGGGCACGAACCCGTGTCCCCTGCATCGGCAGGCGGACTCTCAACCACTGCGCCACCAGGGAAGCCCCTATTTATTTTATTTTTGATTGAAGTATAGTTGATTCACAATGCGGTGTTAGTTTCAGGTGTACAGCAAAGTGATTCTTTTCAGATTCTTTTCCACTACAGGTTATTATAAAATACTGAATACAGTTCCCTGTGCTGTACAGTAAGTCCTTGTTGTTTATCTATTTTATATGCAGTAATATATATCTGTTAATCTCGTACTCCTATTTTATCCCTCCCCCGACCTTTCCCCTTTGGTAACAATAAGTCACATTTGCTTTTCTTTCATTGACTTGAGAGTTTTGGGGTCAAATTGCTTGGGCTCAAGTCTCATCTCTCCCGTTGCTGGTCAGCCTCTCTGTGCCTCTGTGTGTGGAGATAGAGCGTCTCCTCCCTGAGGCTGTAGTGAACACTCAGTACAACAATACTGAACATTCCTGTAATGTCCTGGCGCAGAGCCCGGTGCCCAGCCAGCCCTCAGGAAGGGTCAGCAATGTTTGCTTTCAGGGTCAACAAGTGGCACTCCCCTCCCACCCAATTTCAGAATAATAATAAACTAAGACAAAACAATCAGCAGATAGAGACCTCGATAGCACCTTTGTCACTGACGAGACCAGGTTCAGGAATGGTCTGCTGGCTCCTTGCCTGCAGGGAGCAAATGTGCAGCTGACAGGCCTCGTCCTGTCCCGCCTCGGGCTGGGCTGGGTGGGGGGATGGGAAGACAGACTCTCAGGGGCATAGATGACATCAGGCAAGTTGCTTCAGGGTGGCTCCTGGCGCTGAGGGCTGGTGCCTCGCTGGCAGGCCTTGCTCCCCTTCTGGGTGTGTGGGGCGGTGGGAGGGCTGGAGGGTTCTGGGAAAGCCCCTCCCCTAGAGAGCCAGAGGGGTTCTCCCAGGTGACTGTGCTCTTCAGCTGCCCAGCTCACCTGTTGGGCCAATGGATGACCGAGGCCAAGCCCCATCTCAGGGGAGGGGACCAGCAGTCCGTCAGGGCAGGTCAGCTCCCACCCTCGCAGGACGCTCCGCCTACACCAGGCACTGGTCTTTTATGGATTCTCTTAGGAGCTTAGATGGCAGTACAGACTCCGCCCCCGAATAGCTCAGAAATCAGCTGAGTTAAATCAACTCAAGGTCACTTTCCTCCCAAGGCCACACACTCAGATCTAGCCTTGTGTTCAACACGCCTATCAGAGGTCCTGCACTGGGACCAAATGACATCCTAAAGATACTCCAGGGGCTTCCCTGGTGGTGCAGTGGTTGAGAGTCCGCCTGCCAATGCAGGGGACACGGGTTCGTGCCCCGGTCTGGGAAGATCCCACATGCCGCGGAGCGGCTGGGCCCGTGAGCCATGGCCGCTGAGCCTGCGCGTCTGGAGCCTGTGCTCCACAACAGGAGAGGCCGCAACAGTGAGAGGCCCGCGTACCGCAAAAAAAAAAAAAAAAGATACTCCAAAAGTTAACAGGTGGTAATAAGTTACCCCCTATGTAAATATAGGCCCTCTCTTCATTAAGAAGTTCCTGGGTATAAAATAAAGCCAGAAGATTAAATCCTCTTACAAGCTAAACTTCAAAGAAGTAGAAGTCCAATGGAATCAAAGTTGGAATTAAATATTTTGCCCTTGTGAGTTAAAAGTCAAAGACATTAAAGACCAAAAATCAAGCTCCCAGCTTCTAATTCCTCTCTTCTCAGCCAGGGACATTCTTGCCGGGATGATGGGCAGACCCCCAGACGGGCAGCTGGGGGTCTCTTCCATTGGAAAGGCCAGTGTTGCTAGCCTGGCCACGTAGCATGGTCAGCTGCTGCATTCATTTCCTGGGCCTGCTGTAACCAAGTGCCACAAACTGAGGGGCTTAAAACAGCAGGCCTTTATTCCCTCACAGCTTTGGTGGCTGGAAGCTCGAAATCAAGATGCTGTCAGGGTTGGTTCCTTCCGGAGGCTCCGAGGGAGAAACCATCCCATGCTTTCTGCCGGCTTCTGGTGGTTGCTGGAAATCCTTGTCATTCCTCTGCTGTGGGTTCATCCCTCCAACCTCTCCTTCTGTCTTCACAGCGACTTCTCTGTGTTTCTATGTGCCCTTTCTATCTCTTATACAAAGACACTCTCATTGGATGTAACGGCCCCCGATCCCGTGCAATCCGGTGTGCTCCCATCTTGACTGCAAACTAATTACATCTGCAAAGACCCTAGTTCCAGATGAGGCCACATGCTGAGGTTCTGGCTAGACCTGTAGAGTGTGTACAACCCACAGCGCCCAGGCCGAATCCCACAGCTGTTAACTCAGGGGCTCTGGGGTGGAGCCAGGCGCCAGTCGTTCGTCAAGGCTCCCCAGGTCATTCTGATGTGTAGCCAGGGCTGAGAAACTCACTGAGGTCTAAAGAGGTGGAGGGAGTCTCTTTTAAAGAGGCCAAGTGTTAAGGGGAAGGAATAAGAGAGCACGCATGTCACACTCACCACCTTAGCGAGGCAGGCCAGTGCTTAGCCTTGCAGGGATCTGGGGGACGTGAACAAAGGGTGGGGATGGAGAGAGCCTTGCTCTCACTGCACCCCTCACCCAGGCTGCCCGTCGGTCTGTGAGGATCGGTTCAAGTCCCTGGCCTCTGAGTTACACTCAACCAAAAGAAATCTGCCGTCGAGACATTATTTATTTATTATTTATTTGAAGTCCAGTTGATTTACAGTGTTGTGTTAGTTTCTGGCGTGCAGCAAAGTGATTCGATTATACATATATATATTATCTGCAGACTTTTTGATGATGGCCATTCTGACAGGTGTGAGGTGATACCTCATTGTAGTTTTTTTTTTTTTTTTTTTTTTTTGCGGTACGTGGGCCTCTCACCGTGGTGGCCTCTCCCATTGCGGAGCACAGCCTCCGGACGTGCAGGCCCAGCGGCCATGGCTCACGGGCCCAGCCGCTCTGCGGCATGTGGGATCTTCCCGGACCGGGGCACGAACCCGTGTCCCCTGCATCGGCAGGCGGACTCTCAAGCGCTGCGCCACCAGGGAAGCCCCCCTCCCCGTAGTTTTAATTTGCATTTCTCTAATGATTAGCATTGCTGAGCATCTTTCATGCACCCCGTTAACCATCTGTACGCATCGAGACACTGTGACGGTGTGTGTTCATCTCATCTGGGGACAACCCCCCTGCATACGTGAGACAGGGCTGCCTTCTTGCAGAGCTTTGCCATTTACAATTTAAGGCTCATTCCTGGGTCTTGTTTGCAGTCTCTTCCCCATTCTGCATGAGGAAACCTCTGGTTCTGGTACTTTGGTACCTCGAGCACTTGCTCTGCTGGTCCGCTGAGAACGCTCTCTTTGCGGGCCGGCCCCCCACTGGATTTCCCTCCGTGGTCCTCTTCCTCCTGAGGCCCCCTTGAGTTTCTAGCAGCTGAAGCTACTTTCTGAATGGCTCCCTCTCCTGTCCCACACACCTTTGGTTAGAACCATATCCCCATCTGAGTGCCTTCTCTCCTAATTCCTCGTGGCTTTTGTTCTAAGATATTTCTCCACCCTCTGCCTTGTGAGACTACCGAGTGAGCCAAAGGAAATAAGAAGGTTCTAGGTCTGCGACAACTATCCACTGTTCAAAGAGTTCTCATCTCCTTACGACTCCGTTCCTGAGTGGGTCATTTCACCGGGAGGGCACCCCTCCCTGAGGACGAGTATTTCAGCCAGGCTGGACTTGCTCTAATTACTGTCCTGGCTCAGGGCAACTTGGCTGTACCTTTTCATAGAGCACTCTTGTTCCTGAGCTTGTTCTCACAGGGCAGGAAGTACTGGTCCCACCTCGACTGTGTCACCTTGAAATGCATCTAAGGAGGCTTCTTCGAGTGTTTCATGCTGGTCTGGGTGACCTTCTCTAGAATCTGTTCAGATTTTCTGTAACCACTTGGAATATCCATCCAACATTAATGGTAGTTTGCAGTTGCTCTCACCACAGACACTGACGCTCTGGACGCCTTCTCCTCGCAGAAGGAGGTCCTCCCAGCAGAAGTCCTGAGATGGCAGAGTTGTCAGATTTTATTGGACTCCACTGTTTCTGACCTGTTAACAACCAAGATCACATTAACAACATCCCCCTATTTCCCTGTTAGACCTGGGGTGCATCTCCTTTCCTGTTTATAATGTCTTTCCTGGCCCTGAGATCTCAGTTATTCCTCCCGTGCTGTTTTGGGTGTTGCTACAATCCCACCCTTTCTCCTGTCAGTTTGGTTCTCTGAAGTCAAAAGCCAGGGTCAGAACTTACATAATGAACGTGCCTAGAGCCAGCTCGAGAGCCTATGGGGAACCCTGTGATTAAAGCTTAGTTCCTCCAGCCTTTTCCTTGGCCGTGTGTGCAGAGCGAAATCTGGTGGCCAATCTATTGCTGTCTGTCTCCCCAGGTTTAGCACCCACATTCTAGAGGTACAACTAACTCTCTGCAAAAAATGCAGAACTCAGCTGCCTTCCAGTTTAAAAGCAGACCATGTTCTGCCCACCAAGGTCAAGGTCAAGGTCAAGCAGGGTCTCCTCCAGCCTCAGCCTCACCTGGGGTACTGGTGCGCATATTTAAATGTCAGCTGTGTCTGCACAGGTCCAGGTCAAGCCGTGGCAGCTGGCGCGCCACGGCCACCCACGCAGCTCATATCTGGCTAAAGTATCTGCTTGGTTCCCAGCAGCACACGCCTTCGCTAAGGCCTGGGCTCTGTGTCCTCCATTTACTGCCCAGGATTGCTATGGCTGTCACAGGCTGGGAGCATCTGCTAAGGTGTGGGTGGCCTGGGCTGGGTCAAGGTCAGGGCTGCTGCCCTTCCTTTTGAAAAACAAAACTGTCCAAAGCTGCAGTGGCTCAGCAAGGTCAAATCTCACTTGAAACAGTCTTAAATCTGCTTGAAATTGTCAATATCCAAACAATACTCGAGTCCTGTCTTCACAAAAGCTTCATCTACCCTGTGTCTTGGAAAACCTCCTCAGGTGTGATTCTGGACTGGGAAAGCTTGGGGCCGGGAGGAGTAAACCAGAACGTCTGCTCTTGGATGGCACGAGGAGTATGGGCTGGCCGAACACGCCTGCTCTCTTTCCCTGACTGTCCAATCAGGTCACTGACCCCAGCTCCCTCGGGAAAAGTAAGAGGTTGGACAAGGAACCAGAGTGTTTATGGAAAATTCCTCTCGTGGAAACCAGCGTAAATGCTATCATTATTCTATTATTAAGTAGGAGGAGCTCCCTACCTTTTGGAGTATTAGCACTATTTGGGTGTTATCACCAAGAAGTCTTTGGTTAGCTTGCATAATACAGTAGGTCTCACATCACACGACCATGTAAACCCTGGGATTTCAGTCACTCTTATTGAAGTGTTTTCTCAAATTATATGGGACTCTTCCATCTGAAATGCAATTAGTTGCTGTGGACTAGTACAGCTCCAAAGTCAATAAGTGTAATTTTAGAAATAAAATTCAGCATAATACACGCATCTTAATTTATCTGAATCTTGGCCAGTCGTAACATTTGGAGGACTGACAATTGTAATTCGATCACTTTAATTCTCTTTCGTACCCTTGGCTTTATGATCAAAACACATGACAAAGGTGATTTTCTTATTCCCATTGGACCCTGAGGCCCTACATCTATTTTAAGTTACGGCACTAGAGGAGAAGCTTAAATGATATGAACCCCTGAGGGGTGTCCATGAGACCCCAGGGCTACAGGATGGACCAGAGGTTTCTGGAGGATTAGTTTTGCTTTCATTTCCATGACACAGGTAGCCTTGCCCATGTTTTTACCTAGAAAAGACTAAAATGAACCCTGTGGTGTTGAATTGGGATCAGAGGTATCAGTATAAACTCATGATTTTATAGAGACAGAGAAATACCGATGTGTGTATCAGATGGGTTACTAGACATTTACATATACATACACGTCTTAGCTCTGTCTCTGAGAGAGCCTAGAAGCAATGATACCCCAGTAACAACGAGCACACCTGCTGCCCAGATCCTGGTCTCTAAACAGCATTCTCCAGAAATAGGAATCAGGGAAAACTCGTTGATCCAGTGCTGGGGCAGGAAAAATACAAGATGAAACTTGTGGTGACAAAATAAAAAATAAGGAAATGCTCAAGTAAAGATGGCAGCTTATCAAAGCAACACAAGAGTCAACATGAAGGAAGCACACATGGCCAAAGCTGAAACATTTGATCAACAAAATAGATGATGATAGTGTTGAATTTTAACATATAGCATAAAATTAAAAGCCATCATGAGTTCCTACTGGTCTAAATAAATAACTGAATAAACAAGTAAGTAATAGGGGAGAAGAGACAGCTCCTTCTCAAAATAGAATTTCAATTGCTAAGTAAACACAAAAAGAGGGAAATAGAGAATAACCATTAAGCAAACACCTCAGTAATAATTGTTGCAGACTAGATCCACCAATGCTAAAATTAGTGGGAGAGAGTTTGAGAAGTAGGGTTTGCATAGTCTCAAAGTATCTGTCTCAAGATTCTTATCCACTACTGAGAAAAGAAAGCATGACTTTACAATGGAGAAACCCAGCAGACACCAACTTAACCAAATTATTGAGGTAAGTGTCACAGTTAACAACACATCTTGGCATCACGAACCCCTCGATAAGAAAGGATATGACGTCATTCTTGCCATATTTTATTTTGCCATATTCTTGTTCCAATCATGAAGAAACATTGGCCAGACCTTAACTGAGGAACATCCTACAAAATAACCCATCAGTGTTCTCCCAAGTGTCAAGGTCATGAAAGATGGGGAAAGACTAAGGATCTGTCATAGACTGGAAGAAACTAGTGAGACCCAACAACGAAATGCAATGTGGGATCCTGGACAAGAGTTGGGAACAGAAAAAGGACATTCGAGGAAAAATCGTCAGATTCTGATAAGGTCTGCAGTTCAGTTAATAATATCATGGCAATGTTAATTTCCTGTTCTTGATTAAACTGTGGTTGTGTTACCATAAGCTGGAAGCAGGGTATACTACTTTTACAACATTTTTTATGTCTAACGTTAATTCAAAATACAGAGTTTAAAGAGAAACGTTTTCTTGCCCCATGATTTTACGCAGGGACAGATCCAGATTTTGCAGATCTGAAGCTTGTACAATTTGTGCCTGAAGCTTGTACAATTTTGGAGGGCCTCATGAAGAAGAATACAAAATTATGAATATAAAATTAGGCACAAAGTTAGTATTTATTTATAAAGAGTAAAGAAAGTGCAGTAGGTTTTTTGATTACACATAATTTGGTAATGGAGTTGCTCTCATGCTACAAATTACAGAAGAATATTGTTTTTGATGAGAACCTGGTTGGCTCAGGCCACTTTACTGATACATGGCAATTTTGCATGTTGTTTCATCTAGAACCATCAGACTTTGTAAGGACAAAAGGTGTCAGATATGGGAACACACGATCCAAAATTTGGGGTGGGTGAAATATGTATTCTTATACACAGAAATGCTTACCGTTTGTATTACTGCTGCAGGTTAAGACAACTTTCGTAGAAATTCTAAGTTCTATTTACACAATTCCCATGGATAAAGGGAAAAATATGGTCCATTTATAGCTGTATGTGCAGGGTTATAGGTATATTCCTGTTGGGAGAGAACTTCTGCTTTAGCTGGGCATCGATAAGAACTGAATCCTCAGCTTATCATTTTGTATATGTAGTGATTGGAAGGATTTCCCACAGTCTAGATACTGGCTTCTTACTTTAAACTTAGTTTTGCTCCTCTCTGCACATACGTGTGATGCTGGGAACCGAGGGATACCTTCATGTCACAGAGGGGCCAGCAACACATCAGAGAGTCCTGGAGCGGGTGATAGCGTTATCACTGGCAGCCATTCCTGTGCTGAGTTGGCTGGAAATACCGTGAACTATGTACAGATAAATATATCCATTAAGCCCCCACTGAATGTTATCACCAAGGCAACTTCCTCTCAGTCAGATCCCCAAACTGCCCAGTCCACCCCAGTGCCACGGATGTGAGAAGCTGACAGAGAGGAACAAGAGTGGAGAAAGAGAGAGAGATCCTAAGAAACTGCTGTTAAAACATCTTACTTTTGCAGTTTTCAAAAACATATATGACCGTGTCAACGCATTACGCGGCCCCTCCCCGCATCTTGGAAGGGTCCTTGTGAGCAAATGGCCCCAAAGTGTAGAGCTCACTGGCTTCACACTGAGTCAGCCTCTGGCTACCCCTCTCAGGGGGAAACAGAACATTTCCTGAAGCTACGGCTTTCTCCCACTTTCTGTTACGGATTTCCAAACTAGCCCCTTTCAGACATTTGTCCAGTAGTCCTTTCCTGTCTCTGTTTCCCATGTTCCTCCTTTCTAGTCCCACGTAATGGGGTCGCCTTTGACTTTTTCACTTCCTGTTCTTCTCTTTAAGATGCCACAAACAGGAATCCCTTCCTGGAGGAAGCTGGAGAGATGGGGAAGATGGGCACGATCCTGCGCTATGATCACTTGTCTCTGTTTCGCACTGATAGTTGGGTTTCTATTATAACCGTCATTTATTAATGGCGGCTGGGTTGTATGCAGTACCAGCTGATTCCTGTGCATTATCTCGCAAGACTCCATGACTCCAGGAGATGGCAAGAGTCCACTGGGGGGGACTGGGCAGTTTGGGGATCTGACGGAGAGGAAGTTGCCTTGGTGATAACATTCAGTGGGGGCTTAATGGATATATTTATCTGTACAGAGTTTACGGTATTTCCAGCCAACTCAGCATAGGAATGGTAGCCAGGGATAACGCTATCACCCACTCCAGGACTCTCTGATGTGTTGCTGGCCCCTCTGTGACATGAAGGTATCCCTCGGTTCCCAGCATCACACGTATGTGCAGAGAGGAACAAGATACTCCAGTTATTCAGCTGTGGTAGGGTACGAACAATGATCATCAAAAGTGGACTTGGCCACAGTGATAAAGCAGGGTCCCAGAGGCATAAACCCTTTAGCTGAGGGGGAATTGGGGGAGAGTCCTGGGGGAGGGGTGGGAAGAGTTGACATGGAGAGGGTTCAGGCAAAGGGATGAGGACAGTGGCTATTCACCAGCTGGTACAGGACTAGGTCAGCATTTTATGGTCCTCCTGGTGCCAGTAGCTGAATACCAGCCCTGGAGGTAGGAAAGGATATTGTCCTTATTTTGCTGAGGAGAGAAAGAGGCTGAGAGAGGTCGAGTAACCTGCTCAGGCTCACACAGTGGTAGCTGGTGGAGGAAGGAGTCCATACCTGGTCTCTTAACCAATGGCTTCAGAGCCTCTAAATGAAGGGTCTCCATCCTCTGGTCACTGTCGTTTAGTCTATCGCTTCATGTTGCTGTATGTGGACCTATGTGCAGCCGGAATGGTAAGTCTACATCTTAAAGGAGCTGAAAGACACTGAGAGTCTCCCACTGGGAACCACCTGGGCCCAGGAGCCGGCCTGTGGCACCTGGGAGGGCCTTTCTCACCGGAGGGATGCTACCCACAGCCCCTCAGCCTCTGGGTCACTGAAGCCCAAACTGGACTCTGCAAAATTGTTAAAAAAAACAAAACAAGAAACAGGGCTTCCCTTGTGGCACAGTGGTTAAGAATCTGCCTGCAAATGCAGGGGACACGGGGTTCGAGCCCTGGTCCGGGAAGATCCCACATGCCGCGGAGCAACTAAGCCCGTGCGCCACAACTACTGAGCCTGCGCTCTAGAGCCCACGAGCCACAACTACTGAGCCCACATGCCGCAGCTACTGAAGCCCGCGCACGTAGAGCCTGTCCTCCGCTACAAGAGAAGCCACAGGAACAAGAAGCCCACGCACTGCAATGAAGTGTAGCCCCTGCTCGCCGCAACTAGAGAAAGCCCGCATGCAGCAACAAAGACCCAACACAGCCAGTAAATAAATAAATAATTATTTATTTTAAAAAAAACAAAAACAAGAAACACACTGTAGATATGTCAAGAACAGCCTGACAAAATTAGCAAGGGAGCCTCTTACACATGCTGCCACTTACTATGAGAACGTCTTCCCCCAAAGCCTCATCAACACTGGTGATCTTCTAGCCATTCAGTCTCTGGCAATCAGGGCAGTGGGAGATGGAACCGCGCTGTTGTTGTTTTTTCCTGCAATGTTGTTTTGAGTTGCATTTGTTTGTGAGTGAGGTGGAACACTTTTAGAGTAAATGTTTAGGAAGACAATTTGTTTATCAAAACTCTAAATGTCTGTACTCTTTTACACATGAGTTTTACTTACAGAAATGTATTGTTTATTCTTGCAAAGGTTTCTAATAATAATATTCAATAATTACTGTGTGTTTATAATATGCCAGGCACTGTTCTAACTGCTTTCCATTATTATCTCTTTTCACCATCACAACAACCTCTTGGGAGGTAGAATTTTTATTCCCATTATACAAATGAAAAGATTGAGATAGAGTTGAATGAACCTGCCCACAAGACACAAAGTTAATTTTTTTTTTTGGGTGAAATAGAAAAGAGTAGCTTTATTGCTTTGCCGGCCAAAGGGAACCAGAGCGGACTAATGCCCTCAGAACTGTATGTCACAACCCAGCGGGGTGGGGTTGCCTGTGAGGAGTCTTGTCGTCCAGGGGTGGATTGCTGATAAGGATTGGGGTGCCCTGCAGGGCCTGCATCACTTCGGTCCAGAGATCATCGGACATCAGGTGATGATGGGCGAACTGTGACCTTCTCTGGAATGAAGAGCGCTTCATCAAGCAGTTAACGTCTTCCATTCGGTGGGGTTTTGGTTCTGGTTTCCGGACTTAATGAAGCTCAGGCTCTTGATGTCTTATCGCAGAGAGAACTCAGTGAGAGACACAGTGATAGGGAAGAAGTGGATTTATTCGGAGAGAAACACACTCCACAGACAGAGTGTGGGCCGTCTCAGAAGGTGAGAAAAGGCTCACAAAGCTAACTTTTCACAACACTGTATGTAATTGTAACGTCTAGAAATAACTTATGTCGCTATCAGTTTGGGACCCAGCTACATAAATTGTAGAACAGCCATTCAATGGAATACTGAACAGCTGCTTGGAAGAATACCATAGATGCTTACTTCTTTACTGATAAGGGAAGATGTCTAAGATCTATGTCTATATCTACATCTATCTATATATATGGTAAAAAATCAAGTGGAAAATAGTATCAGCCCACTTAGATAGAAGAAATGTATCTATTATAAATGTATCCACGTATGGGTCTGCTTCTCTACGTACAGACGTTATCTGGAAGGATATGTAAGAAACCTCTACAAGATAAATAACCTACTTATGGTTTCTTATGGAGCCTAAGTGCTGGGAGGGAGGGTGGAAGGGAAGCCTTATTTTTAACTTTATTCATTTCTATAGAGTTTGATTTAAAAAAGCAAAAGCCATGAGTGTGCATTACTTTAGAAATTTAAAAAAACAATAAAATTATGTTTTCAGTGGATATAGTGGGCTTTCTCTCACAGTGCTGTTTTAAGAATGAAATAGGATGACAGTGGAAGAGCCTAGCTGCGCCAGCTTAAAGGTGGGGCTCGGTGAACATTAATTCTGAATCTAATCCAACACCTGGCACAGGGCACATGGGACGTCGTTCTTGCTTGGAGAGTGGGGGTCACAGGCCAGCCTTGAATGGAAAGGCTCAGTGCTGTGCTTTGAGCAAGGACGCGGATTGCTTGAAACCTGTTTCTTCTTAGTGACAATAACATGAGAAGAGTAACATCTGGCTGGTAGAAGTCAGGACTGTTACAAGGATAAGCGTGTTACAGAGAAAATAACCACGGGAATTGGCCTCGAGAGCTGGGTGAGGATCTTAGCTCTGCCCCTCACAGGTGTGAGCCTGTGCAGACTGTGTGAGTCTCGGGTTGCTGTGAAGATCAATTAGATAAGGCATCAGGGAAAGGCTTTTATAAATTGTAAAACACTATTCATACACTTGGTTTCATGGATGAAAAAGTAGGGTGAGAAACAAACCCTTCAACCCCCAAACGTTAGTCATCAAGAACAAAACAAAATGAAATAAATTCAGAGGGAGCCCACAGAATGTATTCAATTTAATCCTTTAAAAAAAAACCTCTTTAGGGCTTCCCTGGTGGCGCAGTGGTTGAGAGTCCGCCTGCTAATGCAGGGGACACGGGTTCGTGCCCCGGTCCGGGAAGATCCCACATGCCGCGGAGCAACTGGGCCCGTGAGCCATGGCCGCTGAGCCTGCGCGTCCGGAGCCTGTGCTCCGCAACAGGAGAGGCCGCGATAGCGAGAGGCCCGCGTACCGCGATGAAGAGTGGCCCCCGCTCGCCGCAACTACAGAAAGCCCTCACACGAAACGAAGACCCAACACAGCAAAAATAAATAAATAAATGATCCTTCCTTCTACTTAAAAAAAAAAAACAAAAAAACCCACCTCTTTATTCTTTTCAAAAAAGGAATAAAGGTGGGGGGAGGTCCAGGTTCTGTTTACGATGTAGAAAGGTGGGAAGAGCCGTGCTCCCCGCAGCAAGAAAGAAGAACATTCAGCCTGAAGTCTAGGGAAAGACACGGGGCTCCAGGAAGGCACGGGACAAGAGCACCTGTTGCGGTCCGAGCAGGGAGAGGATGGGCCGACACACAGCAGATGGGAAGACGGCAGCCCAGTTTCACCTCATTGTCAAAGACTCAACGTGGGCTCTTCTGAGCGTGGAATCCAGGAGCTGCGGACACAAGGGGAACCACACCTGTTCATGGTCTTTCTGCATGGACCTGGTTGATGGGAAAGATGGGAGGGGGCAGGAGGGAGGAGAAACCTCCGCAGGTGTCGGGGAGGGGCAGCCCGCCAGGACCTTCTCACACAGGAAGCCGGAGCCCAAACTTTTTGGGGAAACAAACCCCGTTGCCCTGCAGGGCTCAGGTCAACACCTTTTTTTTTTTTTTTTTTTTTGCGGTACGCGGGCCTCTCACTGTTGTGGCCTCTCCCGTTGTGGAGCACAGGCTCCGGACGCGCAGGCTCAGCGGCCATGGCTCACGGGCCCAGCCGCTCTGCGGCACGTGGGATCTTCCCGGACCGGGGCACGAACCCGTGTCCCCTGCATCGGCAGGCGGACTCTCAACCACTGCGCCACCAAGGAAGCCCAACACCTATTTTGTTGGAGGAAGGGAACAGAAAAGAAACCATCCTGGACCCAGAACATAAGAGATCTTCTCCAGGGAGAGACAGGGAGGATGAGAACGCAGGGAGCTAGACCTGGCCGAGACTGAGGATGAACCGGGACACCCGAGGACAACGCCTCTCGCTCCCAGGCTCGAAAGCATGATGAACAAAGAACAGGGTCTCCACTGGCGGGTGGGGCTCGGGGCACTGGAAAAAGCAGAGATCTTTCCAACTCGTTTTTAAAATACAGGTGTAGGTGCTACGTTTATATCTGCCCGTTTAAATTCTGTCCTCTTTCGCTTCTAGAATTCTGGTGTGGTAAATCGTGGTTTCCTTTTAATGAAGCATTGGTAATGGCGTATCTGGTCCTAGTAGGAAATCATTCCTCACCTGTAACGTGCTCCAAATGCAGCTTCCTTTTCCAGAGACCTTGATGCAGAATACAGTGTTTCATCATTAGGTGCAAAAACAAACAAACACACAAAAACCCTCTCGGTTGGCAGGAAAAGCTCAACGTTGAGATTAGAACAGGAACCCAGAAAGACACTCTGGTGACCAAGGGTTTGGGGTCTGGGAGGAGGGCTGGAGGAAAGCAACCAGGGTCTTTGCTTATCTGGTGCTGCTGTGGTCCAGCCTGGGCGTCCATGTGCATCCTCCTGCCGGCTCTCCCAGGCACAGGTGGGTGTTTGGCTGGAGGCCACTCGCTGCTCAGTTCTCAAGGCTCCCGCTTGCCCTCTTCCAGCCCCAGTTCTGCCCTGGGCCACACGCTCACAGCCTCCTCTGTGGGGCCTCCTCTCCAGACGGGCAGCCCTCTCCAGGGGGACCCTTGCTGCCAGACAGGATGAATAGAAATAATTTAACTGAACTTTTTTTTTTTTTTAACATCTTTACTGGGGTATAATTGCTTTACAATGGTGTGTGAACTTTTAAGTATTTTTAAATATTACTTTATTCTTACAGGAATGTTTGTGTCTCCCAATTTTTCATAAAACCGATTTGCTTTTCTCCCTAGATGTGAAAGCAATCTATGTACATTGTCAGAAATGTGGAAAGTCTGGAAAGGAGAGAAGGGGAAATTTCAGACCCAAACTTCTTAGCCTAAGAGCTAATGTCTAGCGTTTTGGCTTCAGTCTGCACTTCCCACTTTCTGTTGCTGCCTCTGCAACCAGCCAGGGGCTGCCTTCTGCGTCAAACACACCTCTGTGCCCGTGCTGAGGCTAAGCCCTCCCTACCAAAGGGCTTTAAACTTGCCACTAAGATACAGCAAGCATTCTGGTTTACACTTTCTTCAAACTCTAATGTCTGTCTCTTTCTACATATATATGCTTATGTAACTCGAATGTACTATTTTGACTAAAGCTTTTGATAGAAAAGCTCAGCCAGGCAACCCTTTCCCAACAGGAACAGAGGCGACAGACTTTGATATTTCAAACCCCTCTGGGAAGAAACAGGATGGCGGTACCAGCATCAAACCGCACGCCGGAAGTGAAACAGCTTCCTGCAAACAGAATTTCTCTGTGGAAATTAGACCGGGGTCCAATGACTTTGAACCTTAGTTTCTTTCTTTCTTCCTTCCTTCCATTCTTCCAATATTTATTTATGTATTTATTTTGGCTGCACCGGGTCTTAGTAGTGGCACAAGAGATCTTCCTTGTGGCATGTGGGATCTTTTTTTAGTTGCGGCATGGGAGATCTAGTTCCCTGACCAGGGATCGACCTGGGACCCCTGCATTGGGAGCGAGGAATCCTACCCACTGGACCACCAGGGAAGTCCCTTTTTTTTTTTTTAAATGACAAGTTGGAAGGGAAAAGACCTTTGCTAGGCTTCTTTCCTCTTTTTTACCTTCTGCCATCATTATGTCAGTCAGGGCTTGGCCACCGGTGCCAAGGGGGCCACATGGTATGAAAGGTGACTCTAGTGGGCTCTGAGGATGGGCACAGATGGGTTTGAAGCACAGCCCAGGCTACTGGGCACGAAGCTCGTTCTCCACCTTACCTGCTGCATGAGCCGGAAAAAAAGAGAGAGAACGAGATTTCCCAACAGGTCAGACATGTTCTACCTTCAAAGGAGACAGGTTTTTTTTCTCCCTCCTGCTTGTTTGTACCTGGGGCGTCAGCCTTTCTTTCCTCTCTTCATTTTCCCCTTACCTTGAAACCTACTTTAAAAAGTTTACTGTTATTATTATTTAAATAACACTGGATCCTTCCTGACCACCTAACAGAGGTCATGACCAGCTCTTATTGTTTTTTCTTTACTTTTACACGTCAGTTCTTTTCAAAAAGAAAAGTTAACATAGAGTTTTCAAGGTAATAGGGCTACAAGGAAATAGGTGTCAGTGCTAATTTCTAACCTATACATTGAAACATTTCCCAAATTCTGTTCTATGGAACACTGGCCGGTGTTCATGACTATTCCATGGTCAGAGCATCCTGTGATTTAAAATATTTGCTAAAAGGATTTATGAATATTGGTGATTCACGTAGAATAGATATTAGCATTTTAAAGGCTTCTTTAAGTTTTGCCATAAAGAAGTCTGTTTAAAATTGCTAAACCTAGAGTTTTTTAAGCTTATTTGACTCTGGAAAAATTTTCTTTAAGAATTCTCAATCAATTTGAAAAAATCTGAATTGTACTGAATAAATAAAAATAATACTGGACTTCCTTGGTGGCGCATTGGTTAAGAATCTGCCTGCCAATGCAGGGGACACAGGTTCGAGCCCTGGTCCGGGAAGATCCCACATGCCGCGGAGCAACTAAGCGTGTGAGCCACAACTACTGACCCTGCGCTCTAGAGCCCATGAGCCACAACTACTGAAGCCCGTGTGCCTAGAGCCCGTGCTCCACAACAAGAGAAGCCACTGCAATGAGAAGCCCGTGCACTGCAACGAAGAGTAGCCCCCGCTTGCTGCAACGGGAAAAAAGCACCTGTGCCACAACGAAGACCTAATGCGGCCAAAAATAAATAAATAGAAATAATATTGTTTTTAACGAGGCCTCCTGCTTCACAAGCAGTATAAACGTAAACTTGAGTTCTTGCTGCAAGAAGAAATTCCGAGCTTCTATTCAAAATCTTCCTAATGGCTTCCCTCTTCTAAGGTGCCATGTGTCCTTTGGACCCTAGATAGCTTGTTTCTTTGTTCAGCCACCCATTCATTCATTCATTCATTCATCAATGTGTTTGTACTTAGGGAATCCAAAATGTTTTCCCTTAGGGTCTCTGCTTTTATGAACCTATAATCTAGAGATGAAGGACATGACCAATGGCTCCACTGAAGGGCAGAGTAATATGAATAATATTGATTAATCAATTAATTAACCTAATAATTAAATAGATAGTTACTGAGTGCCTACGATGGACACTCAACACACAGATGGAGGCACTGGAGAAACATCCGTGAACAAATGAAATCCCTGCTCGGGGAACTAGTTTTCTCTTTGGGGAGACACACAGTAAACAAACGCTGGTGTGTCAGATGGTGACAGGTGTTGCAGAGAAAAGTAAGGTAGGCAAGGGACAGGGAGTCCCAGGTGGGGAGGGTGTGAGGCTTGCGGTAGTCAGAAAAGGCCTCACTGAGTGGTGACATTTTGATCAAAGATGCAAAAGGAGGTGAGGAAGGAGTGTTTTGCTTTCCTGGGGAAGAACATTGCAGGCAAAGGAAAGAGCTGGTGCAATGGTGGGGCAGACGAAGACCTGGGTAGACAATTTCTTTTCATTGGTTAGAATTCTGTTTTTAAGAATAGTCCTGCAAGTGTTTAAAGAGAGTTATTCTGTCCTTTCCTGGTTCCTTACAAGTTCTCACAGTCATTTTCCATTCGAATGAGGCTTCACCCATCCCAGATTATACTTTCCTAAGAAACACTCCTGGTTTCTTTCAATGTCTCCTTTCAAACATCTTTCCTAGAACTGGGACGGATGTGGTCTGACCACACCAAACACCGTTACCTGCTTTGATATGACACAGTACTCCAGTCTTTACAGCCCAAGATGATACTTGGATACAAGGCAGCCATGTCCTTGAGTTTGTGGTCAACTTCTCCAACATGAGTTGCTAAATCATATTCATCCATCTTCTACCCATGAAGATGACTTTAAAATTCACAGCTGCACATAGCTGATGACACAGATCCGAGAAGGATAATTTGGTTGAGTGATTAGAGATTCAACATTATCCCAATAAGCTAGAATAATGGGTGAAACTAACAGAGGTAAATCTAAGAGAGATTAAAATCCCATGTTAAGGTCAAAGCAGATCTTCTGGTTCCTGATTAAAACACTGTGTTCAATGAGTCGATTTATTCTACTTGGACGTCTTGAATCTTCTGTTCTAATTGCATGTGCAGCCTAAGGAAAATGCCATAGCACTAGGTCTTTGGTTAAGGATTGTTTCCCTTCCTACCATGGCAAAAGTAGTGATTGACAGTGGGCTTTGCACATGTATTTGTGTGTGTGTGTGTTTGTAGACTAAGGCGTCTTTTATCAGGGCTTTTCCATTCCTAATGCTCCAATGGAAAGACTCAACATAAGGACAGTAACTTCACCAGATTCCAGCTGTCAGTGCCTCATGTTGGCCAGGAGTGCATATTAGTTATCAACTGCTTCATAACAAATTATCACGAACTGAGTGGCTTAAAACAACCCACATTTATTAACTCACAGTTTCTGTGGGTCAGGAATCTGGCATGACTTGGGAAGGGGGTTCTCTGCTTAGGTTCTCACAGGCTGCAATCAACATGTCAGCTGGGCTGTGTTTTCATCTGAAGGCTTGACTGGTGAAGAACCCACTTCCACGTTCATTCGAGTTGCTAGCATAATTCATTTCTTGTGGTTGTAGGACTGAGGACCCTGGCTTTTTGCTGTCAGCTTGAGGCTGTACTCAACTCCTAGAGACCACATGAAGTTCCCTACAATGTGGGTTTTTGCAGTGTGGCCAACCCCTAATCAGAGCCTCTAGCTCTGGTTTGCTTATGGAGTCTTATATAATGTAATATAATCATGGGGTAACATCCCATCACCTTTACCGCATCCTGTTGGTTAGAAGTAGGTCACGGGTCCTACCCACAGTCAATCAGAAGAAGCTACATGAAGGTGCCACACCAGGAAGCTGAGGTCATGGAGGTCCTCTTAGGGTCAGTCCACCACAGGTCAGTCCACCCCGGAGGCCAGCTCACACGGGATGTTGAGAAACTCATGTCTCTGAAACAGCTCACCCAAGTATATGGAGAATCTCTCTCTTATAAACTTACTGAGAACAGGGACCCGTGCTCTATACACTTCTGTATCTCCAAGTTTCAGCTTAGCACCAGACGTGTAGTTTGTACTCAATAAAATGTTTATGGAAGTGAATTATACAGAATAAAGTTGACTTGCATTGCAGAGTATTGAAATAACTGGCAAAGGTGAACTGCTCTGACAAACCCTGGCAGTGATGATGAAAATCAGGTGTGTGCCTGAGGACCCAAGAGGGTACAAAATAACATTTGAAACGGAAAGAGAAGCGATATATGATTATAGAAAATGTAGTGTGCTTCCTGAAAAATGTAAGATCGTATTAAAGGGTTATTTGTGAGGCAGTCATTAGCAACCAGCAGGCATCCACTTCACAGGTCATGGTGTTCTCACAACAAGCCTTTTGCTGGTAGGGGGATTGGAGGAGGAGATGAGCGGGTCATGGAATCCAGGGTCATCCCCGGGAGGTTCCTAAAATCTTCATAATATCACTGGGGTGAGAAGCTCACGATGTGTTCTGGATTATGGTTCATACATATAGCTGCTGAAAAACTATACCCACAGAATGTTGATGAATTGACCAATGTCAACATAAAGAATGGTTTCCTATAAGTGCTTCACCTCGTCCGGGTCAACAGTTAAAAAGCCCGATGCCCCTTACTCATTTGCAGTGATCTACTCCTCTTTGGGGACTTTTGTCCTAGACACAGTCCTTAGCTCAGATTAGCCATGGAACTGGCTTTGCATACTGTTCGCTTCTTGGCCATCATGAATGCCAAGGTGGCCTGTCTCCCAAGTTACATCATGTCCACAGCACTCATGGGCTCTTCCTTGTTGCTCAGCCTGTTATTAGCCAGTTCTTCTCATAACCTTGGCTGCCTTCTTAGTAATGAACTTGTTATTAAAGCTAGCTAAGGTGTTTTCCAATCCCACTCTGGGCATATATCCAGACAAATCTATAATTCGAAAAGATATATGCACCCCTACGTTCATAGCAGCACTATTCACAATAGCCAAGACGTGGAAAGAACCTAAATGTCCATCGACAGATTAATCAATAAAGAAGACACAATAAATATCTATCTATCTATATGTATCTACATACACACACACACAGACACGCATGCATGTGTGCACACAATGGAATATTACTCAGCCATAAAAAAGGATGAAATAATGCCATTTGCAGCAACATGGATGGATCTAAAGATCAACGTACTAAGTGAAGTAAGTCAGAAAGAGAAAGACAAATACCATATGATATCACTTATATGTGGAGTCTAAAATATGACACAAATGAACTTATCTATGAAGCAGAAACAGACTCACAGACATAGAGAACAGACTTGTGGTTGCCAAGGGGGAGAGGGAGCTGGGGAGGGATAGACTGGGAGCTTGGGGTTAGCAGATGCAAATTATTATATCTAGAATGGATAAACAACAAGGACCTACTGGGTAGCACAGGGAACTATATTCAATACCTTGTAATAACCTATAATGGAAAAGAATCTGAAAAAGAATTTATATATGTATATGTATAACTGAATCACTTTGCTGTACAGCAGAAATTAACACAACTTTGTAAGTCAACCATACTTCAATAAAATAAATTTTAAAATAGCTAAGATGTTTTCGGAGACTCTGCTTTTAGCCATCCAGTGGACACCAAAGTCTTCCATATGTTTCACACCACAGTTTGCTTTCATAACAGATTCTTTGATGTGGGATGATTTAGGTGTAGGGTGGAATCACATACCTCCTCTGAAAGGCCACACTTCCTCTCAATTAGGATGGTTCCTGGGGGTGTTTCTGCTGCCTGGGTCAGTCTTCTTCTCCTTCACTCCTTCCTTCCCCAGATTAGTTTCCCCTCCTCTATCGGTACATCTAAGGGGTCTCAATTCTGCCTAATTTAGCCAACAGGGTTTAATGAAGGCTCAGCTCCCCTTGGGATGGAAAATGAGAATTCTTAATTAAATCTTGGAATATTGAGGTCTGAACCTCAACCTTTTTTGGCAATTCCAAAATTATTTCCCCTGGAACATTTAAACCTGCAAAAAGGTCATGAATGTACAAGGAAGCATTTTAAAGTCACATTGGAGATTATGTTCTGAGCCATGATTTAGATTTTCTTTTAAAAATAAATTTATTTATTTGTTTATTTCTGGCTGCGTTGGGTCTTCGTTGCTGCGTGCGGGCTTTCTCTAGTTGCGGCCAGCGGGGGCTCCTCCTCCTTGCGGTGCACGGGCTTCTCATTGCGGTGGCTTCTCTTGTTGCGGAACATGGGCTCTAGGCATGCAGGCTTCAGTAACTGTGGCACATGGGCTCAGTTGTTGTGGCACACGGGCTTCAGTAGTTGTGGCACATGGGCTTCAGTAGTTGTGGCTCGCAGGCTCTAGAGCCCAGGCTCAGTAGTTGTGGTGCTCGGGTTTAGTTGCTCCACGGCTTGTGGGATCTTCCCAGACCAGGGCTCGAACCCGTGTCCCCTGCATTGGCAGGCGGATTCTTAACTATAGCACCCACCACCAGGGAAGTCCCATGATTTGGATTTTAATTAGGAGTAGGATACACAGTTGAAGTAATGTCCCTTCTAACTTTGGAAGTTATTTTTATATGTCTTAGGAAAGTCTTTGGGAGTGGTGGGCAGGTTGTACTTTTCTCAATTGTGTTCTCTACCAGGGGAGAGAGCCTGCCTCTTTGGGTCCAGCCCCATCCTGTGAAGTCAGAGTGTTTTTCTTAGCAAAGACCAGCTTCTGTGCCCCTAACCACGTGGTCTTTCCCTTGGGCCCCCTCCAACAGGATGGAGTGGGCACGCGGTGCCAAAAGACCCAGAAACAGGCGGCAAGCTGAGTGCAGAGTGGAAAACTACCTTACATCCTGACATCCACCAGACCGCTGCACTCCGCGCAGTGGGCCTGAGCAGCGCACAGGAAGAAAACCTGCTCACATTCCCATCACGGAACAGGGTGGGTTCATTCTCACACTTGCATTGTCTATATTTAGGCTTTTCCTTCGTTGAGGGAAACACCTGCAGGTCACTCACACTCTATCTCAAGGTGCTGATCGTTTTTCCTCCAAAAATCAACATGTCTAGGGGTTGATATGCTACAATGACACAAAAATAGTCCAACGCTTGCAACCACTGAAATATGTTAAAGGACCCTGGAGGAGTCGTGCTTGGGAGTTGCCAGGTGAGCACATTATTTCTTACTGAATAAAAGCTTGCTTTGAAAATTTTGTATTTATCATATAAGTAATATATGTTCATTGCTGAGCTATCAGAAGATACAGATACACCAGGAGAGAAAGTGAGAAAAATACTTGTAACCCCAGAGGTAACCACACTTAAGGATTTGCTGTGCACCCTTTCAGAACGTTCTCTACGTTTAGTATGAATCAATCATACATACTATTTTATAACCTGCTTTTTTGCTTATTATACAACATGAATAACTTTCCATGTCGATGAATTAATTTCTGCAACTACAGTTCTGGTTTCAGTTCCAGTGTGTGGGTCCCCCCCCTCCCCCCATACATCCAAGCAATTCTGGGATACGGGGTGGAGGGTCCTACAGTTTAACTCAATTCTGACTATTTACCTTGAGATAATGTCAGATCCTATAGGTTGAGGGCTCCATCCCACAAGCCTGCTCCCCTCCCCCTACTTCAGATGCCAATCATAAGTCCAGGTTGATAGTTACCTGTGCTTCTGACCTGCTGGCTATAGCTCAGAGGTTCAATTAATTTGCAGGAGCAGCTCGCAGAATTCAGGGTAACATTCTACTTACTAGATGACTGGTTTATTACAAAAGGATATAACTCAGGAACAGCCAGATGGAAGAGATGCATAGGACAAGGTATGGGGAAAGGACACAGAGCTTCTGTGCTTTCTGAATAAGCCACTCTCCCCCAGAACCCATGTGTTTACCAACTCGGAAGTTCTCTGAACGCTGTCTGTTGGTTTTTTGTGAGAGCTTCCATTACACAGGCATGATGGATTAAATCATTGGCTATTGGTGCTTGAACTCAATCTCAAAACCCTCTCTCCCTGTCCTGGAGGTTAGGAAGTGGAGCTGAAAGTTCCAACCCTCTAATCACATGGTTAGCTACCCTGGCAACCAGTCCCCATCCTTAGGAGACTTAGGGGTTTTCTCAAAGTCACTCATTAACATAACACAAAAGGCACCTTTAATACTCTCCTTACAGGAAATTCCAAGAGTTTCAGGTGCTCTGTGCCAGGAAAAGGACTCAAGTCCAGATATATATATTTCTTATTATAAATCACAATATCACACTACAGTATAATTTTTAATGGTTGCATATTACTTTAGCAAATGAATATACCATAATTTTTTGATTGGTCCCTTAATTCTTTAATAGCTAAGTAGCTTCTAGTCTCTCACAACTATTCCTGTAACAAAAGCTGTGTACGTTCATCGTTTTTAGTTTGTTTTGTATCTTGGTGCACAGAACTGGATTGTGCATTACCTCCAGCTCAGGACACTTTATCTTCATTCATCCACAAAAATATTTCATATTATTTTATTTTCTTCTTCACCCAAATCTCACTCCATTTTTTTCCCTTATAGATTCTACTTTTGAATATTTTATGTGTGTCCTTCTGATCTATTTTCTAGACTTCAATTTGTACATATATGTAATTTGGTGAAGCACTTATTGCTTTATGTGCTTTAAAGTTGCCACTTCTTAATCTTCATTCAGCATATTACATACTGAGCTTTTCTTTCTTTGATGTATGTAGCTTCTGTTCCTCCCTTTCCCAGGTAGAGAGCACTCAGTCATGGGCATCCACTGTTATGTATCTGTTCATCCCTGATGCTGGACTTTTAGGTTATTCCCAGCTCTATGCCATTATAAACAACACTGCATGGAACATCCTCATGTGTGTCTTTTTTTTCTTTTTTTTTGCGGTACGCGGGCCTCTCACTGTTGTGGCCTCTCCCGTTGCGGAGCACAGGCTCCAGACGCGCAGGCTCAGCGGCCATGGCTCACGGGTCTAGCCGCTCCATGGCATGTGGACCGGGGCACGAACCCGTGTCCCCTGCATCGGCAGGCAGACTCTCAACCACTGCGCCACCAGGGAAGCCCTCATGTGTGTCTTTTAGTGAAAGTTTCTCTCAAGTATATGTCCTGCAGTGGAACTTCTGGTGTGATATCATATGCAGAGTAATTTTCACTAAATATTTTCAACTTATTCTGCCAAAGAGCTTTGCCAGTTTATACTTCTACTAATGGTGTGTGAGGATTCTCATCTCCCCCAGTATTATCTCCTTTTGAAATTTGGGCCAGTCTGGTAGATGCAAATGACAATTTTTATTGATTGAATTATGATTATTAACAAGGCTATTTCAGTCTATGTTTTTTAGCTATTTGATTTTTTTCCCCAATATGAGAATAAACTATTCATAGAATTTTCCTATTTTCTATTTTTCCGTATATATATACATATATATTTCCATATATATATTTCCTTATATATAAAAACTTAAGAGTTTTTTTGGATTACATATGCTGAAGTATCATCTTCCAGTCAGTTATTTGCTGATTAACTTTATCTCTGAATTGAAATCTTTGCCTTTCAATTGGCTTTAAACCATTAATTTTCCCTTTCATGGCTTTATCTTTCAGAATCTCATGTAAGAAATCATTTCTTACCTCAATATAACAAAGAAATCATTTCTCACCCCTTCTTAATTAACTATTTCCTTAGGGTATATTATTTAGAAATGGTATTTTTGGGATAATGAATGTACATCAGACCTCTTTGGTTATAAGTGAAAGAAATTTAGCTCAAATTAGCATAATGCAAAAAAAAAAAGGAAATAAATTGGCTCATTTAACTGAGAAGTCAAAGTTGTGGGAGTGGTTTCAGGAACAGCTGGATCCAGGGGTTCAAATAATATAATCAGGGCACTGACTTTGGCTCTTTTTATTGTTGCCCTGCTTTGCCCTGTCTGGGCTTGATTTTCAAGTGAGAATTCCCAATGTGGTGTCAAAAAGGAATAGTGTCCACTCTTGGCTAATAATGTCCATAGAGATCGCAATTGTGTCTTCCCTGATAGCCCTGGGAAAAGTCCTGAGGGAGGCTTTGCACTGTGGCTTGAGTCTCATCCCATCCTTGGGAGTGAGGAGAAATGACTCTTTGATTTGAAGTCGCATGAAAGTCCCCCAGAGAAGAATAGTGGTTTCCCAGAAAAGGACCTGCTGGACAGCTAAACATGTGTTCATATTTTTAATTTTTATATTTTGATAGTACTGATTCCAGAATGGTTGCTGCTTCCCCCAGCAGATAAGCCGGCCCCACCGCAGAGTCCCCTCAGCCTCAGGCAACTGCACGTATCCTCCCGGCTCCCTCCATTTGTCTGGGTCAGTCTTCCTGGGCATCAGGGTCCATCACGGGAGGTCCATCTCTCCTGTCTTTGCAGGAGATTCACAGTGGTGGCTGCTCTTTCTTGCACTGGCAGCTTCTCCCTTCCACACACCCTGCCCCTCTGCGTCACACAGAGAAAGGGGGGGCTGCTTTTGTGCCAAGTTGGCTGCCCCCAATCACCTAAGGTGGTGTCTAGGCAGCCGGGCTCCCCAGACCACTGTGCTCTCCCCCGGTCCAGCCCTCTTTGCTCAGGAATCCCTTGGAACTAACAGAAATCCAGACATGGTGGAGGAGGGTACCTCCACCCAGGGTCCTGGGGGAGCTGGACAGGACCAGTCATCACCCAGGAGCTCTGGGCTCAGCCCTGCTGATCTGTGCTGTGACTTAGGGTTGGTTTAGCTTCCAGGTCATACGGCCAATTCTGGGGGAGTAAGCTGAAGGTTCTGGGGGCAAAGGAGGGGGGCCAGACTGTAAACGTAGCTTGATGAATCACTTGTAAGTATTTAGGCCTGTGGTTTGGGGCCCTCCATTTCCACATGTGCATTCACTCCTGGGTTCAAGAGATGCCTGATTTTCCACGTCCCCCCTAATCCCCTGTCTCTGTCTGACTGAACAGACTTGGGACACCAGCTCCAGCCTTCATTGTGATCTCTCTAAAGAGAGAAAACATGGGCAGGGGCCAGCCCTGTGGGTGTCTGAGGGCCCGGACGGTAACTTCCTGGTGGAGAAACAGGAGGGCAGCGCTGCCTGGGGGAGAGCACCCGCTGGAGACCTGGTCCATCCTCCTCCTTGGGGCAGACAAGATGGCCTTCAGGTGAGACAGAAAATGGGCGCCCACCAGGTTACTTAAGGTCAGGTCACGAGCTGGGTGATGCGTATCTGGAATGGACTTGAGATGCCTGAAGAGACCTCACAGAAAACCATTTGCTTGCTCTGCTGGGCGGGAGACAGGCGAGGCACAGGGAGAGATCAAGGTTTGCCACCATCGCGGAGGCGGACCAGATGCGAGTCCTCTGTGTGGTCCTGATGTGGAAGGAAGCGTGGGTACCACAGTGCTTCTCAGAGGATGCTTTGTGAGCCCTGGCTGCTGAGGTCCCCTACTGGGCCTCACATGGATGCCCAGGGCAGGTTACTTTTTCTATCTTGTGGACTGAGGCGCACCATAACCAAGGACTCGCATGTTACTTCTGACCCAGGGCTGTTACTAATAGTTATCGACAGCTTCTAAAATGGAGTACTTCATAAACCACAATTGATGTGTTACTAGCATGTCCAAGATTCACGTAGTTGGCTTCCGGGAAAACTGCCTGCTGTGGGGAGTTAGACATTTCTACCAAGCCTGTGTACATGTGCATTATCAAGATTCTTTTTTGGGGGCAGGTTGTTTCATTTTTTTTTCCTTTTTATCAGTACGTTTTTCATGTTAGCCTCAATTTAGTGTAGTGATTAATCTTAGCGATTCAAAATCGCCTTTATTAAGGTATAATTTACATACAACAAAATGCATCCATTTTCAGTGTGCAAGTTGATGAATTTTGACACGTGTGACCCACAAAACCACCATCCCAACCAACATATAGACTATTTCCAGCACTCCAGAAAGTTCCATTATACCCTTTGCATTCATTATCCACCCTCACCCCTCCAGGTAACTGCTCATCTGATGTCCATCACCACTGATTAGTTTTAGCTGCTCTAGATTCCAGAAAAATGGAACCAGCCAGTATGTATTCTGAGGTATCCGACTTTCTCTCAGCATACCTGTGACATGATTTGTGTTGCTTGTTAGAATTTTATCCTTTCTCATTGCAGTTATAACTCTTCTCACTTTCTAATTATACATTCCAGCTATTTGACCTTTCTCCTAATACGTTTAGAAAGTGGTGGGCTGTTCGGCTGTTTGGGTATTGCTTCTGTGTAGTGGTATATATTTCCTCAGGAATTCTTTTTCAGCCTGGAAGCGTTTCAGTAATTTTAAACAGGCATGCATTCTAATACATGGGAATTATCCCTACCCCCATTGCTAAGCTGGATGTGGTAATATACGGTGATATTCATGAATTTGTGATGTTTCAATACTTTGCGACTTACTCACAAGGTGTGTGCGCTAAAATCTCTCGGCTGGTTTTCGTTCCTAGACCTTTATTTTATAATGGAAAGTCATGCGTAGAAGCACGTATTCTTCTCTTGTCTGTTAACAATAGTGACTCCCTCTCCTCTTTCACTTTCCCTATATAGGTGGAAACCCTGGAGGAATAGCTGTCACTCTCGGTTTGAGAACTGTACCCTTTCGGAGCCATCAAAAGCCTACACATGGTGAGAGCTGAGTGTGGCCTGAGCCCCCATCACACCAACGTCCCCCAACCTTCCCCTCCCTCTGGCCTCTAATCATTTGTTCTCTTACCTCAGAAGGCACCTGATACTTAGAGATGTGGTTTTCATATTAAGGGTCATGACCCTCTGGGAGTCCTGCGATGAATTTAAAGGGTTATAATCTGCATTTTAAAAAATGAGATAGAATAGAGAAAATTACATAGTGCATTGTACTAAGTAAGAGTAACATTTTATGAAACTCTTGTTTCAATTGTGTATTTTCGTGTGTGTGTTTGCGTGTACATAGGTGTGTGAGTGTGTGTGTGTGTGTGTGTGTGTGAATGTGTGTACATAGTGGGTCGCCATGGAAAATGTATTTTTTATTGCATGGACAAAAATGATGTTTGAGAAGCTCTTGTCTGGAAGAGACCCAGAATCTCTGTCCTCCTGTGCTGAGGTGACTGTGGCTGCAGAGGTGGGTGTCCATGTGTCTGCAGGAGAGCCCCCTGAGGTCACCCTGCCCCTCCTTTGGGATGTTCTGGCTGCCCCTCCCCGATCCTCAGGACAGTGGCAGGCAGGCTGGTTGCCACCTATCCTGCTCTGGTGGGTCCAGTCCGTTTTAAGCCTGCTGCACCCACTTTGACCCAGACCCCATCACCACTGCCCTTCCCCCAAGGATACAGCCACAGCTCTTCTTCCAAGACGCTGTGGTCTCCACTCCTGGTTGGCGGCTGCCACAGCTTCTCTCGTTCGGCTCCAGCTGGCCACTCTGGGTTGCTGCCGATTCTGGTGAGCTCAGTCCAGCTGAACGTTTTTAGAGGTTGGGGACCCTGATGCCTGGACCAGATTGGGTGAGAGCTACGCAGTGGTGGCCCAGGTGATGCCCCTGCAGGGAACACTGACTGAGGAGGGAAGGCACCAGGTGTGGGATTAGGCAGGGAGGGGGCAAGGCTCAGACGGGCGAGTCACCAGGTTGGCGTTGGGAGGGTGTAGTGTAAGTTTGGTGTGACAGCAAGTCAGCTCAGGACTGACAAAGATGGAGTCTGTGAATGGGCGGGGGGTGTCAGGGGACAGCCCCAGGGACCAAGTAAGCTGGCCGCTGCCCCGAATCCTCCACTCAAAGTCAGTCCGTTTGTTTCTCCAAGTGTCCTACCCAGGCCTTGCTGAGAGGTGCCAGTCTCCTGCTGGTTGTTCAGACTTGGAGTATTTTTTTTCTTTTCCATTATGGTTTATCACGGAATACTGCATATATTTCCCTGTGCTATACAGTAGGACCTTGTTGTTTATCCAGCCTGTATATAATAGTTTGTGTCTGCTGACCCCAAACTCCCAATCCATCCCTCCCCCGCCCCCCTCCCCCTCGGCAACCACAAGTCTGTTCTCTATGTCTGTGAGTCTGTTTCTGTTTTGTAGATAGGTTCATTTGTGTCATACTTTAGATTCCACATATAAGTGATATCATATAATATTTGTCTTTTTCTAACTTTACTTAGTATGTTAATCTCTAGGTCCATCCATGTTGCTGCAACTGGCATTATTTCATTCTTTTTTATGGCTGAGTAATATTCCATTGTATATATGTACCACATCTTTATCCATTCATCTGTCAATGGACATTTAGGTTGTTTCCATGTCTTGGCTATTGTGAATATTGCTGCAATGAAAATAGGAATGCATGTATCTTCTTTCTTTCTTTCTTTCTTTCTTTCTTCCTTCCTTCCTTCCTTTCCTTCTTTCCTTCTTTCCTTTTCTTTCCTTCCTTCCTTCTTTCTTTCTTTCTTTCTTTCTTTCTTTCTTTCTTTCTTCCTTTCTTTTTTCTTTCTTTCTTTCTTTCTCTTTCTTTCTCCCTTCCTTCCTTCTTTCTTTCTTTCTTTCTTTCTTTCTTTCTTTCTTTCTTTCTTTCTTTCTTTCTTTCTTTCTTTCTTTCTTTCGTGATTGGTAGACATGTCTCTTAAGTCCCTTTTAATCTATAGGATCCTCCTCCATATTTTTTTCTTTTTCTCTTTCTTCTTTATTGTGGTAAAATTCACATAACATCAAATTTACTGTTTTAAACATTTTAAAGTGTAGAATTCAGAGAGGCATTTAATACATTCAAAAAGTTGTGCAACCATCACCACTAAAAAGTTCCAGAACATTTCATCACCCCCAAAGGAAGCCCTTACCCGTTAAGCAGTCACTCCTATCCCCCTACTCCCCAGGTCTTGGCAAACACTAATCTGTTTTGTGTCTTTCTGAAGTTGCCTTTTCTGGATATTTCATAATAATGAAATCAAACAACATGTGGTCTTTTGTGTCTGGCTGTATCTTTTTGAATTGTAGTTTTGTCCAGATATATGCCCAGGAGTGGGACTGCTGGATCACATGGCAACTCTGTTTTTAGTTTTTGAGGAACCTCCATACTGTTTTCCAGAGTGGCTGCACCAATTTACATTCCCACCAACAGCGTAGGAGGGTTCCCCTTTCAGACTTGGAGTATCTTAACCTAATTGCAGGTGTTACATCAAATTAATGCAGACGTTAAATTTAACTGGAGCTCCAAATCCTTCTTGAAGACCCTCTGCATGCAATTTAGGACTCCCTAGGCAAATGTGGCTTCAGGACATCCCAGAGCCCCCAAATCGGACCCCAAAGGAGAGCCCCAACTTTTACCCAAGCCATGACTGAGCATTCAGTGGGAGACCCTGCACACAGGCCAGCACTGGTGCACCGATTTTGTGTTCCAGGGGTTCAGGGCCCCATCCTGCTCTGCAGACCTGGAACTCCATCCTGCAGATGAAACATGGGCTGTGCCACGGGTCTGCAGGAGAATCCCTCCTGCCTTCCATTAATAAATGCACTTTATTTGGATACATGCTTTCTTCCTCTTCAAAACCATACGCCCTTTGGAGGCTAGAGATAACATATCTTCATCTTTTATTGCTCATCACAGCCGGGGACTTGCACACAGTAGGTGCTGGTTGAGTACTTGTTCACTGGAGCTGGAAAGCCCAAGTAAAATGTTTTCCCTTCCCACAAAGGACTGACTGTTCCTTTCTCTTTATAAATCTCCATCAGGAGCTACACTATACTCTTCCCCACAAAGCACGAGTCTGTGTCAGCTCTGGATCTTCTGATGCAGCAAAAGCATTCTCTCTCTCTCTCTCTTTTTTTTTTTAAATAACTGCACCTCCTGTTCTGATACTTGTCTTCTTAATGGGAAATAGCTCCCATGTGTACATGAATTCCTTGCTGGAGAGGTGGGTGTGGGTATTGGGTGGAGCAGGGGGAGGGATGAGGTGTTCAAATTCCACGTGGTCGAGAAAAATGGTACAGAGGAACCGGTTTGCAGGGCAGAAATAGAGACACAGACGTAGAGAACAAATGTATGGACACCAAGGGGGGGAAGTGCGGGGGTAGTGGTGGTGGGACGAATTGGGAGATTGGGATTGACATATACACACTAACATAAATAAAATAGATAGCTAACAAGAACCTGCTGTATAAAAAAAGTAAATAAAATAAAATTTAAAAAAACACAAAACACCATAGAAACAGGATGTATTGAAATAATTGAAGGGCAAGGGTGGCAGCTGTGTCTTCCCATTTAATTAAGTGACTAGGACACTTATTGGCTAAACACAGCTTCATGCAGTGGGTGCCCCAGCTGGGCCAGCTACAGTCGAAAGTACAAGGAGCATGAGCGCTGGAACGCTGAGGGCAGCCTGGCTGTGCCTGACCACTGCCACTCTCCTGTGCCCTGCGATGCAGGGGACGGTGCAAGTGGCCAGGAGGCCACTGGGGGTGGGGGAAGGGCAGTAGCCTGGAATTCAGGACACCAGGTGGTACCCCTCACCCCAGCTCAGCCTCTAACTTGCTCAATGACCTCGGCAGGTCACGTCACATCTTTGCAATTCAACATCCTCACCTATAAATGGGTTGAATGAGTGACCCCAGAGGTTCATTTCCTCGCTGACATTTTGGGTCTGTGATTTCCTTTGGGCTCTAGCTTTCTCTGGTTGAGAGGGCAGAGCAGCGAAGGAACAAGACAGACTCTGAAGTTAGGCACGGTTGGTGGAGGCTTGGGTGTGACTGAGGTCAGCAGGCATTAGTGACACTGTCTTGACACAGCACGTACATGCAAGTGCAGGTCTGGCCAGTCCCCCAGTGCTCTAAAATTCTCAAGCCATCAGGGTGCTTAATTACATAATTTTTCCAGTTTTCCACTAACATGGCTATTGAGGACGTTTATGAAAATCTCCTCCTGTGCGAGTAATTAGGCCAAAGACTTTTCTATTGAGGTTCAGTATTGCACATCTCACATACAAGCACATCTCCTAAAAGCAACTGCGCCTTGGAAAAGTCACATGTAAACTCTGTGTGGCCTGGTGAAGTTGCTTGCTATCGAAGTGGAGTCGAACAATAATGTAGGTTCAATGTAGGCAAATAATGTCATTCACACTCAGACAATATGTAGGGCCCGTGGGAAAAGATTTTGCATCTATAGCTTCAAAGAGGATGCTTAGATCCACCATCCTCTTTCCCACCTGATGTTCAAATTTTCTCTACAAGGAGTGGTCTAAGCTGGTGTTCAGCTCAACATTTCTTGGATTTGCTGGGCAGCAAACAGACTCACCAGGGAAATATTTCTTTAAGACACTCAAAAAATTATACTGCTTGGAAAAATACACGTCCCCAATTAGAAAATCATATAATATTTTTAAAAATAAATTTATTTATTTAATTTATTTATTTTTGGCTGTGTTGTGTCTTCGTTGCTGTGCACGGACTTTCTCCAGTTGCAGCGAGCTGGGGCTACTCTTCGTTGTGGTGCACGGGCTTCTCACTGTGGTGGCTTGTCTCATTGCAGAGCACGGGCTGTAGGCGAGTGGGCTTCAGTAGTTGTGGCATGTGGGCTCAGTAGTTGTGGCTTCCCAGCTCTAGAGCACAGGCTCAGTAGGTGTTGGGCTTGGTTGCTCTGTGGCATGTGGGATCTTCCCGGACCAGGGATCGAACCCATGTCCCCTGCATTGGCAGGTGGATTCTTAACCACTGCGCCACCAGGGAAGTCCCCAAAATCAATCTAATATTTTGGATGTTAGTTTGAAGTTGAAAAACAACAAAAGGAAAACTACTGAATGTTGCAGTATTCTTCCATGTAAATAAGGACAAGCACAGTGCTTCACACAGAATAAGAGCTTGAAAACGTGTTAGAAGGCATGTGTTTTCTCTAGAAAGTTAGAGGACCTGGGAGGCTCCAGAAGCAAGGAGTTAATCGTGAAAATGTGAAATTAATTCACTGAGGACTGCGGTCGCAGAAGTCTCTACCATACGGTACACGGGTTTCTTCGAAAACAACTGATAAAAGCTGATAAACTATTTATAAAGAGAAATAGGTTGTTTTTTTTTTTTACACAACTGCAATGACTTTCTTCAAGAGTAATGCCAAGAAGCAAATATTTTTGTGTATTTATTGTCTTAGCCTGGGCTACCATCACAGAATACCATAGACTGAGTGGTTTTAAACAACAGAAATGTATTTTCTTACAGTTCTGGAGGCTGGAAGTCCAAGGTCAAGGCGCCAACAAGGTAAGTTTCCAAATACCATCCCGTTGCAGGGAGGGGGTTAGGGCTTCAACATATGAATTCGGGAGGGGGACCCAGGCATTCAGTTTATAACACTTATTATATATATGTACTCTTGTATACTTATTTACTCAAAAGATATACTCCTTTTAGACTGTTGTCCTGAGGGCCAGCAGCTGGGAAAGTCAGGGATACCCAGCCAGCGCCGGGGCTGCCCAAGAGGAGGTGAGCGGCACCAAAGGGACACAGAGCCCGGCAGGGAGCCTGCCCTGGCTTGGGAGTGGGTATTTGTGGCACTGTTTCATGACCAGCTCTGCGGGGACTCAGCCTTACCCCCCAGCCCTGCAGCACACCTGGGGTGGGGGGGGGTCGGTGGTATTGGTTAGAAAGTGCTCTTTCCGTGTGTCCATGAGTTGACTGCAGATGAGAAAAGTCACACAAACCGTGAGAGAGTCGTGGGGAAGGCTGGTGCAGCCATCTAGGAGGTCTCTGACAATCACATTTAACCAAACAAAGCCACAGATGGTGGAGTAGCAGGAATTCCGAGAGGCCGTTTCTCACCACTGGATATCCTGTTCCTTTCCATGTGCATTTGCTAAGTTTTACTCGCCTCCCAGCCCCCAGATACTTGGCAAGCTTAGGCCCGGCTCACGTGTCAATTCCTCTTTGGGGGAAAGTGATCCCCACCCCATCCCCACCTTTAACCATCCGAACCTCCATCCTTGGCTCAGGGACCAACTTCTCCATGACCACACAGCACACAGTCTCTGTACCATCTGAAACATCTTGCAGATTCCTCGGGTATCAACACAGAGATTTTGAGGTCACTAAGGTCAGGGGAAAGTATAATCAGATCCTTCTTTGAACTTGCCCGGCTGCTGAGAACCAGGCTAGGAGGAGGTGCAGGAATGTTTGCTGATTGCATCAGGCCCTCAGATCTTAGCTCTTGCCAAAAAACAGAGCAAAGGCAGTTGGAAAGTTCTTCCCTAGACCTAGGGGGCATTCTGTCATTGTTATGAAACATTATCAGTTATGAAATTCATGACGATGTGCAACTGCGAAACTGTCCCCAGTTAAGTATCAGGAGAAAGAGAAAGGAACCAAAATTTATTAAGTGACCACTGAGTGACAGCAGATTCTTTTTTTTTTTTTTTTTGGCTGCTTTGGGTCTCTGCTGCTGTGCGCAGGCTTTCTCTAGTTGTGGCGAGCGGGGGCTACTCTGCATTGCGGTACATGGGCCTCTCATTGCAGTGGCTTCTCTTGTTGTGGAGCATGGGCTCTAGGCGTGCGGGCTTCAGTAGCTGTGGCTAGCAGGCTCAGTAGTTGTGGCACACGGGCCCAGTTGCTCTGTGGCGTGTGGGATCTTCCTGGACCAGGGATTGAACCTGTGTCCCCTGCATTGGCAGGTGGACGCTTATCCACTGCACCTCCAGGGAAGTCCCAGATTCTTTTCACATTATTTAATTTAATTTTCACAATAAGCCTATGAATTAGGTATTTGTGTTCCAGTAGTACAGATGAGGAAGCTGAGCCTTGTGGAGATTATGTAATCTGCCCAAAGCCACACAATTAACAAGTGATAGCATAGGGAATAAAATTTGGGTTTGTCTGATTTCTAAGTCTATGCTTTTTCCTATATCAAGGAACCTTCCAAAGCATTGTGCATATATAAGTATATTGGTCATGGTAAATTTCAGATGAAAATATGCTCTTTAATATCAGGGATTAGGGACTTCCCTGGCAGTCCAGTGGTTATGACTCCGTTCTTCCACTGCAGGGGTCACGGGTTCTATCCCTGGTAGGGGAACCTTAGTTCCCTGCATGCTGCACTGTGCGGCCAAAAAAAAAAAGTCAGGGGTTAAATACATTCATGGGTCCTCAGAGCTTCTCCCTTTGACAATGTGGGGGGTCTTTGCCCAGCTCGACAGCTGTGACCAACACCTATGTCCTTTCTGAGTCTGGCAATATTTTATCTGTTTACCTGAATCTGAAGTGATGTCCCTCACCTCCTTCATGTCCCTTCTTAGGTCAGGAAGTCAGGCATTTATTGAGCTGTGAGGAGGAATTTTAAAAAAGAAAGAAAGAGCACATGAAATGATGCTCACTGTCATAAATCATCAGGGAAGTAAAAAAGCCCCACAATGAGATAGCACTTCATACTCGGTAGAATAGCTATAATCAAAGACAGGACACAGTGCGGGCAAATACATGGAGAAATTAGAACCATATATTCTATGGTTGGTGGGAATGTCAAATAGTGCATCCACTCTGGAAAGTAGTCAGGCAGGTTCTGAAAATGTTAAACAAGAGGAACTGTATGACCCAGCAATTCATAGCTATATACCCAAGAGAAATAAAAACATATGTCCACAGCAACACTTGTATGTGAGTGTTCATAGAAATACTATTCATAATAGCCCCAAAGTGAAAATAACCTAAATGTCCATCAATGGATGAATGGATAAACAAGTGTGGTTTATTCATACAGTGGAATATCATTTAACATAGAGGAATGAAGTACAGCTTCAGGCTACAACATGGGTGAACTTGGAAAACATTATGCTAAGTGGAACAAGCTAGTCATAAGAGACCACATATTGTATCATATTATTTATACGAAAAGTCCAACATAGGCAAACAGGCAGGCAGTAGATTAGTGGTTTCCAGGGACTGCAAACAGGCAGGCAGTAGATTAGTGGTTTTAGGGACTGGGGAGGAGAGGGAGAGACTGCTAGTGAATACAGAATTTCTTCTTGAGGTGATGGAATATTTAAAAATTACATAATGGAGATGGTTATCAACATTGTGAATGTACTAAAAACCATTGAATTGTACACTTAAATAGGTGAATTATATGGTATGTGGATTATATTTCAATAAATATGTTATTAAACAAACAAGGAGGATGGAAGGAAGGAAGAAAGAAAGAGAAAGAAAGAAAGAAAGAGAGAGAGAGAAAGGTATTTACTTCCTGTCCTTATAGGACGTGGGGTCTGGTTTGTTCAGGGACCCTGCCTCCTCGAAGTGTTTTGAGTCCTTCAAGGGCTTTCCTAACAGCATGCCTTTATTCCTCCTTCTCCCCTTCCTGGAATGCCCTTCCTCTCCTGTCTGCTGGGCAGACCTACTATTCCACCATCAGGGCCCTCTTCCCCACACGCACTCTTCCCTGGGGTTTTCGCAGATCAACTGGCAGCTTGCCTTACCCTTTTCTCTGTGCCCAAAGACTGTGCTCCTTTTGGACATGTCACGTGGTATCGTGGTTCCTGGCTACCCGTCCATCTTCCTGGTGACCCTGATGACCCTCCTGGGGGGCCAAGACACTGTCCTATCCCTCTATGAGTACCCAGCAGCTGGCACAGGGCCTGGCAGACAGCAGGGGTGAGGTGGATGCTTGCGGAGTGAAGGGCACATGCCCACACAAACACCTTCCAGAAACACGCATCCCTGGGGAAAAGCCAAGGCAAAGTTCACTGAATTTCTCTGCAGCCAATTTCCTCCTTCCTGTTAAATTTCAGGCAAGTGATCAGGTATACCCTGTTCTCACTGTGGTTAAAAAAACAACAAGCCAGGTTTGAAATTTAGGAAACTGGAGGCTCAGCTACTCAGGGCTGAGAAAGGCCGGCAGATTCTCTAGAATTTCAGAGTGCCAAAAAGTCAAAGGCAATTACCTTAAAAATAGCAACTTACTTTGTGCTACCAACATATTTTGCAGTGTATACAAGAAACCAAATTGATTTAATTTAATAATTTGTTTGCCAATTCTGAGAAAGCTTGGTCAGAATAGTAAATAATTTCAAGGAAGGTAAATAATCGCTGCTTAGCTGCCAGATGAATCTGTTCAAAATTCAGATGAATTCTTTATAGGTTCTTGACAATATTGATGGAAAGTTCTGATTCCTAACTGATCAATGCTGGTCTTCCTCAATCACAGCTTGTATTACTTAGGAATTTTGGTTGCAAAGCCCAGAAAGTCATGTGAGCTGCTTAAATAAGAAGGGAAATTCATCTTAAAGGCACAGGGAGCCTCTGTGAACCCAAAGCCTGGAGGCTACTGAGTTTCAGGATGGAATGGAACCAGGCCTGAGAGCTCGTTGGGACCCTCAGGGAGACCACTCCCAAGGGCTCTGTTTCCTTTGTCCCTTGGTTTCTTTGAAGGGCCATCTCAGCGTCCTATTCAACACAGGTCAAAATGACGCCCCCCACAGCTCCATGTTGGCCTTGACTCCCCTCAAGACAAGAGTCAGGCTGACCTGGAAAGTCTCCCTTCCAAATTACATATACATTAGATGTAATCTCGGTAAATTTCAGATTAAAGGCATCCCCTTTCATACCAGGAGTTCAGTACGCTAATGGGTTCTCGGAGTCTTCTCCCCACAGTACGCTAAGGGGTTCTCAGAGTCTTCTCCCCACAGTACGCTAATGGGCTCTCGGAGTCTTCTCCCCACAGTACGCTAAGGGGTTCTCGGAGTCTTCTCCCCACACAAAGAGCTCTTTCTTGGCTTGGGTCAGCTTCCCAGCGTCTTGAGTTATGAACCTGGATGCTCCCGGGGGGCCATGCAGATGGGCAAAGTCGGGGGAAGCTGGTCCCAGCAGAGGACGGGGCTGCTGAGCAAACAGTAGGGTCCTCAGCACAGCCCACAACCACACTGGAATTTGCCTAAATTTTGCCCTTTTCCACTCAGTTCTCTTTCCTTAAAAATGCCATTTAGTTTCCCTAGCACTTTGTAAATCTTTTGCATTGCAATATGGATTATTTCATAGGCAACCCTTGGAAAAGTTGTTTCCATGAAGGTAATTTGGAGGCACGGGGCTCTTCCTAGTGGTGGGAAACAGTGGGCGGGCTCAGGGAGTGAGGCAGGGGTGTTAGACCTCAGACCTCCTGACAGCATCCAAAGTCGGCCTGCATTCCGCGCGGTGGATTGAGGTTGGAATCCGAAGTCTGGTGGGATATCTGGTCAACAAGACAGGAGGAGACGGAAGAGCTTTGACTGCTTCCATGCGTGTCTAGGGCTGGTTCCCTGCAACCCGGGGCTTAAGCGGTGATGAGACACAGACCACATCCGTGAGGGATCACGAGCCCTGTTATCCTGCTGGGCTGAGCCTGAGGGAGGTAAGACTTTGCTACCTGGAGATTGAGGATGGAAGACTGATGGGTCAGGGAGTCCAGGGCCCTGGCCTTCAGCCGGTCCAGAAATGACAGTCCTGGCGGGATGGGGGGCTGGATGGTGGGGGTTGCAGGAGAGGAGCCGACTGACAAATCTTTACAGCCTTTTAGGCCCCGAAGCCAATGGGATCCCGAGATCGGCCTGGGACTCAGCAGAGAACTTGCCTCTGAATCAGGACAGCTGGGTGAGTTTCTGCTTAGTCATGGCTGAAGCGGGTGGGCAGGGGTACCCTGAGAGAGTAAAGAACAGCCCTGGTCCCTTCGCACTGGTAGAGCTGAGGCTCCTTTTTTCCCTACCAGGATTGGCTCGGAGCTGGGGGTGTGCGGTGGGGCTGGGCTAGCAGTGACAAGATGATTGGGGGACGGGGTCCCACTTGCATTGGCAGGAACACTCAGATCCAGGGTCTGAAGACCTGGGGTCTCACGAGAGCTCTTTCCTCGGCAGCCGCTGATCTCGAGGAGTTACCCGCCTCTGAGCATGCGTCCTCGCCTTTAAAACGGGAAGAATGGCAACTCCCTGTGAGACTTCCATAAGATCACATACCTCGAGCCCCTGGCACCTAGCACTTGGCATGTGGTACAAGCTTAATCAGCACGGATGCCCTGCCCTTTGGCTTCTTTGTGATGCTGAACAAACTACCCATCTCCTTGCCTCATAAAAGGGGATGACAACATCTTCCCTTTTGCTTCACCGGGACAGTAGCCGGTACACATTCGGGTCCCCGGGCTGCGACTGTTAGTGATTACCCAACATTCCTCTTCTCTACCATTCCCGGTCCCCCTTGAAGTTAGGTTGTGACTGGGTTCCAGCTCACAGCACGTGGATGGAAGTTGTGTGAGCCACTTCCAAGCCTGACTGTAAGAATATCCTTCCAGATTCTCCAGTTCTCTCTTCCCCTGCCACAATGACCTTGGAAGCCAGAGAAGTAAGTGGGCTCCCCAATCTACACTGTGAGAAATCAACCTTGATTGAGGGCTTCTTTGTTCTTGCAGCATAGCTGAGATTATCCTGACAAATTCAGGCACTGTGGAATTCCTCAAGTTTTATCTACCGCTACCCCCACCCAACCCCCTTCCCCCCAAATAAGACATTATCTACAAAAAAATGAAGACTTTAAACCCTTCATATAACATTTCATTGACATGACCTTGAAGGGCTGGTGGCCAATATCAAAAAGGTCAGTTTTCATTGTACGGTCCGCTTGGCCTTCAGAAGTGCTGAAGTGGCTTCTTGCTTTCAGAGTAAACGTGTCATGTACACCTGTGCAGCATCTTAACTTTCAGTGGGTATGTTTTCTACAATTTAATGTTCCAGGCTAGAGAGTTGCTTTATACTACTCTTTATATTATAAAATTAATACCTGCTTATAGTAAAAAAAGAAATTCAGAGCACAGACAGGCATCACCTGAAAAGTAGAAGTTACTTTCCCCTCTTAAACACAGTCCTGTCCCTGAGCTAGTTTTTCTCACAGGACTTCTCTTTAAGTACAAGCACTTAAAAACAATCACAATCAGAATTCTCCTATATATATTCTTCAACAATTTGCCTTTTAAGTTTGAAAGTAGATTTTGAACATCTTTATATGAAGCTCTATTTTAATAAATGACAACATAATATTCCACCATGTGAATATACTGTAATTTATTTGAACATTGATACGGTTTTCAGAATATTTCAGTTGCAAATCATGCATCCATGTTTACATTTTTGCACGTTTGTGGGAGTTTCTCTGCAGGATAAATTTCTGGAAGGAGAATTTCTGAGTCAAAGGGTATGTGCTTTAGAAATGCTAAGAGATTTTGCTGAATTGTGCTTCTCCAATGCAACACCAATTTACACTCCCAAGAAGGGTACATCAATGCAATTTTTGTATTCATTCATGCGTGCATGCACTCAATCAATCAACCAATTAATCAATCACTCAGTCAACAAAATATTTATTGAGTTGTCTTTTACGTGTCAGGTGGTCTGTGGGTACCATCTTGAGGGAAACAGAGGCGACCCCTGCTCTAATGGGGGTGACAGTGTCATGGGGAGATAGAAGTAAATTATTTTATTTGCTTTGATAAATGTGATAAGAATAAGGTGTGGGGACCATGAAAGCACGGAGAAGCTGGTAACCTCTATTTTGTGGGCGTCAACCTACACTGCTTGCAAGAATGACCATCTGGCGCGTGATATTTAAACCTCTCAAAAGCTAACAAAAAAACCTCTCTGTGGTCTGTGTTTCTTCCTTTTTTGCTGTGGTTCGTATTATTTCCCTCTGTTCTGTATCACCAGGCAACATTTAGCCTTCCATTTTTCTATATATCTTTTATTAGATAGGACTAACTGTTGATAAATTGTATTCCCTTTTGTTGTAAATCATTGTGCCTTTATCTTTGTGTAATGTTTAGACTTTGGCTTTTTTTCAAAAGATTTAACAGATTTTAATAGTAGTAAAACGTACAGAATATTAAATGTACCATCTGAAACATTTTTAAGTATACAGTTCAGTAATGTTAAATATACTCACATAGATTTCCAGAACCCTTTCATCTTCCCAAACCGAAACTCTGTACCCATCAAACAACAACATTCCACTCCCTTTCCCCCAGCTCCTGGCACGGGCCGTTCTACATTCTGTCTTTGAATTTAACTCCTCTATGTGCCTCATGTAAGTGGAATCATACAGTATTTGTTTTTTGTGACTGTCTTATACCACTTAGCATAATGTACTCAAGGTTCATCCATGTTGTAGCCTGTGACGGGGTTTCCGTACTCTTCAAGGCTGCATAATATTCCGTTATATTGATATACTACATCTTGTTTACCTATTCATTGTTAGTGGACCCTGGCTTGTTTCTACCTTCTGGCTATTGTGAATAATGCTGTTGTGAACATGGGTGTACAAATATCACTCAGAGACCCTGCTTTCAGTTCTTTTGGGTGTATACCCAGAATTGGGTTTGCTGGATCATACAGTAAATTCTGTTAACTGTTTGAGGAAACACCATACCCTTTTCCACAGTGGCTGCACCATTTTACATTCCCACCAACAGAGCACAAGGGTTCCAATTTCACCACAACCTCACCAACAATTGCTCTTTTCTGTTTTTCTTTGATGGTAGCCATCCTAATGGGTGTGAGCCGGTAGCTCACTGTGGCTTTGATTTGCATTTCCCTACTGACTGGTGATGCTCGGCCTCTTTTCACGTGTTTCTTGGCCATTAGTATACCTTCTTTGGAGAAAGGTCTATTCAAGACTTTTATCCATTTAAGAAACTTGGTTGTCTTTTGTTTTTCTTCCATTTTACGTACGATAAGAACATGCAAAAGTGAGTAAGGTGACTTTTGAAAGATGCCTTTGAAGCTTTTATTCTGAAATGATAGTCTCAACTCCTGGCCCAGGGCAACATTCTCAAACTAGCAACAGTCATTTCTTCTCTTCAAAGTTCCAGGAGTTCAACGCCCACAGAGTTGTTTGCAGAGCACTGGCCTTAGGCCAAAAGGGCATCGTGTTTCTCCAAGAACTATATGGATGGTACATCCTGCACTGTCTCTTCCTGGTGGGGAGGGGACTCCTGACAAAATGCTCTCCAATCTTGGGTCTCAACAGAGCCCCTCACAACCTGGCTCCCAGGTCACCTGGCGGCCTCTGATGGACCTTGACCTGCACCTACTCTTCTCCACATTCCCTTTGCTGTTCTTCTTCCCCTCCGTCCCTCCACAGCTGTGTTTTGTCCTCGTGGGTCCTTGGAGGAGAATTCAGGTCCTTCAGATTCTATAGACTGAAATATTTGCAAGGCAGACAACCCTTCTTCAAATAGATATTGGTCGACTGTCAGAGCATAACTTCAAGTCAGTGAGTTAGAGGCCAACAAGGTTTCTGTTGTTAAGAAAGTGGTCTTTGCAATGTTAAAAAGCCAAATCCAGCTGAGTAAATTTGAAGGTCTAATTGGCCTTATTGGGCGATTCATGAATCAGCCAGCCTCCCATCTAGCAACTGTTGTAGAAGGGCACTTCCAGGGGTGGTATAAAATGGCAGGTTTTTCTAGGAAGAAGGATGGGACAAGGGAGCATTAGCAAAGAAAAGAAAGGACTGGTTTTAGGCCAGGATGTCTTCTTTTTGAGGGGAAAGGAACGCAAGGGTTTTATCATGCAGATTGCCTCTTCTTCCTGGGGGTGAGGGCGGGGTTGGGGTGGGGTGTGGAGAGTGAAGGAGAGGGCCCAAGTGACAGGTGGCTTCTTTGGTGCTGAGCAGAAAACTCCAGGCTGGTTGATTAAGATCCCATTTCTGATGACCTTCCAATTTACTTGGTTGGACATTTTTTTTTTAATCACTGGAATAGATTAGGTATTAAATCTATGTTTGATATCATGGGCTTTAGCACAAGGGATGCCATTTTAGGCCTGTGCTTTTTCTCTTTCATACCAGGAAGGCGGGTTGGGACGGAAGAAGGCATAGGGGCTCCCACATAAGATTTCATTTAAAGGAAGAGCTCCACTGGTTTCAAAAAGGAAGGAAGGAAGAGAAAGAAAGAGAGCGAGAGAGGAAGAAAGGGAGGGAAGGACAGACAAAATAAGAAGTGATGTTTGAAAACCATCCCTCTAGGTCAGTATCAGGGGTCCAGCTAGGAGAGTGGTGACTCAGGAGCACTTGTTGGGGGGCTAGTGCTTGCTGCATTTGGGAGCACTGCTTTTTCCTTCTGGAGACTGGGATAAATTATTTGTGCAAGGTTTCAAGTCTCTCATCTAGGCTCTTCCTTCTTGGGAGTGATGAGCTCTGCGTGTTTAGGAGTCCAACACTGGTGTCCACACAGTTTCAGCAGAAACACACTGTTGCATTTAGGGCCCAGGGAGGATACACTAGCCGCCCCAACTCTGCCCCCCCAGAGAGTAATGAGTCACCAGCCCATCCTGCTACTGGTCACGTGAACCCTCCCATGTGCATGGCGGACCGTGGCTCCGTCTCACGCTTCCATGACTTGCATAAAAGGCAACAAAACCCAGAGAGTTTGTGCGAAGTTGTGTGTGATTTCATATCCACACTTCAGCCCCCTCGAACATGAGGGCAGTTAGAAGAGACCTTTTAGCAGGCCCCTCAGATAAGGAATTCTGCATATTACTTAAAATTTTGTAGAGTTGGTAATAAACATCTGGTTATTAAGAGTCATAAGATAATTTGGGGGTGGGTAAGAGGTGAGAACTGGAAAAGATTTCTATTTTTGGTTAATATCTATCTGTATTCTTTACTACCTGAAATTTTTATAATAAGCATATACAGCGTATTTCTTTTTTAATATGAAACCGCGTGTGAATAAAGGCTTAAACAAGATACAGGTATTAGGAAGATTATTTTCATCTAGAGAAGGAATCTACAATTTCAGGACTGTAATGCACGTTGGAAGCAGTGAAATTGAATGTCTTAAGTCATGAGTTGATAACCCGTTCTGGCTGTGCTGGGGGCAGGCTGCAGAGTAAATACTGTTTCCTCTCTGCTCTTCTCATAATAATACATTATATTTAAACTGTGCTTTTGAGACTCACCGGACTTAATATACTTCAAACGAACCCTGTGACTTTGGGAGGAACAGATTTCTTCCCCTCATTTTATAGGTGAGGAAACTGAGGTCCAAAGAGATCGAGTGACTTGCGAACCCCAAGATATAAAGTGGATGCCAGAGTCAGGAGCTGGGATTTAAAAATGCTATTTATCCCCTTCCATTCCAGGGATTGGCAAACTCTTCCACCTGCTCCAGCAAGAGCAGGCCTACTTTTATTAACTTTGTATATTAGAATCTGTACTTTGTCTAAACATTTTGTTTCTCAGGCCGCTTCTTTGCCTCTGCTCTTCCCTTGGGGCCCTTCATAGTATTGAACTCTGGGCAAATGGTACCCTAAGTGTGCAGTTTATTTTTATTTTAAAGGCAAAGTTTTTTTATTTTATTTTATTTTAGGCTGCATTGGGTCTTTGTTGCTGCGCACAGGCTTTCTCTAGTTGCAGTGAGCAGGGGCTACTTTTTGTTCCGGTGCGCGGGTTTCTCATTGTGGTGGCTTCTCTCGTTGTGGAGCACGGGCTCTAGGCATGTGGGCTTCAGTAGTTGTGGCACGCGGGCTCAGTAGTTGTGGCGCACGGGCTTAGTTGCTCTGCAGCATGTGGAACCGTCCCAGACCAGGGCTCGAACCTGTGTCTCCTGCATTGGCAGGTGGGTTGCTAACCACTGCGCCACCAGGGAAGCCCGAATGTGCAGTTTACAATCACAGGACTGCCTCTCCCGCAGGGCATTTGCACTGAGGAGAGTTTCGATATAGTTAGCAATACACCCTATCGTATATTTAAAATTGTCTAAGGGGGTAGATCTTATGCTAAGTGTCTAATAATAACTAATAACACTAATAATAAGTGTCCCCTCCCCCACAATTAATGTCCACTGGAACCTGTGAATGTGACCTTACTTGGAAGTAGGGTCTTGTAGATGTGATCAAGCTAAAATGAGGTTATCTTGGATTAGGGTGGACCCCAAGTCCACTATGACTGTCATCCTTATAAGAAGAGGAAAATTTGGACACAGAGACAAATAGGAGAGAAAGCCACGTAAAGACAGAGACTGGAGTGACACAGCTGCAGGCCGAGAAACAGAAGAGGCAAGGAAGGATTCTCCCCAGGAGCCTTTGGAGAGAGCCTGGCCCTGCTGACACCTTGATCTTGGACTTCCATCCTCCAGAGCTGCGAGTGAATAAATTTCTGTTGTTGTTAAGTCACTTGGTTTGTGGTAATTTGTTACAGCAGGCACAGGAAACTAATTTACAAACTGTCTTTTTTCTTTTAATGAAAAATTGCTAAGTGGGTAATTTGAAGTGGGACTTGTAGCTGTTCCTAATGACAAAATGCTCCTTGATGTTTTTGAGATTGGTACATTCTTTTAGTATATTTTATATTTATATATTTATATATATATATTTTAATATTTATATATATTTAGTATATTTTATATTTATATATATTATATTTATACATACTTATATATAATATATACTTATATATATAATATATATACTTATATATATATTATATATATATTTCATATTTATATATTATATTTATATATATTTATATATAAATATTTTATATTTATATTTATAAATATTATATATATAAATATTTTATATTTATATGTATACCCACCACCCTTGCCAATGCTCTCAGGGACCACAGCATGCATTTCATTTTGTGTAATATTATTTGCTTACTTGTCCCTTCTTCTTAATCTTGGAATCTTCAAAGTCTAGCAAAGAGTCTGATCAAGCATTTTTTCTTTCTTTTTTTCTTTTAGCAAGATCCATGCTTTATGAACACGTTACTCTCACACGTCTGGGTGACAAGTTTGACACAAGAATTCATTCTTAATGACATTTCTTGAATGAATGAATGAATGAATGAATATAGGAATGTAGCCTTTTTCTTTCTTGTGAGAAATCTCTGATAATTTATGCATTATGTCAATCGTGTCTATATCAATATAGGATAAATAACCTCTAATACTGACTAATTTCAGATATGGAGATTGGCAGTTAGGACGCTTAGCTTTTCTAAAGATAGAGACCAGACCCCAAAACATATACACTTCCCCAGTGCTAATTAATATGACATTCTGCCAGCTCAGACCTCTCCCAGTTAGAAAGAGAACAGCTCTGGAGTGTTTTAGGGTGTACATGGGGTCGATATAACTTATTTTTCTTTCCAACTTTAATTACATATGGTTAGACCCTCACTCAGGTTTGAAAAGCAGCTTTGCTGTGTTCAGGTATAGAAGATTCCAGCTCATCTTTTTTTGTGAGAGTAACCACATTATCTTTGTCCTTTACATTAATTCATTTCAGCCTTTATACCTGACACTATCACACAGTTTATTGGATCGGGCAAACTTCTTCAGATTCTTTCAACCTAGTCTATGCTTTCCTGAGTCTCATTCTGACCGATTCTCACTGAATAAAATTTCTAGTGGATAGAAAGTTGAAATTCAGGGGAAAGGGAATGTTTATTGCATAGGAAAGAAAGGAGAACAACTACAGACCAACCTAGAGTGCAGGCATTCTGGTAGTAAGTACCTTACTTAAAAATAAGGGAAGTCATTTTCTAGTTTTGACACCGAAAAATACTTTTGTTACTTATAGTTTCTGAAAGTAACTTAAACTCTATTTAAAAACATAAGGGGGCTTCCCTGGTGGCGCAGTGGTCGAGAGTCCGCCTGCCGATGCAGGGGACACGGGTTCGTGCCCCGGTCCGGGAAGATCCCACATGCCGCGAAGCGGCTGGGCCCGTGAGCCATGGCCGCTGAGCCTGCGCGTCCGGAGCCTGTGCTCCGCAACGGGAGAGGCCACAACAGTGAGAGGCCCGCGTACCGCAAAAAAACCCCCCAAAAAACAAAAAACCCCAGCAAGAACAACAACAACAGGCCAACCTTGTTTAATAACGTTTGTTGGGAGATTTTCCTGGGAGGGGGTGGGTTGGGGCCTGGGGAGTCGTACCAGCTGGGAATTTTTATTTTCATATCTGTATATTGCTTGAGTTTTCTAAAGCAAGTTTGTATTACTTTTGTGATCAGAAAAAGCAATAAAGAGAAATTATTTCCTTGAGGGTAGAAATGTTGGGAAGGAATGAGGCCTTTAAAAAACAATTTCTGGAAAGCCTTATACAATTTCAGGTAAGCCTCTGTTGCTAGGGAGTTGCTAAGGAACGTCAAGACTCTAATGGAAATCTACTAGCAGTGATGAATGGGAGAAAGGAAATGCCATATTCCTCTGATGGGTAGGAGAGCATTCTTTTCTGCTCATTAGAAGAGATCCAGGCTCGGTTCATTGTCACCGTACCAGGAGAGAATGTCTACTTTGCCTTCTGGAGAGCCAGTGAGAGGGGTTAGTGCTGATGGAGATGGGAAGTAAGCCAGGAGCCACATGGGGACACCTGTGACGCAGAACTTGGCCCGATACAGACACTCAGGTATTAAGTCTCACCACCAAAATGGAAAAACTGTTGGGCAATGACTCTCGATAAAAATGGCAAAGGAGGGCTTCCCTGGTGGTGCAGTGGTTGAGAGTCCGCCTGCCGATGCAGGGGACACGGGTTCGTGCCCCGGTCCGGGAAGATCCCACATGCCGCGGAGTGGCTGGGCCTGTGAGCCATGGCTGCTGAGCCTGCGTGTCTGCAGCCTGTGCTCTGCAATGGGAGAGGCCACAACGGTGAGAGGCCCGTGTACCGAAAAAAAAAAAAAAAATTGGCAAAGGAGAACAGTTGCAGAAATGAACTGAAATTTTCATACTCAGCAAGAACTAGCTTATTGTCATTAATCAGTTCTGATGTCACAAAGCCAGGTTTAGCCTTGGAGCATCGAATTCAAGAAAGGATTAACTGTTGTAAACTACAGAGATAGATTTGGATCCATGTCTCTGCATGATACAGTTGGAATTGGTTCACAGCAGTAGAAATACTGATGAACGGACCAAATTATAATCAGACATTTTTATAATTGTAACCATTACTGGAGAAGGAGAAAAGGAGTGGACTGTTTGGAATTGGGGGAAATTTTTCTCCATTACTTCTGATGGCTCAGGAACTGAGGTAGTGGCTAGTACCTGGGTCAGAGCCCACTGGTGAATCCAAATGCCCGTTTTATGGGAGAGCTAGGCTTGCATGACTGGGGGTACCCATCAAGTGTCTGAGGACAGGGAATTGTATTGGGTAGGGGGAAGATTCTCACTCGAGGCAACTCTGGGGAAAGCCGAGATTCATGGGATTGGGTGGTCAAGGACTTAAACTCCAGGCATAAATTGTGAGGGACAGCACTGAAATCAGGATAGTGACATCAAGAGTGTAGACTTCAGCATGAGATCAGGGTCATAAGAAAGTCAGGGTGAGTGCCACGGTCATCTTAGCGTGCCCACAGCTTTTCTCTTTTGACTGGTGCCTACTGCCTGTTGAGATGAGCAGATTTAATGGGAAAGTGCAAGCAGGACATGCTTCCAGTGGTCCTTAATCTGGACTCTTCGACTGGCTTCATGGAAAGACTCCGTGGGAACCTCCTAAAATTGTTTGCAATATTTTGTGTATGTATCCATCGTATTTTTTTCCTGTTCTCCTCTGGCCTCCACCTCCTGGCTGCTACTCCCATGAGATCTTGTACATGCCAAGGCAGTAGCCTCCAGATGCCTCAAAGCTAAGTTTCTTCGTGTGTCAAGAGTGGAACTGCGTTCAAGACAAAGGTGAGAAGAAGGGCCTTTCCCCCAGTTCAGTGCCACACTTTGTCACGTGGTCCCTCAATGCTCTATTGTGTCCAGAGGCTCATGTGTTTCTTTTATAAAAGCAATTCCACTAGCTCCCAGCCCAAGCTCTCTAAATATAGAGCCTCCAACCTAGTTCAAGGCACAGGGGTTGCAGAAGGGAACAGAGCACTATTATTCTTCCTTCTCTTTTATCCGCTCTGTTGACCCTTCTCCCCAAACCAAAGTCTTCCCAATTACCATACAGTGATAACGCTGTGGATTAGCTTCCTATTGCTACTGTAACAAATGATCACAAACTCAGCGGCTTAAAGCAACACACAATTTTTTATCTTACAGTTCTAGAGGTCAGAGGTCCAAAGTGGGTTTCACTGGGGGACTTCCCTCGTGGTCCATTGGTTAAGACTTTGCCTTCCAATGCAGGAGGTGTGGCTTCCATACCTGGTCAGGGAGCTAAGATCCCACATGGCTTGTAGCTAAAAAACCAAAACATAAAACAGAAGCAATGTTGTAACAAATTCAATAAAGACTTTAAAAATGGTCCACATCAAAAAACAAAAACCAAAAACCCCCCAAACTCTCAAAATGGGTCTCACGGGCTAAAATCAAAGTGTTGGCAGGACTGCGTTCCTTCTGAAGGTTCTAGGGGAAAACCTGTTTTCTTGCCTTTTGTCCTCTTCCATACTCAAAGCCAGTGATGTCCAATTGCATACTTCTCACTTCACATCACATCGCTCTGACCCTGACTCTCTGGCCTCCCTCTTTCACAGTTAAGGGTCCTCGTGATTACCTTGGATCTACTCAGACAATCCAGGATAATCTCCCTGCTCGAAGGTCAGCTGGAGAACAATCTTAACTCACCTTTGCCAGGTAGCATACAGTATTCCCAGATTCCTAGGGAGTTGTTATTCTGCACAAGTCTAGCTGCAAGTAATTCAGGTGGAATGCCCTATTGTCTACACTAGGAATTTGGTCTCCCCTTACTCAGCCAATGTTCCCTGTTATGGTCATAGCTGTTCCTGTTATTGTTACATAACATGTGCGCTTGTAGGGGACACCTATCACTTTGTCCATCTACCTCTCTCCGGGTGACAGCACTTCCCTTCCAGCGTTGGGTGGGGCTCAGTCTCTAGAGCCAGAAGTCAGGGCCAAGAGCTAATGAGCACTGACCCGAAGGCTGAGTCTCGTATGAGAGCCTGACCCAAGCCAGGCCATTCAGCATCCCTCCCTAGACTCTTCTCTCCACACCCAAGGAAATCTGTCTCTGATAGTGGGAGACCCAAGATGTCAAACCCGGTAGGTGCTGGCCACCACCTTTCCAGCCATGTGGGGAAAGCAGCCTGAGGGGTGGGAATGAGGCTGGGAGGCAGAGAGGGGCTGAGATGAGAGAAGAGTGGGAAAGACAGGCAGCGTCTGAGTCCTGTTTCCGTGGTTTCAGCTGCACCCCGACTTTTCCAGGCTTGGGTTGGCCAACCCCTCCTACCATTACACGAGCTATCAGTCTTCCCATATTTCTCCCTTTTGCCTAAGCTAGTAGGTTTTTGTAGCTAACAAGTAAAATAATCTTCAGTAATACCATTTATATGTAAAAATAAAGACTAAGTGTGTAAAAAGAACTATAGTTGATAAATAAGATGTCTGTTAAAGGGAGGAGGAAGAAAACTGCAATGGAAAAGACATTTTTTGTGTGTGAAAAAACAAAAGAATAAGGAAGACATGAAGAATCCAAGCAGAGGCAGTGCTTGATGGGGAAGTGAGTGCCTGCCTTTCCAGGTCTTTGAGCAAAGGCTCAGGGAGAGACCATGTGTACCCCTGGCAAAGTGGGAGTATGATGTTTCAGGTCATTTGTGTATCTGAGATTCTGACAAAGATACTCCAATAATGTAGTTTTCTGTCTCTCTCTACTACGACTTTCACCCTCCAGCTTGCAATTTATGTTAGATGGATTCCAAACCTAGATGACTTCAGAAAATCCTTATTCTGGGACCTGTCCCCCAAATTGAGAAAGGTTTTTGGAAGATGAAGCTGTCCCATGTGAGAGTAGATACCAAGAGTTTTGATATCTCAATGGCTGTCTTCAGAATCGTACAGCTGGAGAGGAGAGAGTTGAAGTCCCCAAAGGAGAGAAATCAAGTGATTCATTGAACAGCAGGGTAGGATGGGGGTTGGGTGTAGGCGAGCTTAGTGGAGGCTCAGAGTTTTTATTACAGGGGCTGGAAGAGAGGAGAGGAGGCTGGTGACCACAGGAAGGATGGACTCAGGTGTTTTACCCCAGCTTGAAGCAGGGCTGGTAGAGACGGGGTAGGAGAGGATCCCTTCCAGGTTTTGCATTCACTTGGTCCTCTAGCTAGTGGAGTTCATTGGCCAGGACTTTGTGGAAGTCTCCAACACCTTATCAAGTGGCCTGCAGGTTCCCCTGCAAAGAGTGGACTTCCCCTAATTACTGGTTAGTGTCTGACCTCACAAGGGCGCTTTGTGGTGGGAAGGGGTGGGAGTGGAGGTTGGGTTGGTGGGTGAGGCAGTGTTCTAGGTGACAGTGTGACAGGACAAAGTGGTGTGAAGATCTGGCTGAGAGACAGGGTAGCAAACCATATAGCCACAAACAACTTGCCTGAAAGCAGTCTGTCAGAGAACAAATTGATCAACATGACCACTGGGTTGAGACACCAGTTTTGTCAAATGCAAGTCCACAATAGTTTGAGTGTTGGTAGTTTGGGGGCACCACAAAGATGGTTTTGCAGGTTTTTGGTCAATTTTTTCCCCAGATTTCTTTCATCATTCTGTTGACTTAACATTTCGAATTTACTTCCAGAAGATTTTTCTTAACCAGGTTAACTGGAGTTGAGGAACACAGGTGCCCTAGACCTTTTGCTTCAGGGAGTGGTCGCTTCTGAAACCAGGGAGAGGATGTGGTCAAATTCCAGAGTTAGGACAGGAGTTGGAGTCTGAGAGCTAGAAAAAGAGGATGGAGTGAGGTTGTTGGAACGGGAGTGGACACAGAGGGGGCCATCAGAACCTGAAACTAATGACCAAGAGAAACCTCAGAGCAGAGGCCATCACAGACTTGGTCCAAAGGTTATAGGGTCATGGTGGAATATTTCCAAAACCATGGCTTTTGGAGGCCATAAATTCCTTCCCACGGGGGTGTCCCTGAGTAATAAAATGGTGGAGAGAGTGCCTGACAATATCTAAATCCCGGGCTGGTGCAGGCTCCCAGAGGTGGCGTCTGCCCTCTTTCCACTTCTTGGAAGAAAGTCAGGGGCTGATGGGAGGCCTTGAAACCAAAGGGAATCTACCAGCAGAAATGTCACGCAGATAGGAGGAGCTGGCAGTGGCCACGCTGCCCATAATGACATCCTCTCCTGCAAGAGAAACATCCATCCTCCTGCTTAATTAACGGCTTGCAGGACCTTCCACTCTGGAGGTCAGCTACTGCTATAGCCTAAGGCACTGAGAGCCTGTCGGCGCACTTGGAGACGGCCCTTCTTCAGATGTTTTATAGCCTTTTGATTTTATTTAATATGATTCTATGAATTCTAAGTAAACTCATTCATCACACCTTCCCTGGGTTTTGTGATCTGTGCAAGCACATCACAGATCCTCTGCAAATACCTTCTCATTGAAACCTGAGGACCGGAGCTTGTAGAATAGTTGAATGTCTCACAAGAGTGTTTTTTTTTTTTTTTTTTTGGCTGTGTTGGGTCTTTGTTGCTGCACGCGGGCTTTCTCTAGTCGTGGCGAGCGGTGGCTACTCTTCGTTGTGGTGCATGGGCTTCTCATTGCGGTGGCTTCTCTTGTTGTGGAGCACGGGCTCTAGGCACATGAGCTTCAGTAGTTGTGGCACATGGGCTCAATAGTTGTGGCACGCAGGATTAGTTGCTCCACGGCACGTGGGATCTTCCCGGCCCAGGGCTCGAACCCGTGTCTTCTGCATTGGCAGGCAGATTCTTAACCACCGAGCCACCAGGGAAGCCCACAAGAGTGTTTTTTAATTAAAAAAGTAATACACACACATCACAAATGTAGACAGCGCTGAAGGGTAGATAACAAAGATAAAATTCTTCATCTTACCCCAGGAGTTAAATTTTCCTCCCCAGCAGGGCTCCTGTCATTTCCCAGGGGAATACACCATTGCATTCCAGAAATTTCCATGCATGTACCCACTTTTGAATCAACGGCCAACGTTTTGTTTTTTTTAACATCTTTATTGGAGTATAATTGCTTTGCAATGGTGTGTTAGTTTCTGCTTTATAACAAAGTGAATCAGTTATACATACACATATAGCCCCATATCTCCTCCCTCTTGCATCTCCCTCCCACCCTCCCTATCCCACCTCTCTAGGTGGTCACAAAGCACCGAGCTGATCTCCCTGTGCTATGCGGCTGCTTCCCACTAGCTATCTATTTTACATTTGGTAGTATATATAAGTCCATGCCACTCTCTGACTTGGTCCCAGCTTACCCTTCCCCCTCCCCGTGTCCTCAAGTCCATTCTCTACATCTGCATCTTTATTCCTGTCCTGCCCCTAGGTTCTTCAGAACCATTTTTTTTTTTTAGATTCCATATATATGTGTTAGCATACGGTATTTGTTTTTCTCTTTCTGACTTACTTCACTCTGTACGACAGACTCTAGGTCCATCCACCTCACTACAAATAACTCAATTTCGTTTCTTTTTATGGCTGAGTAATATTCCATCGTATATATGTGCCACATCTTCTTTATCCATTCATCTGTTGATGGACAGTTAGGTTCAACGGCCAACATTTTTCAATCAGTTATTATTATTTTTCTCCAGTGACTCGACCTCGGAACCTGGCCGTGGCACCAGGGGAGGGGTGAAGACCTCCCTGCTCAGTGACAAGGGAGGAAATGTCCCAGTGGCATGAGTCCAGAAGGTGACCACTAGCCAGGGCGGCAGCTCTGAGCCAACGGCCCAGGGGTTCACAACTGAGAACGTCATCCGACAGTGGAAAGCTGGCTTCGGTGACGCTCTCCAAATGCATCACCGTATTTGCCTTTGTTGCCGATGGCTGTGTCTTTCTGTTCAAAGGTATTATCAGATTATCCTCCAGGTTGAAATAGTGTTATGCTGGGGACTGTCAGATTCCGCCACTGCCATCTCTGGGACACGACCAGGGCGGCTTCGTTTCATAACCTTCCGCCTGCGAGGCACGGGGGAAATGCTAACCCCGTCCTTATTCTTTGCAAACCTCCTCCTCGAGTGCACGTTGGTAACTGTCTCATCAGTGAATTTATAGATTGTAAGGAGAGAAGGCTTTCGTGAGGGCACAGTTTACTTCACGAAGCTTTGCTATTTTTATGACAGCTGTCCATGCAAAGATGAAAATCCTGAGGACGTTTGAACAGTCGTACCCCGTCACCAACCCATCAAGGAAATCAGGCCAGACCAAATGCTACAACGTGCTCTGATCTGTTGATTTTCCTCTTAACTCTGTGGATATCCACTTTGAATTATGTGTACCAAGGGAAACACAGTTGATGTATTTATACTTAGGGGTGCCTAGAAAGCCTCATCTTCACAGTAGTTCATATATTTACAGAAAACAAGCATGTGGCGTGGTGGTGTGTTGGATATAAATTATATATATATATATTTCTATTTTTTTATGTCTATATATCAAACCATAGCTGATTAAAGTTGAAATAGATGACAGAGATCATCCTTTAACTCATAGATTTCAGTTCTACGGTTCATTTTAAGGTGAGAAAAACAAAGACATGGAGAAAGTAAATGTCTTACTCAAAGAAGCAGAACTATTTGGTGACAGAGCCAGGCCAGAAACAAGAAGGCTGGTTAGCCTTGGTTCCCTGCCCTGCCCCCACCCTAGCAGGGTCCATTCTCTGCTTTTCTCTTCTCTCTTTGTCCCTGGAGACTAACCCCCGTAGTTGCATTTCCTGAGCTCCCTTCCCAGCTGGCTTCTCTTTGGATTTGACCATTGGGCGGCATTGGCATTAGATGAGGGGGCAGAAAGGGAGAGAAGCTGGGGTATTCCTCCCACCCGCTCCCTGTTTGACATCTTGTCTCTGGTTGTAGCTCTGACCCATCACAATGGCAGCTCCCTCCTGTACGGTTCCAGCTGTCACCTGTGTGCAGTCACCCCTTTGGCCCTAGGGATGGCACACGGTCCTCTGTGGCAAGTCTCTGGCTTCCCCAGCATCGCTTGTGTGGTCCCCCAGCCCTGCCCACACCAGAGTCTTTCCATTTGAACTGTGTTTCCTGCCAGGTCCCTGATGGACACACCAGGTGTCCTGGACCCCCATCCAGGTTTTTCTTACTTCCCCATGTCGACTTGTGTGGGCATCTCTGCAATAAACCCCTATTACAGTGCTTGGCACACTAATGTTAGCAAACATTTGTGGGATGGCTGAACGGATGCACGCACACACTCTAATCAATGCCTGCGAAAAAATTAGAAATTCTGACAGATGGAATGTTGTCTAATATTTGAGCAAAATGTATTCATTTTGAAGTTTCCCTAAAACTGGAAACTAATGTTGATGAGCAAAAGCGTTGACACATGCGTGAGCCAAGAAAGCAGAAATATCGTCCAAGGAAAAACACTATGACTTAAGAGAGACGTAACCTGATTGGGGCACTAAGTTAGGGAAGCACGGCCGGCAGGTGATGTGTATACGTGAAGCAGATCAGAGACTGCCGTCTGAGCAGGGCTTCCCATAAGCCACAGCGGGAGGTAGTCCATGAGGGTTTTACAAATCTTCTCAGGCAGATCCCAGAACTGGAAAACTCAAGGAAGCGGATTCTTTCGTAAAGACTCCAGAAGGATCGCCGCCCCGCTGAGCCCTTGATTTTAGCCTTGGCCCTCCAGAACTGCAAGATAGTAAATGTGTGTTGCCTAAAGCCACCGAGTTTGTAGTAACTTGTTATAGCAGTGCTGTGGACCAAATGGCATCCCCACCCAAATTCACATCTTGAAGCCCTAACCCCCAGTGTGACTGTATTTGGAGACAGAATCTTTGGGAGGTAATTTAGGTTAAATGAGGTCACAAGGGTGGGGCCCTTGTCCAGTAGGATGTGCCATTATGAGAAAAGACACCAGACTGTGCACGCTTTCTCTCTCTCCTTGCACCCTCAGAGGAAAGGTTTTTTGAAGAACGTGGCCATGTGCAAATCAGGAAGAGGGCTCTCACCAGGAACCCAACCCTGCTGGACCTTAATCTGGGATTTCCAGCCTCTAGAACTACAAGAAATACATTTCTGTTATTTAAGCCACCCAACCTGTTGTATTTTGTTACAGCAGCCCTAGCAAACTAATGCAGGTATACAGTATAGGTCAGAAAAGCCGAGGTCTTTCCCAAGTTCTGTGGGTCACTCATGGGCTGTGGGATCATGGGTGAGCACAAATCCCCTCTGCACCTCAGCTTGTTCACCTTTAGGTGTATGTGTGTGTGTGCGGTGTGTGCACGTGTATGTTTTTAATTAAAAAAATTTTTTTTTGGCCGCGCCATGCGGCTTACAGGATCTTAGTTCCCCGACCAGGGATTGAACCTGCACCCTCGGCAGTGAGAGCATGGAGTCCTAACCACTGGGCCACCAGGGAATTCCTTCTCCACCTTTAAAATGGAGTCAACAGTATGGAGACTTGAACACTTCATCAGAAAGTTCTAAGGTTCTAATGCAATAAGTAAGCACTCTTTTAAAATTGTACAGTGTTAGATAGCTGTAGAGGGCAATATTTTTATAAGCTAGAGACTTGAGAGGTGGTGTGTTATACTGAACATGGGGACACCCAGGACCCCAGGTGGATGGACGGCATGGCTGTTTGTGATGATGAAACCAGAGCTGCCGTCTCTAGACACCGATCCTTAAAGTCATGCTTTACAGAAGTCCCTAAAAAATGACTTTGGAACCTGGCGATCTGAAGGGAGATTTGGCTTTTTAAGACAATTAGTGCAGTCAAAGGACCCTGATTAGGAGAGCATTAAGCATAAATCACAGTAGTTTTCCTTGGCTTATGGGGTAACTAGAAAATTGGAGGGCAACACAATGGTCAAAGTCCTACAGGAGCTCCAAAGCAAGTAATGATAGAGGCACAGGTCAAGAAGAGAAGAAGCTTTCCAGGATCAGAGGATTGCACCTTCAAGGTTGAGAGAGTCTTCTGTGAGGATGGGGCCCTAGGACCTTCACAAGAGGCCTGGCTGGTTAAAACAGTGTGGAATTGGTGTGAAAACAGACAAGTAGACTAAAGGAACAGAATGGACTGAAGGAAAGAAATAAAGAGCTCAGAGACAGGTGTAGGTATATGTGCAAACCTAATATATGATAAAGGTGGCATCATAAATCACTGGGGAAGGACGGGCTGCTTTGTAAATGATGTTGGGAAAACTGGCCAACTACATGGAGAAAAATGAAATCAGATTACCACCCAGCAGCATCACACACAAAGGTGGAAACCACTTGGACCTAAATGTGAAAGGCAAATTAAGATGTTAATTGAGTGGTGTGTGTGTGTGTGTGTGTGTCCATCCTTGTGACTCAGGGAGGGGAAGGACTTCTTAAACAAACTTCTTCTATATCACAAACCATAAGGCAAAACAAAACAAAGCAAACTTGATGTGATTATATCAAACTAAGGATTTTATCTTTCATTGTTCAGAAAGTACATTGAACTCTTACCACTCAATAATAAAAAGATAATTAGCCTAATTGAAAAATGGACAAAGGATCTGAATAGACATTTCTTCAGAGAAGATATACAAGTGACTGATAAGCACATGAAAAGATGCCCAACATCATTAGCCATTAAGGAAATGCAAATCAAATCACAATGAGCTACCACTCCATCCCCCTGAGGATGGCTGTAATCAAGATGGTTGTAACAAGTGCGGGTGAGAATGTGGGGAAACTGCAATCATCATGTGTTGCTGGTGGGAATGTAAAATGGTGCAGCTCCTGTGGAAAACAGTTAAATGTTTTCCTGAAAATGTGAAACATAGAATTACCATAGGACCCCACTCTTAGGTATATTCCCAAGAGAAATAAAAATACACGTCCACTCAAAAATTGGTATACACCAATGTTTGTAGTAGCCAATAAGTAAAAACAACCCAAATGTCCATCACCCAATGAATGGATAAACGAAATATGGTATATCCACACCACAGAATGCTACTCTGTAGTAAAGGGTGAATCACGAATACGTACTGCAACACAAATGAACCTTGAAAACATTAGGCCAAGTGAGAGAAGCCAGTCCCTGAAGACCACGTAGTGTATGGCTCCACTGACATGACATGTCCAGCAGAGGCAGATCTACTCAGGCAGAAAGAGATCAGTGCTCGCTTAGAGCTGGTGTGCTTGGAGGGGTAGGTAGTGAGGAGTGACTGCCTGCAGGTGGGTATGTGGCTTCTTTCGGGGACAACAGAAATGTTATTAAATTGACTGTGGTGGGACTTCCCCGGTGGCGCAGTGGTTGAAAATCCACCTGCCAATTCAGGGGACATGGGTTTGAGCCCTGGTCCAGGAAGATTCCACATGCCGCGGAGCAACTAAGCCCATGCGCCACAGCTACTGAGCCTGCTCTCCAGAGCCCATGAGCCACAACTACTGGGCCAAGTGCCACAACTACTGAGGCCCACGCACCTAGAGCCCGTGCTCTGCAACAAGAGAAGCCACCACAATGAGAAGCCCACGTAGCACAACGAAGAGTAGCCCCGGCTCAACACAACTAGAGAAAGCCCACATGCAGCAATGAAGACACAACGCAGCCAAAAATAAAATAAATTATTAAAACAAAATTGACTGTGGTGATGGATCCTCAACTGTGTGAATGTCCTGAAAACCAGTGAACTGTACACCTTAATTGGTGAATTGCACCGTATATGATTTATATCTCAATAAAGTTGTTTTAAAAGTATACCATCAAGTTAATAAAAATATATAAATGTGAAAGAAGACACATCTGTAATAACTAAAACTGAATAGGAAATGATATTTGGGATAAATGAGGAAATACTGCAAATCTGTAAGAAGAAGATATGAATGGGCAATTTACAGAAGAGGAAACTCAAAGAGTAACCATCATACGAAGAGACACTCGGACTCTTTCGTAAAAAGAGAAATTCAGGGTTTCACTGGTGGCACAGTGGTTGAGTCCGCCCGCCGATGCAGGGGACGCGGGTTCGTGCCCCAGTCCAGGAAGATCCCACATGCCACGGAGCGGCTGGGCCCGTGAGCCATGGCCGCTGAGTCTGCGCGTCTGGAGCCTGTGCTCCGCAACGGGAGAGGCCACAACAGTGAGAAGCTCGCGTAACGCAAAAAAAAAAAAAAAAAAAAAGAGAGAAATGCAAATTAAAACCACAGCGAGACCTTGCTTTAAGTCTATTAAGCAATAATCAGAATATTAGAAGCTGGCCATTGCTAGTGCTGGGAGGGATATGGGATGTGGGAACTCTTGTGCACTGGTGGAGGGAGTGGAGATGGGTACGTCCATTGGGGGAGCCATCTGGCAGAGCTCAACTGATGAACACTACGGTCTTCATCAATCACTGCTTCTGGGTACCACTCCCCACACCCCTTGGCTATGCCCTTATGGACAAGCAGGAGATCGGTGGCAGTGCGTGTGGGGCAGGGGGAGATGAAGCCAACTGCAGTGCGCATCACTGGGGGTGGAGAGGCAGAATGTGGCCCACACACGCCATGGAGGTCTGTGCAGGACTTAAAAATGATGGAGGAGATGCTCGCTCAGCAGCGTGGATGCATCTTAAGTACAGTGAAAAATGTAAGAAGCAGCTATGCAAGGCAACCTTATTTACAGAAGTCAAAAATACAGGCACACACCAAGAAATAGGCTGTTTTTTAAAGGATCCATCTACATTAAACAATGTCTACACCTACCCATTGGCACGGGAGCCTTATGGGGGTGGTTGAAACGGGAGTGTAAAACGCGCCAAAATCAATAAATGAGAGGAGGGAGATAAGCTTAAAAATAATTTATGAGATTCTGTTCTCCACACTTCCCAGAAGAAGCAACCTGCGAACTTGTTCCGACCCTGTTGAGACTCTAATTTTAATGGACTCAAGCAGCCCCTCTGGAACTCTTCACAGCACAGGTTCCTGGGCCAGAGCTTCAGGGCTTCTTTTTTGATTGGTTTGGGGTGGGAACCAGGATTCTGAACGAACAGCCTCACTCTGTGCTTCTGACAGAGGTGGCCTGTGGTCTGCTCGAGGAACCGAGCAGGATAGATCTCACCTTCCCTGGTTCCGATGATTCCTCTCCTTGCCAAGTGCTGTGGGGCTTGGCCTCCGTTTGACCTGTGGATTCTCAGTCACCCGTGCCCCACTGGCATCTGTCATCTGCTCTGTGCTGATCATACAACTGGTCTGGCCCTCGCTCTGGCTTTGCCCAGTGGATGTGGTTCTGGCCCCCGACTGATTGCCTCCTGGACTTTCATGATGGCTATCACCCCAGCTTAGTAGCCACAGCTCCTGTGGCCCCATCCCCAGGAGCCAAGACAGGGTGACACTTCTGGTCTCTACTGCAGGTGAGGGCACGTCATCTGGGCCTGGCGTGAGAGCCACCACGGGCCCAGAGAGCTCCAGGAGCCCCTCTGCCCACAGCGGACACTGTGCGGTTTGCATAGCCAGTGGGGGAAAGTACAGATGGGGGCTCTTCCGTCCGGGTGGCACATACCATCCTGGCAGAAAAGCAACGACCATCATGTGGTCGGACAGCCACAGAGCCATTGAGAGGGCAGAAGGGAACTCACAGAGCAGAAATGAAATGTTCCTTCTCAGAGCTGCCAGGCCAGATGACGTGCCCTTAACAGTCACCACTTCCTTTTTAAGGATCAGAGCTGCATCATCACGTCCCGGAACCCAGCCCCATCACCCACAGAAACAGAGGCCTTTTCTTTCACAGGCTGGTGACTTCATTACACATTCCAGGACTGCGCGGGGCACGGGAAGGCTCTCTTCCGCCAGGCCTGGGACAAAGGCTGGGAAAGCAGGGGAAGGCGCACGGGGCTGGCTCCGGCTGAGATGAGACAAGAAGAGCGGGTGGGAGAGGGTGAGCCCGCGTCCAGAGCCCTGACGGCCACACAAAACCCCCTCTGTGTGTGGGTATCAGCAGAGCGGGGGTTGGTTTCCTCTCACACCTCCGTAGGGAGGGGGTGGAGCCAGCAAAGGGCAGGTAGTGCAGGGTGAGAGCAGAGCAGGGGCCCAGGAGTCCGCAGCGCTGGGTGTGCCCTGGTGGGGGCTGGGGTGTACCTGGATGCGTTCCCGAAGCTCCCGGGGACGCTTCTACTGTAACTGGAGACCGCGATGTTCACCTCCTAGGACGACTATAGGATCCAATTATAAAGTAAAAGCTAGGAGTCAGCAAACTCTTCCAGAACACTCTACCATGGGTCAGGCAATTAGATCTTTTTAAAAAAAAATTTTATTCAAGTAGAGTTGATTTACAATGTTGTGTTAATTTCTGCCGTACAGCAAAGTGATTCAGTTATGCATATATATCCTTTTTCATATTCTTTTCTATTGTGGTTTATCACAGGATAGTGAATATAGTTCCCTGTGCTCTACAGTAGGATTTTGTTGTTTATCCATCCTGTATATAAGAGTTTGCATGCGCTAATCCCAAACTCCCAGTGCTTCCTTTCCTGCCCGCTCCCCCTCCCCTGGCAACCACAGGTCTCTTCTCTATGCCTGGGACAGACAATTAGATCCTAACATCGGTGAATACAGTGCCACAACAGTTTACACAGCAAGGGTTCAGATTTTATTCTGACAACCATGATGTGGGTACCATCAGCCCATTTTACAGATGAAGAAATCGAAACCTGCATAGTTCAGGTAACGTGTTCACAAAGCCGCATTACTTGGCAGATCCTTTATCTCCAAATTTAATGATTCTTCCCCTGCGTCAACAATGACCCTCCTCTGTTCTATGTCCCACCTGTTTACCCAGCTGGAAATTCTGCCCCTTCCGGAGAACTCCATCTAGCCCCGGCCCCAACATGAAAGCGATTCCTTCTCAGATCACTGTCTGGTGACAGCCCAGCCCTCAGCCTGGCCTGGCCTCCTCCTCCCTCCCTCTCCCCGGGGCAGACAGTCACCTTTCTTCCCGGCTGTGGCTCCTCTTTGTGACCTGTCACTCCGCAGAGGGCCTGATTTGAAATGGTGTGAATGTCCTATGCTGTAGACCCAGCGCCAGCCCGCCCATGTTCAGCAGGTGTCCAACCCTGGCTGTGGGATTCAACCAGCAGCTGTGCCTTCATGCAGCCTGCATCCTCAGAGGACAAATGCTAGCCTGTCCTCACCCTGGGGGCGCCTCAGGGACTTTCCCTGGCACGTGGCAGGATGTGGGTTCCGGGACAGCAACTCTGGGCTGCTGGCCTTCTTTCTGACTTTAACAGGATGTGTCTTGCAGAGATCCAAGTGGTAGAGTTCCAGCCCCTCATCAAGAGTTGGGGACCTTTTCTTTATTAACTAAATAGCTGAGTGTGTATGTTGGTCACTGTGGAACAGGGATTGACCGACAGAAGGACATCACAGACACAGTCAATAGAAAAGGACACAGGAGCCAGGTATCGACATAAGACAGGAGATAACCTGGTATGTGTTTTCCAGAAGCCCAGAGTTGCATGCACTGGGCTGGGCATGGGGCTGACCCCACCCACGAGGAGTGAGGGTTCTGCCAGGTGTGAGAAGCCACCGGCACCTGGAGCACATCAGAGCAACTCCACGTGTGGGGTAACTTTTGCCATTAAAGGACTTTACATTCTCTCCCTGGGTCTGTTGGCACCTTTAGCCCATCATCTTCAGTCATCATCTTACATCAGTCATTGGCCACAGCAAGGTAAATGAGGGGATGAGGGAGTGACAGCAGCATGGCGTGGTAACCAAGCACAGAGGTGGAGTCCATGATGTATCAGAGGAGATCTGGTGAATCCTGGTCCTGAAACATCTGGTGTGAACTTTGTCCAGTTCACTTTGTTGCTCTAGACGACAGATCTCTTTTTTGTGAATGAGTGTATTCACTTCCTATTGCTCCTTGTATCAGTCAGGGTTCTCCAGATACACAGATCAAGAGGTGTATGTTGTGTATGTGTATGCGTGCGTGTGTGTGTGTATGCACGTGTGCATGCATGTATTGTATGTATAAACATATGCAAAGAGATTTATCATAAGAAATCGGCTCACATGATTGAGGAGGCTGACACGTCCCCACATCTGCCGTGGGTAGGCTGGAGACCCAGAGCCGATAGTATGGTTCTACTCCCAAGCCTGGCATTCTTGAGACCCATGAAAAGCCAGTGTTTCAGTTTGAGTTCAAAGGCAGGAAGAAAACCCAGTGTCCCGTCTCAAAGGCAGTCAGGCAGCAGGAATCTCCCCTCACTCATGGAGGGGTCAGACTTTTCGCTCTGTTCAGACCTGTAACTGATTGCATGGGATTCACCCACATTAAAGACAGCAATTGCTTTACTCCGTTTACTGATTCAAATGTTAATCTCATCCAGAAACACAGACACACTCAGAATGCTTGACCAGATGTCTGGGCCCTTTGGCACATCACAGTGACTTTACCTAAGAAATGTGCTTTGTGCTGCAATTACACTCATCAGCTTTCTAGCAAGTTATGATGAATGTCACACAAAAGCCAAAGACTGAAACACTAGGTTTGTTTTTGGTCCTAAGGTAACTCAGTACAGGTTTCTAGAACAGATGGATTTGAGAAAATATTTGACTCCAGAGTGCTTCTCCTGTGTTAACCATCCAAGACCTTATTATGATGTGAAAGTTAAGGGTGGGACGGATACTGAAAACTCCAAGTTTCTAATGTGGAGAGCAGGAGCCAAATGGGAGAAAATGGGGAGAAATTCTGCCCGTAGTTATGAGAAAACAAACATTGTAGTCAACCAAACAACATGTCAACCAACCAACCACCTACCAACCACCAACCAATCAACCAGCCACCTACCAACCAACCAACTAACCACCTATCAACAACCACCGATCAACCAACCACTGGCCAACCAACCAACCAACCAACTGCCAACCAACCAACCACCCACCAACCACTAACCAATCAACCAGTCACCTACCAACCAACCACCAACCAACCAACTTACCACCTATCAACCACCACCAATCAACCAACCACTGGCCAACCAACCAACCAACCAACTGCCAACCAACCAACCACCCGCCAACCACTAACCAATTAACAAGCCACCTACCAACCAACCACCAACCAACCAACATACCACCTATCAACCACCACTGGTCAACCAAACACTGGCCAACCAACCAACCAACCAATCAACTGCCAACCAACCAACCACCCACCAACCACTAACCAATCAACCAGCCACCTACCAACCAACCACCAACCAACCAACTAACGACCTATCAATCACCACCAATCAACCAACCACTGGCCAACCAACCAACCAACCAACCACCCACCAACCACTAACCAATCAACCAGCCACCTACCAACCAACCACCAACCAACCAACTTACCACCTATCAACCACCACCAATCAACCAACCACTGGCCAACGAACCAACCAACTGCCAACCAACCAACCACCCACCAACCACTAACCAATCAACCAGTCACCTACCAACCAACCACCAACCAACCAACATACCACCTATCAACCACCACTGATCAACCAAGCACTGGCCAACCAACCAACCAACCAACCAACCAACCGCCAACCAATCAACCAATCAACCAACCAACCAACAACCCAGCATAACCAAAGCTGTTGCTTGATCCCCTAATCAGTAATTTTTTAAATTCTTTTTCAGATTGTGTTCTACAGACTATATAAATCTCAAGCATTTGGGAAGTTTGCTAAAGACAAAGAATGCTCAGCCCCACCTCATCCCTGTTGAATCAAAATTGCTGAGTGTGGTGCCTAGGAATTTGGATTTTTAGTAAGTTTCCCAAGTGATTCTGATGAATGCTAGCTTGAGAACTCTTGCCTGGTGTATGCTGAGTATACCTAGAGCTTTGATGTACTACAGGTATGAGGAGATTTGTTTTGGATCTTGACCTTCACATTTTGAAATTAGTAGATTCACTTTTATGTCACAAAGAAAAGACTTAGTCCTCCCTTCCCACTTCATTATTCACTAACTCAAAGAGGAAACTGGGACAAAAATAGATGCATTTGAGTGGCTGCCATGATTTCTCCCAAGAACATGTTGGCAGGTGTAAAATTCCAGAATGAATCAATCCTACATGTGGGTTGTATCTCTGGCTAGTTTTGATTAACTACATGTCTGAGTGCTGCTCTATTTAGACTCTTCAACATTCTGGTTATATTTTATTCCTTAGAATCAAGATGCTGTCAAGATATTGATGTGGGTATTTGGGGGGGCATAAGCTTTATTTTATGTTGTCAAGGACCCCAACCCCTGGGTGATGGAAGAATATTATGAAAATACTTATTCTTTCACATACTTTAAAATCTTCATATTTATTTTGAAAAAAATTTGAAAAATTTAAAAATATTCACTCATTTTTGTACCACCTAGAATTGACAACTGTTAATATTTTCACACTACTTTTCCCCTGATTTTTAATTTAAAAATGGAACCATTACAGATGTAGCTAATGTCCTTGAACCTGTCAGGTTGGTCCTCTTGCCACTTTAATTCCATATCCTTCTCATTTTCCTCAAAGCCAACTCCTCTCATGAGCTTGGTACATATTCCTGTGTTCCATTTAAGAATAATGTAAATACATATGTGCATATAAATAATGTAAATACATATGTGTGTATAAATAGTGTAAATACATATGTGTCTATATGTTTGTGTGTTTAAAACACTTTACACATAAATGGCACAGCTTATCATTCTGTATCTTGTCTTTTTCGCTCGATTTTAAGTTTTTGAATCCATGCACATTGCCATATATGAGTTCAGTGCATCTCTTTTAACAGCTGAAACTTATAGGGCTACATTTATTTTATTTGCCCAATTCCCCTACTGGTGGGTGTTGGCTTCCAGTTTCTTCTGTTGCAGATAATGCTACAGTGTACACTTTGACGTGTCTCTTCGTGTACAGAGTTTCCCCAGGATACAGATATAAAAGTTCAACTGCTGCATTGTGGGGAGTGCACATTTTCCATTATAATAGGTGTTACAAAATACTCTCCAAAAGGCTGAGCTCATTTATTTTTCCCACCAGCAGTGTGTGAGATGGCCAACCGCCCTTCTCCCATTTTCACTAATGCTATGTATAAATTTACCTAATTTTAGCCAGCCTGATTGATAAAAATGATACGATGCTCTTTTAATTTTTAGGTTGCACTAATAATTATTGAGGCTGAGCATATCTTTTAGGTTTTTTTTAAAAATAAATTTATTTTATTTATTTATTTATTTTTGGCTGTGTTGGGTCTTCATTGCTGCACAAGGGCTTTCTCCAGTTGCAGAGAGCGGGGGCTAGTCCTCGTTGTGGTGTGCATGCTTCTCATGGTGGTGGCTTCTCTTCTTGTGGAGCACAGGTCCCAGGTGTGCAGGCTTCAGTAGTTGTGGCACGTGGGCTCAGTAGTTGAGGCTCCCAGGCCTAGTTGCTCTGCAGCATGTGGGATCTTCCCGGACCAGGGCTCAAACCTGTGTCCCTTGCATTGGCAGGCGGATTCTTAACCACTGCACCACCAGGGAAGTCCCTATCTTTTAGGTTTTTTTTTTTGCGGTACATGGGCCTCTCCCGTTGTGGGGCACAGGCTCCGGACACGTAGGCTCAGCGGCCATGGCTCACGGGCCCAGCCACTCCGCGGCATGTAGGATCCTCCCGGACCGGGGCACGAACCCATGTTCCCTGCCTCGGCAGGCAGACTCTCAACCACTGCGCCACCAGGGAAGCCCTTTTAGGTTTTTATAATACTTTTTGATGAGTAACTCAAAGCCCATGCCTATAGATTAGAGACAATTTATAAGATGAATAGTTTAGACTTTTTAAGGGAGTATTTCGGTATAAAGTGATGGATCCTCAGCAGTAAAAATATTAAAACTCTACAGATTGAGATGAAGTAAAAAGTAAAAACCTCCATGCTCTTCAACCCATTCCTACAGCTCATGGACCATGTGTGTTATCATCTATAAAGGGACACTCAAGAGAGGGAAAGCATCACATCTCGGGATAAGTGCTAGGAGCCACTGCCCCGGGGCAGCTGCTGGGAATAGAGTGTGGGATATGTGCATTATCCCAGGCTTCTTCTGTGTCGAGTTCATAACTGTGTTCTGAAACTTAACAACATATTAAGGACATCTTTCCATGCCAGCATACAATGATTTACTTCATTTTTTCTTCATTATTTTATACTTCGAAAAATTTCGAGCTTACAGAAAAATGATAAAAATAAGGCAATGCATTTCTATATTCCCAATACACAGTTTGCCAATATTTTGTTAACATTTTGCCATATTTGCTCTGTCTCTGTATCTCTCCCTATGTATGTAATGATTGGTATTATTGCAGAGACATTTGGGAGTGAGCAGGGGTCATCGTCATCTTTACCACTAAATTCTTCAGGTGTATCTCTGGAGAACAAGGACATTCCCTTACCCATGTAATGTACACATCATTCTCAGGGAATTTAACATCCATATAATACCACTGTCTAATATACAGTCCATATTCAAATTCCACCAGTTGCCCTCATCATGTCCTTAATTGCAGTTTATTTTTTTCTGATTCAGGATCCTACAGAGGGTCACACATTTCGTTTGCTTGTCACGTCTCTAAATTTTTAAACCTGCGACTGTAGCTCATCCTTCTCCGTGTTTCATGACACTGAGATGAAACATATGGGCCGGTTGTTTTGTAGAATGTCCCTCAATTTGAGTTTGTCTGATCGTTCCCTCATTATTACGGTCAGGTCATTCACTTTGGAAGAAACACTGGGAAAGTGATGCTGTGTTCTACCCTGTGCATCCCACTAGGAAGCTCCTTATGTTAGCTTCTTTCAGCCTCATTCCTTTTAACGACTGCATGATAATTACATTCCATCCTGTGGATGGAATGTAATTACTCCAACGCTGCCTCTATGGATGAGCTTTTAGTTTGTGCTGGTGTTTGGCTAATGAAAGGAATGCTGCAAAGAACGTGACAAGGAGTGTTTTTAATGTTAGAATAATTAGAGTGAATGTGATCAAGAAGATAAGAGAGAGAAGAAAGAACGATGGAGGATGGTGGTTTTTTTTTTCTTTCTTTTTTTACATCTTTATTGGAGTATTATTTCTCTACAGTGGTGTGCTAGTTTCTGCTTTATAACAAAGTGAATCAGTTATACATATACATATGTTCCCATATCTCCTCCCTTTTGCATCTCCCTCCCACCCTCCCTATCCCACCCCTCCAGGCGGTCACAAAGCACCGAGCTGATATCCCTGTGCTATGAGGCTTCTTCCCACTAGCTATCTACCTTATGTTTGGTAGTGTATATATGTCCATGCCTCTCTCTCACTTTGTCACAGCTTACCCTTCCCCCTCCCCATATCCTCAAGTCCATTCTCTAGTAGGTCTGTGTCTTTATTCCTGTCTTACCCCTAGGTTCTTCATGACATTTTTTTTTCTTAAATTCCATATATACGTGTTAGCATACGGTATTTGTCTTTCTCTTTCTGACTTACTTCACTCTCTATGACAGACTCTAGGTCCATCCACCTCATTACAAATAGCTCGATTTCATTTCTTTTTATGGCTGAGTAATATTCCATTGTATATATGTGCCACATCTTCTTTACCCATTCATCCAATGATGGACACTTAGGTTGTTTCCATCTCCTGGCTATTGTAAATAGAGCTGCAGTAAACATTTTGGTACATGACTCTTTTTGAATTATGGTTTTCTCAGGATATATGCCCAGTAGCGGGATTGCTGGGTCATATGGTAGTTCTATTTGTAGTTTTTTAATGCTCAACATCATTAATCATTAGAGAAATACAAATCAAAACTACAATGAGGTATCATCTCACACCAGTCAGAATGGCCATCATCAAAATATCTAGAAACAATAAATGCTGGAGACGGTGTGGAGAAGAGGACGGTGTTTTAATTTGAGTAAATCTAGGTGTGAAGCTTGAAGGAAGGATGGTTTGGCTCATGTAGGGAGCGGGATGTGATGGTAAAAGACAAGGTCACTTTGGCTGCAGGAGAGAGAGGATGTGTTGGAGGGGCAGGGTGATAACTTCAGAGTCTGTTCAAATAGCCGGGGGAAGAGAGAAGAAAAGCCTGAAGTTGAGCAGTGTTGGTAAGCAGATGGAAAGGAAGAGAACAATTAATTTTAGATGTACTGACACACACTGCAACTAGGATGAACCTTGAAAACCCTACCCTCAGTGAAAGAAGCCAGTCACTGAAGTCCCCAGGTTGCATAATTCTATTTTTTTTCTTTTGACCACACCACACAGCTTGTGGGATCTTAGTTCCCTGACCAGGGATGGAACCCCTGTCCCCGCAATGGAAGCATGGAGCCCTAACCACTGGGCAACCAAGGAATACCCTGCATGATCCTTTTTATATGATATCTCCAGAATAGGCAACTCCAAGGAGACGGAAAGCTGATTAGTGGTTACCAGGGGATGGGAGGAGGGGGAAATCAGTAGAGGGAGTTTTTCTGGTGTGATGAAAGAACTTAGAAGCTTAGAAACGTCGTGCTAGGTGGTCGCACAACGCTGTGGATGTGCCGAATGCCACTGAATTGCACACCTCAAAATGGTTAACTGTATGTGAATTTCATCTCAATTAAAAATAACAGGAGGTAAAAAATCTTCAGGACACAGGATTCAATGGACATTGTGAAGTGGCGGGGAAGAGGGAGAACTGTCTGTCTTTCAGATTTCTGGTTCAGGCACCTGGGTGGAAGGTGATACCCTTAACTGAAATAAGGTTTTCAAGAAAAGGAACAGCTGAGAATGGGAGAAAATGATGTGTTCAGATTTTTAGAGAGCTATTTATATGGTAAAATATCAAATATATACAAAAGTCACAGTGTAGGGTAATGAACCCCAATGTACCCATTACCCAACTACAACAATGACCAGTTATGGCCAATATAGCATCATCTGTAACACCATCCACCTCCCACTCCTATATTATTTTGAAATAAATCCCAGGCATCATATCCCATCAACCATTAGTAGTTCAGGATGCCTCTCTATAAGATAAAGAATTTAAAAAATTCAACATACCATTATTACAACAAAAAAATTAACAAGGATTTCTTAATATGATCAGCCAGTGATCAAATTTCTAATTGTCTCCTAATTTTTTCTTCTTGTTTCTTAGAATCAGGATCCACATAAGATCCAATTATTATGATTGAATACTGTGTCTCTCAGATCTGTTTTTGTTTATATATTCTCTCTCTGTCCTTTCTAATTCGCATGTTGGAAACTTAGGTTTTGTCACATAGTCTCCTATGGTCTGGATTGTGCTGACTCTTCCTTATGGTATCTTTCACATGTTCTTCTATCCTCTGTATTTCCCATAAATTAATTGGTAGTTGGGTCAAGATTTTATCAAATCTGAGTTCAATTTTTTTGGCAAGAATACTTTATAGGTGATGGTGTGGTCTTCCATCAGGAGACATATAATGCCGCAATTGCCTTTGTGTGTGTGTGTGTGTGTGTGTGTGTGTGTGTGTGTGTGTGTGTGTGTGATGTTAATAGCTGTTACTGATCGATGTCTAGTTAACCCAGACAACCTGCTCCCAAATTCCGGACCCTCTGAAACTATGTGAGAACATACATGTTCGTTGTTATTCTAAGCCATTCAGTTTTGGGAGGATTTGTTATGCAGCGACAGAAAACATTTACAGAAATGTTGGATCAATATTAGGAGACCCATTAATATAATTCATCATACAAATAGAGATAAGGATAAAGACTTAAAAAGTCATCTCCAAAGATACAAAAAAACCAGAAAGAAAGCATTTGTCAAAAGGCAATACTGGGCTTCCCTGGTGGCACAGTGGTTGAGAGTCCGCCTGCCAATGCAGCGGACATGGGTTCGTGCCCCGGTCCGGGAAGATCCCACATGCCGCGGAGTGGCTGAGCCCATGAGCCATGGCTGCTGAGCCTGCGCGTCCAGAGCCTGTTGCTCCGCAACGGGAGAGGCCACAACAGTGAGAGGCCCGCGTACCGCAAAACAAACAAACAAACAAACAAAAGGCAATACTCACTCAATAAAATAAGATTTGATGAATACTTTCTTATTATGCTAATTTATATATATATACACATATATATACAGACATATATATTTTATGCCTCCAAACTAGCACTTTACTTAATCAGAAAACATTTGAGGATTTCCCATTAAATGCAGCAAGTATGCCCACTATTTTCACTATGATTTAACAACGTGTTGGAATTATGAACCCCTGCATTTGACAAGGGAATGCAATAAAAGGCATTAGTACTGGAAGGAAAAACTAAAACTATCTTAATTTGTAAATGATATGCTCATGTATCTGGAAAACCCAAGTAAATGATGAAAAAGCTATTAAAAAATAGAACTTAGAGAAGTTTCCAGTTATGAAGTTAATGTATAAAAGAAAGGGAAATAACAAAATAGCTAGAATAAACTCAAGAAATGTCTTACACCTGCTTAAGGAGAGCTATGAAACCCTCTTGAGAAACACAGAAGTAGAACTTAAATACATGGAAAGACGTATATGTGTTTGGATAGAAAACTCAACAACTTAAAGACGAAGATTTTACATATTAATTTACATATGTAATGTAATCCTAATAAAAACACCCACACATTTCCCGCCTAGAATTAGACTAGTCGATTATAAATTTCATTGGGAAGAACGATCAAGCAAAACTAGTTAAGAAAACCCTGCGCGTGATGACTTTCATCTTAGTGATCTTTTTCTTAAGTGTCTGTGGATTTGAGAAGCCAGGTAGAAATGTGCAGCTGGGAGTTTGATATGCAAGGCTGAGCCCAGAAGTCCCCGATGACCTGTATGGGTAGGATAAAACCAGGAGGGCGCCTGGTCTTTCCCTGGAGAGAGTGGATGGGCTTTTCCAGGAAGGGCATATGGAATGGGTTGAGGACCCAGGAAAACTAGAATTTGAGGCAGCTGTAGGTGAGTGGGCCAGTGATGAGGGCGAGGTCGGGGAGAGGGAGAGTGAAGCAAAGGAGGAAACACCAGGGATGAAGGAAGAGGACCAAGGAAGAAGATGCCGCAGAAATCAAGAGTGTGCAGAGTTCCCACAAGGAGGCAATAAGGCCAAGGAGCTGAGATCCTGGAAACAACTGAACATTCCATCTGGGTCTGACAGGTAGGAATCCATGCGTGACTGGTATGCACCAAGTGGTGATACTAACCCTAACAGTTCAATATTTGAGTTCTAAAGAAATGCTGTTTTGGGTTTCCCTGGTGGCGCAGTGGTTGAGAGTCCGCCTGCCGATGCAGGGGACGCGGGTTCGTGCCCCGGTCCGGGAAGATCCCACATGCCGCGGAGCGGCTGGGCCCGTGAGCCATGGGCGCTGAGCCTGCGCGTCCGGAGCCTGTGCTCCGCAACGGGAGAGGCCACAACAGTGAGAGGCCCGCGTACCGCAAAAAAAAAAAAAAAAAAAAAAAGAAGTGAAGGAGAGGCTGCTCTCATAACCAGGGGCATGAGAGCATGAGGTTAGATATGAAACGAGAACTCTTTCTATATTTCATTATATTTTCTTGGTTACTGCTTTGACCTGAATGGTGACTAAACTTTTGCAAGACGTCATTACAGAAGGAAAAAAAAGATGTCTGCTGCACGCTGATTGATGTAAGCATGTGTTCTTTAACGGTAATTGTTGTAGCTGTTACAGGCGACATTTGATTTGAACCTATCCGTAAAGTAGGAGAAAGTTTCTCGTACTTGTAGGATGATTCCTGTGAGCAACTATTGCTTCTGACATAGTGACAAAAAATTTACTGCACTAAGAATGGCTCTTTAAGAGTAGATTCAATCAGTATTTAATTACGATATATACTGATGGAACATAAAATATAGGACAACATAGCAGAAGCTGTTAGATACACATCAGTTTAAAATATAATTTAGTCATGAGATACTGTCATCCAAAGCAGAAATCGTAAAGCAAAATATTGGTAGCTTTTACTTTGCAAAAGAAGACGTTAGAATCCCCAAACACGTCACCCTGAAAAATAAAAGCTGAACAACAATTAAAAGAATTTAAAATATGTATTGCATATATGTAATGAAAAGTCAGTATCTTTGTAATATTAAAATTATTTGAAATCAGTTTCTTTTACAAACACTGCAATGGATAAATGATCAAAAGACAAGAAAAATTTTCAAATGAAGAATGAAAAATTGCCAATAAACATTTTTTTTTTTTTTTTTTTTTTTGTGGTATGCGGGCCTCTCACTGTTGTGGTCTCTCCCGTTGCAGAGCACAGGCTCCGGACGCGCAGGCTCAGCAGCCATGGCTCACGGGCCCAGCCGCTCCGCGGCATGTGGGATCTTCCCGGACCGGGACACGAACCCGTGTCCCCTGCATCGACAGGCAGACGCTCAACCACTGCGCCACCAGGGAAGCCCGCCAATAAACATTTTAAAAGGACCTCTTCGTTAATATTCTTAGGAATAGAAACGAAAGCAATAATCCAATTTTCACCTTTCAAAAGGACACAGGTTAAGAAAAGAAAATGTTAAAACCCAGTATTCTCACTGGGCAGTTGTATGTTGTGGAATTTTCCTGAGCAGAATATTATTTTTAATTCTGCAAGATTGCAATATGTTTAGAACAGGAAAAACTCAGGCACAACCGAAATGTGTAATAATAGGAGGTGGATTTTATAACTTATGGAGTAGACTGTAACCCTGAAAAATGATGCTATAGGAGAAAATCACTTGGCTTGGTAAGTGACCCCGCTCTTTATCTGTTGGTTCAGTTTGTCCGGGACGCAGCTCTGCAGGACGTGTGGCAGCCCCCTTGGACTTCCAGGCAGGCAGCCTCTCCTTTGCTGAGCTCTGATGGAACTTTGATGATCGTTTCAATGGAGACCTGTTCACTGTCTACGGCAATGATTTATGCATATTTCTGTCATTTGTAATTGACAATGAGCTCTTCCGTTGCAAGGACTGGGTCTTAGCAATTTCTCATTAATTCCCTCCCTCACTCCCACGGCGCCGAGCACAGCACCCTGCCCACGGAAAGTACTCAGGACATGCTGAAGAAATGAGGACAGAGGTGATACTGCAGTTTTCTAGCAAGGCCAGAGGGCACAGAGCAGGGAAGCTAGGATCCGTAGGAGGGCCAGTGTTCAGACTTGACTGAGGTCAGAATCAGCTGGGATGCTTCCAAAAGAAATGATTCCCTGGTTTCAAGTCATGCAACGTATGAGTTTGGAAATCAGCATTTTAAACTCCTTCGCAGGTGAGAACGTCGCTGCTGCACCAGTTCAGGGTCCAGAGCTGCCTCTGGGAAGCCCTGGGCGGAGCAGGGGCTGCGTGGAGCTGGCTGGAGATGGAGGAGGCCAAAGGAAGAATGTGCAGGTGTGTTGGGTGCAGGAGGGGGTGCAGGTGAGCTGCTTGATCCCTGTGACTCTGGGAAGAGGGATTTGAGAGAGGCAGGAGTGTGGAAGCCAGATTGGATTTCTGCTAGAGCCGAGAAGCTGAGGGGGCATCCATCTATCCTGGCGGAGAAGTGTGGGTGAGACAGAGGAAACTGCTTCGTCAACAAGTTTGGAAGCGACAGGACACAGAGTCAGGGCCACAGACGGGGTGTGCAGGGCCAGGAGGGCCTGCCTGGTGGCACTGACATCACACCCACGTCTCATACCTCCCGGAGACCGGCTGTCCCTACCGTGCCATGCTCTGGGGCTGCTTTTTGCCTCTGGGTTTCATGTAAGTGCCAATTATAAGGATAGCAATTGCATACTTACTGCCGTTGCAACAGAATCTCTGAATAATTATTTTTACTTTACTCGATTATGTTGATCCAGTACCACAGGCACGTCGAATATAATCTAACAATTTGCTGTTGTGGAAGGTGAGTCACTTACGGCGGTATCGGTCCCCGTTCCAGGGGCGGTGCCGCCTTGCAGGACATCTGTGGCTGGGGCACCCGCTTTTGCGGAAGTGGAGTGACTGGCAAGGGTGAGGGCCCGTAGCTTTCACTGAGTCTGAGGGATTTGTTGAACTCTTGAAATATGGTGTGTTTACAGTCTTGGGAGGAGAGAGGCCATTTCTGTTCATTTTGACTCATGTCAAAGAAACAGCCCTGTGCCCCTGAGCTGGCATCAGGCTGAGCCCAGAGTGTGGCAAGGACACCCATGCCAGAAGGTGGGTTTTTCTGGCGTCCTGGGGTCTCTCTCTCTGGGGAGACCAGCACTGTGACACTCAGACAGCAGTCTCCAGCAGGACAAGGTCTTTTGAATCTGAAGCAAGTTCAAGTTCTACAGTGCGCCATTAAGATTTTCTCTGCTCTGGTGCGAGTTTGCTCTAGACGCCCTCCTTTCCTCCTTGTTCTGCTCCTTGCCCTACGCAGGAGCCAGGCTGGACAACCGCTGCTCCCTGACCATGCTCTTCCTCCCCTGACTCTATCCTGCCCACCCAGTTCCTCCTTATTTCCGACATTCACGGTCCTTCACCGCCCAAGCCAGATGTCATCATCTCCTTCAAGTCACCTTCCTGCATCCCAGTCACTGAATGGAACCTTTGCTTCCCTTCCTCCGAGCCCCATTGCATCCTGTCTGTTCCTCTTTCACATCTCACCCCGTTCTGCCAGGAGTAGTGGGGCTGCCCTGCCTTTGCTCCTGGTTTGGGGTGACCTCTCCTGCCATAGGGACGTTACCTTCCTCTGTGGGGGCAGCACCTCTTCTACAGTGGCTGGTGCATACAGTAGGGGCCTGTGGATGTTTGCCCAAGACCTGATGGGAAAAGACACTGCCATCGCAAGATGCCAGCATGGGGCAATGAAGAGGAAGGAGGAGATGTGGCTTTGGGGAAGACTGTCTTCTCTAAAGGAAAGTTTGGGAAAGCTTCCTATTTTTACCAGGCTAATTACGAGCCCTCATGGACTTGGCTCCAGGTCTCCCGCCCTTGAGCACTGCCTACTTGTGAAAGGAGCTAGATTTAATTTCCCTTTTTAATTTAAACTTTAGTACAAAGGCAAATAATTCATTTTAAACGATTCACACTTATATCAGCCTCCCTCTGCTTCCCAATGGTGATGACTCTTGAAAATGTGATAATTTGTTTTGCTTGGAGCCCACATTTTGAGCTCGAGGTGTGTTTGAACCATGATTTTGGTGCCCTTCACGGTAACACTGTCTTCCTTGCTGGGGAAATGAGCAAGGACTTATGTTGGTGAAATTCGTTTTCTCTTGCTTCAATGCAAATGCTTACAGATTGAGTTTGCTGCTCCTTTTCTTTGCAAAAACTGAAACCTACAGCTGATGATGAAGCCTTAAAAATAAACCGACTACAGAGCTTCGAAAATTGATACAGTACTTGCCGATTTACCTGTGGCTATTGACAGATGTTCTTCCTCGCGGTGCTAGCTAGCTTTTCCCCGAGGTGTTTTCTCTGACGTGTGATAAGCATGATTTCCTCATTGACTCTCCTTACTCCAAGTCACTTCATAAACGGTAAATGCATAAGAACTCCAGCCCATTATCAACACAACAGCCCCCTTTGCCCACCTCACTTTCCGGCAGAGGTACAAAGAGGAGAGTGGTCCCCAGGGGACCTGCTTCTTTCCTCTCTGACCACATCCTTGCTGAGATACCTCGGTGGCTTTTATGACAACAGCCAGCACCCATGTGCCTCCACGCTCGTTGTGGTCCTGTTACCAGCACTTCAAGCTGAGACGCAGACGTCTTTAGGTCCCTCTGTAATCTCCTCCTCTGCCCGCTTCCCCCCCACACTGTGGGAGGAGCAGAACGTGGGCATGGGATGCTAAACTTCAGCGTTTCCAGAGCTAACATAGGCCAAAGCCTTTTTATAGGTGAGGAGACACAAATGGGATGCTTTTGAGCATCAAAGTACGTGATCTAGTTTAAGTTGGAAAGAGACTGCAGGGGGCAGAGCAGAGAGAGAGCACCGCTGGGCGTGTGCTGGCCTGGGGGAGGTAACGGAGCTGTGGGCTGGTATGCTGGCGGTAGGGACGAGGGCTGTTGTATTCTGGATGTATTCTGAAGGTGGAACCAGCACGATTTGCCGATGGATTGAATGAGAGGAGTGAGAGAAGGGAGGCGAGTCAAGAAGGAGGTCATTGCTTTGGCCTGGTCTGTGCTGGATGGGTTTGCCCCTCACTGCTCGGGGCTGTGCTGATGGGGGAATGGGCTCTGTGGGAACAGAGCCCAAAGAAAAGTGCCGCTCGCACGCTTCCGTCTGAGGTGGCGACCATGACTGGGTGGATTTGATGGAATGGAGTGAGGGGTGGATGGAGGATGAGGGCCTGAAGGTGCCTGTACGGACAAGTCTTTTCAAGAGCTTTGCTACCAAGAGCAACGAGGTAATTGGACGTGTTTGGACAATTTTCGAGATCTTGGTTTCCGCCCCTGCCTGGCCGGCTGCCCGTTTCCTCCGGTGACCCATATGGCGCAGGCCCACGGAAACCCGACCTAGGGCAGGTGTTAATGTGCTTCCTTGGACTTAAATGAGTGCCTCGTTAAAGCGGACACAGCGGCGGTAATGATGCCTCGTGTCACGATTCAAAACCCCTGACTAAAAATAACAACGCTGCGAGCCCTTACCCAGCACTTTGCCCGCCAATTAGCTCATCCGTGCCCCTTACCGTTCGATTTGTGTATCTCCTCCCTCAGTGAGGCAAGATCCCAGGTGAGGAAACGCTGGGATGCTGCTGAAGTGCACACGGCCTGCAGAGCCCTGGGTCTGCGGAGCCAGGTCCAGCCCTCCGCCCCCTACCTGCTATCCCTGTTCTGTTCCTGGCTGGGTGGTCGGGAAGCTGCCCTTACAGGGGGAGAAAGAAGGTGCCCGGACAGGAGCGAGGGTGTAGCTGGAGCAGAGGAGGCGTGCGGAAGGCCGGCTCGGGGGAGGCCAGGCGGATGTCTGCGTGGGAGCGTGCGTGCCTCCCCCAGCCCCGCCCCTGGTCCTTCCCCACGCCAGCCATCACTCTGCAGTGAGACCAAACGGTCTCCCACATTCGTGCCCTCAGTGTCTCTTCCATCCTGTTCCAAAACAAGGTGTTCTGAAGGACGTTTTGGGTGGATCCTCCAGTACCGGGCTGGGAAGGGGGCAGCTGTGAATGCTGGATGCACCGGAGGGGAGGTGGTGGTGACCTCAAGTGCTCAGGGTCAACCTCCGCTGGAGCAGCCTGGCCAATTCCCCGACCACCAAGTCCCACCCAACTTCATCCTCCCTGGTAGCTCGGCCCACGGGGCTGTGATTTACGAGGAAAATGCTGCTGCTTCCGTTTAGCCAAGACCCTACTGCTCTCACCGGACAGGTCGATGGCCGATGGACAGCAAGAAAAAAGGACATTTGTGGAAGGAAGTGGCCATGGTCCTTCCCTTCTGCAGGAACTCTTCCCTGAGTTAGAGGGCACTTCACTATTATTATCTGCCCAGGTAGGTAATTAACACTAAATAATTATAGTCCTACTTGCCTTGAAGATAAAGTTAAGAAATCCTCCTGTTGCAAGGGAAGACGGACCTCTGCCTCTCCTGTGTTGTTCAAGAGTCTTGGGGTTCCTTTGCTGAGCAGCCAGCTCTGCTTTGAAAGCTCCTTGGGGAGGGAAATGGGCGAATCTCAGCTCTCCGAGCCGACCCTGGGTTTGGCTGCCGGCGCTGGACCTGACGTCACAGACCCCTGCCCAGTTCGTAGGTCCAGCGTGCTTTACTTTACCTCCGGGGCTCCGACTCGGGCTGGGGTGGGGCATCTCCCAGCATCGCTCTTCCCTGCCAGGCGACCTTCCCTCCTGGACCCCTTCCCCACAGTGACACCCCCGTTGCCAGTCCCTTGGATCCTTTTCCCGCCCGTGAGCCTCAGGTGGTACTAACGGAGGCCCTTAGGAGACCCCTGGAGTGTACGATTTCACCTTCCGGTGGGACAGACGAGCCTAACAGATCAGGAACACTGCTCTTGAGCAAAGTAATGTCAAGCCTGCTGCGCTTTTTCAGACTATGTGCTGTAGATCCTAACCCAGGTCAGATAAGTACATCCCAGAAATAGGTGCTTCAAGGACCTATTTAGGTGCTAAATTTATTTAGACACCCTGCTTTCCTCCCTCTCCGCCTCCCCTCCCCCACTGCCTTTCTTTTTTCTTTTTATATGGATGTCTCCATGCACAGGTTATGAAGAAACTTATCTTTTGCATCCCAAAGAGGGAAGACGGAAGTGAAAACTGGACTTTTTTTTTTGAGGTACGCGGGCCTCTCACTGTTGTGGCCTCTCCCATTGCGGAGCACAGGCTCCGGACGCGCAGGCTCAGCGGCCATGGCTCACGGGCCCAGCCGCTCTGCGGCATGTGGGATCTTCCCAGACCCGGGCACGGACCCGTGTCCCCTGCATCGGCAGGCGGACTCTCAACCACTGCGCCACCAGGGAAGGCCCCGAAAACTGGACTTTTACTATGGTTTTGTGACTCCTGTTCCAGGATGTGGATAGAGAACTTCAGAAGCTCCTCCGCCCGTGGGCTGGAAGGGACCCTCGTGATCCCCGCAGGCCTCCCTGAGTGGTGACCCCTGCGGCTCTCTGGGACATCCTCTGGGTCTCAGGCCACTCCAGCGTTGAAGGTCTCCATCTTCAGGGAGAGGTCGGGGTGGTGTGGCAGCTTCTGGACAGAGCGTGAAGTTGCACTTGACAGGAGACGGCGGGCGGAGGAAATCCTTTACGTGGCTTCTGTCTGTGGTGTCCAAAAGGTCCGTTTCACCGAAATCAGCACCGTCAATGTGACTGGGGCTCAGAGAGGGGGCAGCTCCTGGTCGGGCAGCTGCTGTGATCGGCGACCGTCCAATGTGTCAGGGAGAAAAGGCTCAGGTCTCAGGACCTTTCAAACCACCAGAGAGGGTCCTGCCGCCCCTTGCTTGCCCAAGGCCCTGGCTAGTTAATGACATTATTTCCATGGTATAAGTGATTCTTCCCAAGACAGTGAAGTCACTCCCGGGTGGCCCAGGTGGCTGCTGTCCCCAGGTCAGAGAAGCAGCTGGTGGTGCTAACGGCAGACCACTTGCCGATCATTGTAACATCCCCTCCCCCAACCAGCCCCCCACCCCCCAAAAAAGAAAGACAGTGGAGAGCGGAATACTGTTAGATCCTGCAGCTGGCTGACAATGTGGCAGAGACAAACCATTCAAATGGCAGATCCTTGGCCTCTGAAGACAAATAGTTTTTTACTAAATAATGGAAATACAATTGCAAGCTCCGTGACCACGTAGGTGGGTGTTTTCAACGTGTAGTATTCAATGCTTGGTATACTTTCTCGCTCCCAAGGTAATTTTCTTGCCCGTGAAAAACAGTCTGTGATTAAGATACGAAGGTGATTCGGTCGGTGACTGATGAGATCGCTCCCCACCCTGCTCTCATCTACCCTTCCCCAGACATTAACTCCGATCTTGAGGGTTACTGACCCGGAAAGGGAGGCGGCCTTCTCCTCCGCTGCTTCCCACGCCTTGGAAATTCTGCACGTGGCTTTCACGCTTCATCTTGGCTGCTAAGGGATTGTGTTCTCTGTATGTTGGCAAAGCACTTCTCAACGTAGGACTTGTGGAACACTGGTTCTGCAGGTGTTCATGAACAGAATGGAAAAATACTATTATGTGGGAAATGCTGGGTTAGACAGGTCTTCTCATTACATGACCAGGGTCCTTAACTATGTGTAAATGTGTGTCTTCGAAGGAGGGAGGATGCTTATTTGACTAAGGAACTCTTTTGGTGGAGAACACCCCCCGGGACTCATATTCTTAGGAACATATTTGGGGAAATTGTGCCATAAAAGGAGTTATTGACACTTAGCTAATCCTCCAGACCAGTGTTGTCCAATGGCCTGGAATATGAGCCACGTTTGTCATTTTAATTTTCCAGTAGCCACATTAAAAACTAAAAGTAAACAGGCAGGGACTTCCCTTGTGGTACAGTAGTTAAGAATCCGCCTGCCAATACAGGGGACACGGGTTCGAGCCCTGGTCCGGGAAGATCCCACACGCCGCAGAGCAACTAAGCCCATGTGCCACAACTACTGAGCCCATGCGCCACAACTACTGAAGCCCACGTGCTTAGAGCCCGTGCTCCACAACAAGAGAAGCCACCACAATGAGAAGCCCACACACCTCAATGAAGAGTAGCGCCTGCTCGCCACAACTAGGGAAAGCCCCCGTGCAGCAACGAAGGCCCAACGCAGCCAAAATAAAATAAATAAATGTATATTTAAAAAAAAGTAAACAGGCGACATTCTGCTAGTGATTCCTTCCAGTGTATTTTTCATTTTGGTTACTGTGTTGTTCATCTCTGTTTGTTCTTTAGTGTTTCTAGGTCTTTGTTAAACATTTCTGGTATCTTCTCGACCTGTGCCTCTATTTCTTTTTCTGAGATCTTGGATCCTCTTTACCATCATTAATCTGAATTCTTTTTCTGGGAGATTAAACAGGGGAAATTAATTTTAATACTGTATTACATAAATTATATTAAGTAGTATATTCTATTAAGTATTATAAAATATATGTAATACACATACAATTATATGTTACATATGTAACTTGTATCAAAAATATGATTATTTCAAAGGTGATCAATATAAAGGTATAAATACTGACATTCTTTTTTTCCTACCAAGTCATTGAAATCTGGTATATATTAGGCTCTTGCAGCACGGCTCAGAGTAGCCACCCACAGGGTTAGTGGCTGCCATATTGGACAGAGCATCTCCAGCCCAACCCTTGCCCTGTGCACCCCATTCAACAGCCTATCAAAGGCCATGCAGACTTGGTGAGACCCCTTCAGAGGTACAGGGATGGGGATTCGTTGCCAGTAGGGGCTTATGTTCTGTTGTTTTCAGCACGTTCCTCACCCGTCTGCCTAATGCCCCACTAGGACCTGGGAAATCTGCCATGAAGAAACATTTTTCTTTTTCGTTTTTTAGAGCAGGTTTCTGCTCAGAGTCTAATCTCCTGTCCCAGCTGGGGAGGGCGATCAGATAAGCCAGAAGCAAACCTCAGTACAAATGTCCCCTTGACATTGGGGTCTGGATCTTCCAACCCTCAGTGACATTCCCCCTTAGCTGCTCGTTCCCTGCATCTCCCTCCAGAGACAAGGCCCCCAGAGTCTCAGCCCCTCCCTCCTCACCCGTTGAGTCCATCATGAGAGAAGGGTAAGGTCGTCATGACCCATGCCCTTGAGCTACCAGGAGGCCTTAGCCTGGTTCTGTGATCCTGGAAGTGTGTCTCCCTCTGACGTCACCTGAAGCTTCCACTTCCGTGTCTGCTTTTGATGTTCTCAGTGCCAGACAAGCCTCTCTGAGGAGGTTGGAACAGAACTTGGGGTCCCCGTGTGTTACTTGTAGGACACCTCCTTCTACCTTTCAGATCTTACTGAACCCAAGTTGCCTCTTGGTGGATACCTTGCCTCTCTTCACCGTGTCTCAGGTGCGCGATAGCATGCTAAGCGCCGCCCAACAGGAATTAACTTAATTTAGTCTACAACAAAGTTTGGAGATAAATGCTTCTGCTCCTCTCGAGTTGCGGATAAAGTCACTAAGGCTTAGAGGGAGGCCGAGGACGTGGGCCAGGCCGCCAGCTGGGCAGTGGGGGAGGGGTGCCGTCCCGTTGTCTGACTCCAGATGCCGGGCTGAATCCCCTCTCCCCTCTAACTGCTCCCAGCATCTCTTTATCTTATCTCAGCCTCAGGGGCACATGGGCTGGGGCTCAGGCCTCTTGCAAAAGGCAAGCGTTCGAGTGTTTGAAACCTACCAACAGGCTTTTCCTCTCCTGCACAGTAGTTTTCACCTCTTTATTTGGAGAGAGGAAAGTAACATAAAGAGCAGACTGTGGACAACCGATTTCCCCTGCCCATAATTTCTTTAAAACTGACAACTATAGCCACAGTGTCTAGAACCTCCTTCTACACAGAAGCCCTTTCCTTTCCATGCTGCGGCGAGCACTTCCCTCGCTTCTGGCCCCAAGGCAGCCGTGGTGTCCCCTGGATGGAAGTGTGTGGTCTTGAGCAGGTGCCCAGGCAAGCGGCTGGCGCTGTACACTGATTCTCTGATCGAGGTGACTGGGGACTCATTACTCTCAAGGGCACAAATGTCTTGACCCAAGATGCAGGGGAATAGCCACCTTGTCTCCACGAAGAGTCTTGTACTGGAGCTAGAGTCAAGAGTTCTCCAAATAACTCCTGTGCTGGCCAAGAACAACTCCCAAAGGGCAGCAGAAGGGGTCGCCTGTGTTCCCAGCCACGGGGTCCTGGGTCAGGCAGCTGCATCAGCAGACCTGTCCTTCTGACCCCTTTGTCCAAGCAGCTGAGGCTTTGGGAGAACAGGAATCTCATCTCACTTAAAACAATGGTAGCAAATGCACCTGGTTTTACATAATGATTTTTCCTCATCATTACCTTTGACATGTCCCTAAAGCAGCAGTTCTGAATATGTCCCTGGACCGGTACCATCAGCATCGCCTGGGAGCTGGATAGATATTCAGGTTCTCAGGCCCCACCCCAGACCCACCAAACCAGAAACCCTGGGGGTGGGACCAGTGACCGTGTCTGAATGAGCCTTCAACGATGGCACTGTCCCATGTGGCAGCCTCTTGTGTCACAGCGTCCATCGAACACTTCAGATGTGGCTGGTAAGATGCACTTTGATTTTGCAACCTGATATGAGAAAAGCAGTATGCCGAATGCTGCATTAATTTTTTTATATTAATGGCTTATTGAAATTATAATATTTTGGATATGAGTTAACGAAAATACATTATGGAAATTAATCTCACCTGCTTCCTTTTCCTTTTTTTTAGTGTCATCCTAAAAAATTTAAAATCACCTAAGTGGGTGGCTCTGATGCACATTGAAGTAGGAGAACGGTCGTCCTCAAGCTTAGGGCTTAGAGGAACTTTAGAGATACCGGACATCGTTCATAGCAGAGGACAGACGCGTGCCACAGGTCAGGGAAATGAAATGGACTCTGTTACCTATTAGGCATAGTGGTAGATGGGTTGGGAACCTGAACTTTTTTGTTTTTGCCGTACACAGGCCTCTCACTGCTGTGGCCCCTCCCGTTGCGGAGCACAGGCTCCGGACGCGCAGGCTCAGTGGCCATGGCTCACGGGCCCAGCCACTATGCGGCATGTGGGATCTTCCCGGACTAGGGCACGAACCCGCGTCCCCTGCATCGGCAGGCAGACTCTCAACCACTGTGCCACCAGGGAAGCCCGGGAACCTGAACTTTGACTTTATATCCTTTGGTATTTGCTTTTTGTTTTTATACTCTTATAAAACGAAACAAAACTAACCCAAACTAAACAAATACCCACCTCCTCAACACCAAATAGACAAACAAACAAACAAAATGCCCCCAAAACCTAGTTAACAAAAAACCCAAGAAGAATTGAGGCAAAGGATTGGAGATGTGGGGACGGGGATTTGCAGTATTTTATTGAAAGCGGGGAGGAGGGAAAGAAACCTAGACTTATCACCGCTGATGCAAAGGGCGGATGCTATAGATTCCACAGACACACATACCTGCAGATGCAAATATCACGCTCAGCTATGCAAATTGGTCCTATTTCTTAAAATAAACGTCTTTGGTCCCTACATGAAAACAAGGCAACTTTGGATGGTCTGATCCTTCCTTTCAAGTACAGTAGACCTGAGCATCTTCATTGCAGAATCTTATAAAACGGCTTCCTCAGGGAGCAGAAGTTAGGATGAGTAGGAGAGGAAGGGTCTGGTAGGTTTTCGGGCTGCAGACTCGTGGCATTCGGTTGTCATTTCAGCTGAGCTCACGCCAGGGGATGACTATTAAATGAAAAGCGTGGCAGAGCTGAGCGGCCTGGTTGACTGTGTTGACGGCAGAGCACGTGGTGAAGGTCTTGTGCTGTCCCTGCATCTCCAGGGTCCGTGTTCAACAAAGCAGGTTGAGATCGTAGGAACGGGAGGGTCACAGGAAGGAGCTCTCTGTTACAAAGCTTAAAAGAAGTTTTTATTGTTTTGTGCTTTTAAACTTTTCTTTGCAGTTTTGCTTGAAGTGAATGAGAAGGAGGGTTACCTGAGTGCATGCACCCTTAAGGGCAGAAAGTACTGTCAGGCACGCTTTGGGAATAAGGAAATGGGTGGGATCCTGATGCAGAAGGAAGCAGTACCTAACTGAGGTGGTCTTTCCACCTCTAGCTGATTTCCTCTTTCAGAGCCACAGATTTCAAGAGCAAACCCTTTAAGCTTTGGAAGGAAAAAATCCAGACCTTTCATATCCTGAACGTGCTTGGCGTACACATCCACCCAAGCTCTGAATGGAGACGCTGAAGACCACCCAGCCCAGGGACAGCCTGTTTTTCTCTTGACTGCTCCCTTTTAGAATTCATTTTTAAAAAACCTACGGCAATATTATGTTTTCAAAGAAGAGCAACTAACACTCACACAACATTGTAAAGCAATTATACTCCAATAAAGATGTTAAAATAAAAGAAAAAAGCAGATGGGCTGAAACAGTAACGGTAAGTCAGATCCTTTTAGGTTTGAGGTTTTGTCTCACTTAAGCCTGGTAGTGGGACAGCTAAGCTGAGCCTGTAATACTGAAGGGTCTTCTATATTTGTGTTGTCCAAAACCATATGTATTAGTCAGGGTTTTCCAGAAAAGCAGAACCCATAGGATGTGTACATACAGAGAGAATTATTTTAAGGAATTGACTCATGGATTATGGAGGCTAAGTCCAAAATCTACAGGGCGGGCCATCAGGCTAAAGACCCAGCAGAGAGCTGATGCTGTCGTTCAAGTTCAGAGGTCGTCTGCTGCAGAATTCTCTCTTGTTCCAGAGAGATTGGTCTTTGTGTTCTATTCAGGCCTTCAACTGATTGGACGAGGCCCACCCACATGGGGACAGCAATCTGTGCTACTCAAAATCCACCAGTTTAAATGTAAATATCACCCCCAAACCCCTTATAGAAACATCCATGTATCTGGGCACCCCACGGCCCAGCCAAGTTGACACGTAGAATCAACCATCACATCATATAACCTGATCTGTCACAAGAGGGGCTTTTCACACAGTGTCTTATTTAATCCCTTTATGTTTGAGGAAAGGGAGTCTGGGAACATCTAAGTCATTTGCCCAAGTGCCCTCAGCCTGGACCCCCCAAGGCCAGTGCCCTCTCCACCTGGGGCGGTGGCCTCTCGTGCCTACCCCAGTTCTCCTGGCAGATGTGGCACGTCTGTGGAGGAGGTTCCCAGCTTTGCTCCTGAGCAGAGCTGAGGGCTTGCACTGCAGAAGGAAACTCCTGGGACTCTTCTCCCCCTTTCCAGAAAGCATGACGTCAATGGAGCGTGCTTTTCCAGCTGTAGTCTTTTTACACGTTAGGTTAGTTAAAGCTTGGCGCCCGCCTCTGCTTTTCCGTGGGTGGGTGCTAATGGGCGCTAATGGGCTTCCCATCCCACAGAAGTGAGCCTGCTACGGCAGCAGATGGAACCAGTAAGCCTCCTCTGCTGGAGCTGGACAGAACCCCCGTCCACCGCCTCCTGGGCAAGTACCTCATTCTCCTAATCCCGAAAAATCCCCCCTTCAGAGGGCTTTCGGGAAGAGTCTGTGCCTCCCTCTGCATGTTCCCAGCTCGGTCTGGGTCCCATCCACGTCCACACCTGCCTTGCTTTCTGGCCTGGGGGCCCGCACTGGCTAACGGTTGGGAGCCCGGTGATAAGAAGCTCCTGCAGCGACCACTCATCCTGGTTCCTCGTGCTGTGGCAGGCAGGACCTGACACTCCTCTCCTTGTGTCCATGCCACCCGCTGCTGGCCTCCCAGCCCTGGGCTCTCCTGTGGCCACCGAGGTGCAAGACCCCACAGGACTTGAGATACGCCCAGGCCGGCACGACCTGGCAAAGGCCTAGAGCCGAGGAATGGGGCAGAAATTTGCCGGAGGTGGGGGTATTAGGATGGATTTGCCACCTAGGGTCTGAGCATGGAGGTGACTCAGAGAGAATCCTTCAGAGCTGGCTTCTAGCAGGAACGGAGTCCTGGGCACTTACCAGCAGAGATGAGTGAAGGTAAACTCAGTGATGGCTACTGTGGTCAGTGGGAGGCGCTGAATCTCAGGGATCTGTTGACGATGACTAGACGGATGACGGTTTTCTCAGGGGAGAATGAGCTGAACAGCCAACTAGGGCGTTGCTTGATTTCTATGATCAAGAGCTGTGGGTCGACATGTGTCCCCCAGAAAGCCACATGGAGATCCCTGTGTGGTCATCTTTGAAAGTGATCTTCTTGGAAATAGGGTCTTTGCACAGATAATCAAGTTAAGATGAATCTGTACTGGATCAGGGTGGACCCTAAATGCAGTGACTGGTGTCCTTATAAGAAGAGGAGATTTAGACACAGGGGAGACATGCTCACGGGGAAGAAGCCCATCTCACAGCAGAGCCAGAGGTTGGAGGGATGCAGCCGCAGGTCAAGGCCCACCAACAACTCCCAGAAGCTGGGCCGAAGCAGGAAGGGCTCTCCCTTAGGGCCTGCGGAGGGACCGTGGCCCCGCTGATACCTTGATTTTGAACTTCATAGCTTTGAGAGAACACGTTTCTGTTGCTTTGAGCCACCCGGCTTGTGGGGATGGTCCCAGCAGACCTGGGAGCTGATGTGAAACGGAACCAGTGAGCAGTAGGCTGCTGTCTGCAGCCACGGAGGAAAAGTGTGCCCCTTGTGTAGCTTCCAAATCTGGGTGAGCTCATGGCGAGCCCACCCTGGTGTTGTTCCCCATCCCTGATGTATACCAGGGCTTTGGAGCCGGCAGACTTCACGCCCAGTTCCCAGACGTGGAGTAAAAGTCATGGCAGTAGAAGGGGTCTCGGGGAAGCAGCCGGGAGTCAGCTGATGTGCCCCTGCAGTGTGGGCCAGCTGCAGTCCTGGGGGGAGGTCGCTGCCAGCCTGGCCGAGGGGCCTGCTGTGGTGGCCGTTTCGGTCCATCGTGCCCCTGGCAGGTAAGACTCCACAGCGCTTGCCTTTCCCCTACATCAGTGGCCTCTTTCTCCTTCTCCCGCGTTGTGGCCACGTGCACGATGCCACAGGCCACTCAACCCCACACGTGTGCAATGAGATGTGCAGGGGAGGGGCTGCCCCGGGCAAATCCCTCCATGGGAGGTGGGGTCAGTAGAGACGCTGTCCTCTCATCCCCAACCTGGACAGGCGTTGTTTTGGGAAAGCCTCAAACCACACGGAATGAACTTGGGCAAGGCCTTGGCCTGAGGCGGCCTGGGGTCAGCTCCCTTCCCCACTGCATCCTTGCTTTGACTCTGTGCAGATTGCCTGACCCCTCTGGGTCTCATGACTGTAATTTCCTGACGGTGCCACCCCACAGGGTGGTAGAGGGGGCCATCTGGGAGGCTTACAAGGTCTGCACATATGGGCACAAACGCGATTCTGTTTCTTTTCCCTCAGGAATTCCCCAGTCTACCAAACAGGAAATGTTGAGTCCCCTTGTCACTTCCCTTGCTGACACATTATTAGCCCTTTAAGGCAATACCACAGAAAAATATTACATTAAAATAAATGTGTCCCATGTATCTGGAATTAGGACTCTTATCAGCAAAGTTTCAGTCTTTTAAACACCCCTCTGTACCACCTGTGACCGGTGAGAGAGCCCTGGTCAATCCTTTCACCATCTTGATGTCCTGCTGTTTTCCTGGGTCTGCATCAGACCTGCCTATATAAGGTGAAGTGGAAAGGGGTCAATTACTCACTGAGTCAGAGGTACAAGTCTGAATGAAGAAGCTTCTGGTAGCTGACTGCATGATCTCAGTGGGCTGGATCTCTCCAGCATGTACTCTCCCACTTTTCATCTCGGGTGGTGTTGCAAACACCTGAATGATGTTGAAGGGGACTACGTGTAGGACCTTGCTACAGCTTCTCTGTAAGAGAGATCCTAACTTTTGGAAAACAAATGTCATGGAAGATAAGTTTCTTTTACCTTAACCTTTGTATTCTGTGTTGCCTGTAGCCTGAAATATACAGGACAGCCCATTTGCAAGGCTCTGACCTTTAAGGGTATAACACTCTTCCATTCATAGAGACATAAAAGTTGCAGAACAGAGAATAACATTTGTCTTGGAGGTTTACAGGAACAATGTGACCTGACCTACGTGGACAGCTGCAAGAACAAAGGATGCCGACACCAAGCGGTTCGCAGCAACCAACAACGCCCATCCCTCACCTTGAATTTAAAAACACTTTGCTGAAACCCTTTGGGGAGTTTGCTGAAACCCTTTGGGGAGTTTGCTGAAACCCTTTGGGGTATTTTGGGGCATGAGCCACCCTTTCTCCTTGCATGACCCTGCAATAAACCTTTCTCTGCTCCAAACTCCAGCATTTCTGTTTGTTTGGCCTCACTGTGAGTCGGGCATACAAACTTGTATTCGGTAACAAATTCATTATATAAAGCTTACTGGAGACGTGGCACTCTACCAAAAACACCAAAGGAAATCATTTCCTTTTGTGTCTCTACTCATGTGATTTTCTATGGCTGGCAAAGTCAAGAGACAAAAACCTAACACACAACCCACAAACCTTTAAAAAAGTCCTCAAACCGCCAGCCTGCGGTGTAACCCTTAGTGTCTGAACCAGGGGCCTGAGCTGCTGAAAGGGCAGCAAGAGGAACAGAGCAGAAATAATTTCCACAATCAAAGGCTCTCTTAATATTTTACTACATTATTTACAGCTTGGGAAGACAGGAGCCTTCACAAAGAGCTACCCTTTGACCATATAAGGCAGTTTTAATGTAAAAATCAACTCTGACTTTATATCTGTTTTAATTTAGATTTCCATTTATTAAGGAAGAAATAACACACTCCAGAAATGAAGCTTGACATCTGATTAAAATGTCCAACCAATTTCTTTGCCCATTAGTCTGTGTAAGATGTGAGTCTAAATTTTTAGGAATCCTTTAAAGAATTTCGTTGGCCAGCTTTCATTACCTTTTTCCTTTTAATACCCTCCAGGTACCAATCTCAGAAAGTGTTTGTGTTCTGGTAGCAGAATCATTTCTAGTTCCAACACTAGATGAGATGATGAGGAAGTTGATGAAGTAGAAGTTCTGTATAAAAATTTAGTGCAGTCGTGAGGCTAGGTTAAAAAAAACCTGCCTAAGGTTGGCCAGCCTCTCATTTATTCCCTCACAGTAACCTCTGCTTTTCCAATGTCATAGCATCAGGATAGAAGGGAAGAAAATACATGTAAGTAATGCTGCTGACTACACCTTCAGCAAATATAGTATTTGTTTGAATTTTTCCCCAGGGATAGCGAAAGATTTGCCTTGATCTCTCCGTACATCCGGCTTCATCTCTTTGGACCAGTTTCTCACCTGCAGCACTATTGACATTTTGCTTCTTTGCTGGAGGGCTGTCCCATGCATTGCGGGAGGTTTAACGACATCCCTGGCCTCTACCCACCCACTAGATGCACCCACTAGTAGCACTGCCTAGGCCCAGTGGAGATAATAGAAAATGTCTCCAGACATTGCCACATGTGTCAAATGTTCCTCGCGGGGCCAGGGGAATTCAGAGCTCATACTTTGTCTGTAAGGCTTGCAGTGCTCTTAGAGGACACCCTCCCTTACTATTCCCTGAGAGTGAGTAGGTTTCGAGGTCAATTAGGCCAACCTAATAGTGCCATTTTTTGCAGGATTTACAACAGAGAAGTGCGGGGAAGAAGGAACAAGGACAAAAAGAGGGTGTGCATAATTCCCCTTTCTCCTGCATTGGAAGGGGTAATATGGGATCGGTGGAACTCTTCTCGGAGAAGCTGTCCTCAATCTTCCCGGGCTAAAAGGTCAGAGTGAAGCCAGGGGTGGAGAGGGAGTTGGGGGGAAGAAGAAAAAGGAGGCTGTGTTTTATCTCATGTCTGTAGCCCTCACACAGTGCCTGGCACTCGGTGGGTACACAGAGATGGGTCCATCCACAGAGCCTGAGCATAAATTCCATCCCGAGCTCTTCACACTCAGCAGCAGTGGTGTCTGTCCTGACCACTCATAGTGGTGTCCATCCTCATTCACATGCAGAGAGACTCAAGAATTTCCAGTCCTGGGCAAAAACCACCCAGCGAGTATCATGTCTTTTTGTATAACTTGATAGGTATGTTCCATTTTTACCACATTCCTTCCCACTACTGACATTTTTGTAATTCTTTTGAGTATTAATCACTAACTGGCCGATAGATTTCTTCTGAAGTTATCTTTTGTGGTGTCAATAATTGGCTGGCTGGCTAAAATTGTAATAAGAAAGAACAAATCTGACTTCATATTGGATCTGTTTCTTTTACTTTAACCTTCGTATTCTATTGCTTTTTCTACAAGTTAAGAATGTTGCCTAGAGACAGAAATATACAGAACAGTCCATTCTCAAGGCTCTGACCTTTAAGGGTATAACACTTTTCCATTCATATAGAGATAAACAGCAGAACAGAGAATAACATTTGTCTTGTTGGAGGTTTATAGGAACATCATGACCTGACATATGTGGACAGCTGTAAGAGCAAAGGATTCCGACACCAAGAAGTTTGCAATAACCAACCAGACTACTCCCCTTTTAGTATAAAAGAAGCCTGAATTCTACCTTGGGTGAGAGTTTCTTTGGGACAGTGGTCCACCATCTTCTCTGTTTGCCGGCTTTCTGAATAAAGTCGCTATTTCTTGCCCCAGCAACTCGTCTCTGGATTTATTGGCCTGTCATGCGGTGAGCAGCACGAGCTTGGATTCTGTAACAAAACAAAGAACTTGTTTGTCCGTCCCCAGGGCCTTATTGAGTACAGACTGGGCACTTTTCCTTGTGGTAACACAGCTCTGGATATCGATTGGACATGAAAATTTAGGTGAGTAGATTGTAGCGACCACTTCTGTAGTGAGGTGATGCTCTGAGCATTTAAAACATTTGGCATAGTGCATAATTGTTTTCTGTACGTATGTGGCAATACCCGATTCAAAGAGGATGAAATTCCCAGAGCACAACATGTTTGAATGTACTATGTTGTGATTAAATAGACTATATCCACATAACAGGGCTCAGAATGCAGCTTCCTGATCTAGGCCAGCTGTGAGTGTGTTGAGGTTTATGCTGAAGCTGAGAGTCTTGAATTTACATCTTCAGTTCTGACCTCTCTCTGGAATTCCAGACTTCCAACTTGACTTTCCCACTTGGATGCCCAACAGAGTTTCCAACCTATTATGTTTAAAACTGACTTCCTGATGCATGCAGTCCCCTGACCTGCCTGCCAGCATCCTTCCGTCTCTGGTGATGGCAACTTCAGACTTCCAGTAACTCCTGCCAGAAAATTTGGAAACCTTCATTCCTCTCTTTCTGTCTCTCCCCACATCAAAACCACAAAGAAGTCTTATTAGCACTGGACTGGCTTTGGAATTTATCCAGAGACTGATCACCTACCAGCACCCCTTCGCTACAGCCCTGTTTTACATTACTGTTATCTTTCTCCTGTTACTGAACTGGCCTCCCTGTTCCCATTCCTGTGCCCTGCCTCCTCTCTGACCCCAATCTTTTCTCAACACAGAGTGATCCTTTTAAAATTAAATTAAATCAGGTCACTCCTCTGCTCAAAAATAATTTCACAGAGATGTTTTCCCTTCTCATTATAATAGAAGCCATAACTCTCACAGTGGCCTCTAAGACCAACATATGTGCCCCCCTCCTGCTTTCCATTACCCCCTGGCCTCATCAGCCACCATTGTCCCGACCACTCATGGCCACCTGGGGTGCCTTACCATTCCTCAGCCATGCCAGGTCCTTTCATCCCAGGACTCTGTGCTTGTTCCCTCTGCCTGGGATGCTCACACCCAAATAACCTCATGCTAGGACCCTCCCTGCCATTCTTTGCTCTAATAGCATCTTTTCAGTTTGGTCCGCTCTGGCCACCCTATTGACACCTGAACCTTCCCCCCTCATCCCGAGACCTCCAATCCCTTACCTGCCTCACTTTCCCTTTTTCTATAGAACTCATCCCCCATCTCCTCACCCGCCGTAGCCTCGGTTCACGGTCTGCTGCTCCAGCTGGAATGTGATCTTTCTCTCTTTTGCTCCCTGATGCATATTACAGCACCTGGCACAGGGTCTGGTACCCAACAGGCTCTCAAAGAGTACTGGTTACATGAGTGTACATGATGGAATGAATCTCTCATTTCTTCAGTTCCCATGTTATCTTTTTCTTTATAGTTTTGGAAGCAGTCTCCCATCTGCTCTATTGGGCTACTGTTTGCTTTTTGCAATTTACAATCTACTGTTTACTGTCACTGGTAAGTGAAAATCTTCTGACCGTGAAGGTCTCCTTTTGATTCGAGGTGGCTCATTTTTCAAGACAGCTTTGATTTTAAGGGTGTAAAGTCTTTTCAAATCACACTGAGAATATAGTAGAGTTTTAAAAAATTTGTTCTACTTGCAGCAAGTCTTTTACTGGACTTAACTTTGATTGACTTGATCGTCCCTTTGGAACTGGCCAGTCTCTTAATATGCTCAGTGATTGTTTTCTCTCTATTGACACTTTTTGGGGATTACTGGCTGAGACGGGCTCCATCAGAAATTGTTCAGGTCACTGCTCTCCTCTTTTAGCCACTGTCAAGAGGGAAAGGGAAACCTTTAGACCAAGTTGTATTTCATCTTGACTGTTTAAGCAACCCATCATTTTTTCTAAGGAAAGGGCAGAGCTGCAGCAGAGCACGGCAGCCCGACTGCTGGGAGTCTGCCCTCCCAGCCGGCTGAGGCTTGCCTCACCCAGCAGCTCTTGGTGGGGTCCCCTCTGCCGTGTCTCTGCTCTCTTCCGAGGGTCATCCCTACCTCCTGCAGCCCGGGGAGCAGGCTCTCGGGTTAGCTATGGGGCTGAATCAATGTGTCCTCCGTTTGCCATCTTTTCACCTTCAACCGTCCATCCATCCTTATTCCTTCCTACTCAGGTCCAAATGATTTGTGTGGTTTTATTTTTTTTGCGGTACGCGGGCCTCTCACTGCTGTGGCCTCTCCCGTTGCGGAGCACAGGCTCCGGACGCACAGGCCCAGCGGCCATGGCTCACGGGCCCAGCCGCTCCGCGGCGTGTGGGATCTTCCCGGACCGGGGCACGAACCCGCGTCCCCTGCATCGGCAGGCGGACTCTCAACCACTGCGCCACCAGGGAAGCCCGATTTGTGTGGTTTTCTAGGATAACCGTGTGTGTGTGTGTGTGTGTGTGTGTGTGTGTGTGTGTGTGTGTGTG